>NW_017263583.1:39569-616607 GCF_001500285.1 Mollisia scopiformis
ATAAATTATATAAATTATTTATTATTTAAATTAATAGTTTTTATTTTAGTTTTCATTATATTATATAAACCGTAAGCTCACTCATTAATCAGATCTACTATACACTTTCCCGCTGTCTCACGTTATCCTTCGGATGCTCCCGTTAAATCTCTCCGTCGACTGCTCCGTCAATAGCTCCGGCACTCAATCCGCTATTGCTCCGTCGATGCATCCGCCCACACCATGGCCCCACTCGTAAAGTACCTCGAAAGAGAGGGAAGAAAGGTGATCTGATTGTAAAAATGTCCAAGAGGTCCGTTGGGTCTAGAGCTGTCCGTTTGCAATTGATGCTGCCCGACATTCCGATATATTCAGCGTGCAACTCTATAGCTTCAGTGAGATGAATGATAGCGTTGCGTAGGTAGTCTGCATGCATGAAGTTGACCAGAATTATGTAAGCCCGTCAACAGATACTGTAATCGTGACACGGTACAGTAGATAATACAGATGATCCCCATCTCGCAATTTGTCGCATGTTCATCAGCTGTTGCGACAACCAACGATCCAAGTATCCAACTATCCACACCCCTCGCATGCCTGCATTCATTTTCCCTCAACTCGACCTGAGATTCTCAGGTAGTCGCAGGTCTCACTTGTGTACGTGCACGTGCGGAGGATCTACGTAGAATCTCTCAATTCTACGTGATCCTCCACATCTGGACCGTCATCCTTCGAATCTACAATCTAAAAATCAATTCCCGCTTCCAATTCCAAATGGACGACCGCTTGTCAGCGACTGAGCAGACGCCACATACCGAGCAAGCCACCTTGAAACAGCCACCAGCGCCACATCTTGGCACTGCATTGTCACCGCAACTGCGAGATCGTCGGAGAGAGAAGTCGCAACTCGTTTGTACCTTTTGTCGGGCTCGCAAGTAGGTTACCCATGTATCATTACTTCCCATGTGACGGGAGAATGGGGCAAACATCACAATATTATACGTGTACTGACGAAGAGGAGAGTACGATGCGATCGCCAGCTGCCATGCAAGACCTGCACAAGTAAGGGCGTTGGATTCTCGTGCACCTACACCTCAGGTCCTCCACGTAAAACCACCAAAGTCAGCGTGGGCGACCGTATTGAACAGCTCGAAGGACTGGTCCGCTCCTTACTTCAGCAGCAGCAGCAACCGCAAGCTCAACCAACGTCGACTGTGTATCCCGATGTTGCGGTTACAGAAGCCCTAGCGCATTCCTTCTGGGAGACACCTGGCGAAACACCTCAAAGTCCAACGGACGCCAGGACAATGACCCCTCTGGCCTCGACCGCCGACGAGGAGACACGGTCAACGCTCAGAAGTATGTCCATGTCCCATGGAATGGACGACACGTCTTCTGCACCTTCTCCCGCATCCTCGGAATTTGGGAGTATGCGTCCTCACTCCCATGGGGCCAAGTACGTCGGAAGCGTCCATTGGGCGGCCGTACTGGACAGCATTTCTGATCTCAAGGACCACTATGAAGCGGAAGAGGAGGCGAGGATGCTAGCAACCGTTGATGATTTACCATACGGCACCAGCAGCAGCAGTAGTCCCAATCCTCGTCTATTGTACCAACCGGTCCAAGCAACAAAAGCTGATATTCTAGCCTCAATACCGGCTCGTCCTGCGGTGGACCGCATGGTGGCACGATACTTCAATGCCCAAAACAATGCGCCACTACCCGTGCTTCATAGCAGCCACTTTCTCCGACAGGTACGTTATCTGTTATTCTGTAAATCCGACCCTGTTACAAAGTTGACCTCCCGCGGTCATAGTACGAGAGCTTCTGGCAGGACCCGAATGCGGCGTCAATGTTATGGATTGGCGTCTTATTCAGCATTATGGCTCTCTCGATGCAATTACAGCATTTGATAGAGGACCCTCCAGATCCTGAAACTTTGGCTCGCATCCATATGTTTCGTGAGCGGACTATCCACTGTCTTATTCTAGGTCAATTCACCTGGGGAAAAGAGTACGTGCTAGAGACCATGATCAACTACGTCGCCCTCGAGATGCTTCTGTGTAAGGACGCTGATATTGGGCTGTGGCTTGTATTGGGCATACTTGTACAGCTCGCTCTAAGTTTGGGATACCATCGGGACGCTAGAAACTTTTCCAACGTATCTCCATTTGCCGGTGAGATGAGACGGCGTGTCTGGGCTGTTATCATGCAAATGGACCTACGGCTCTCAAGCCAGATGGGCCTTCCGCGCCTCCTCAAATTACATCAATGCGATACCACCGAGCCTCGTAATCTTCTAGATACGGACTTCGACGAATTTACCACTGAGCTGCCTCCATCACGACCCGAGACCGAGGAAACACCCGTGCTCTATATCCTGGCGAAAAACCGAATCGATCATATAAGCGGACTCGTAAGTGACCTTCTCGCTAACACGCGTGAGCACTCATATGAAGAAGTCATGGAGCTAGATGGCAAATTACAAGAGGCAGAATCATCATTACCACCTATCTTTCGATGGCAGCCTCTTAGCCAATCGTTTATGGTACCACCACAAATCGTTATGCATCGTGTGTGGCTCCAACTCGCAGTGCCACGGCTAACAATTTGGCTCCACCGAAAGTATCTTGCGGAATACAAGTACTCGCAGGATGCCTGCGTTCAGGCTGCTATCAAGATCCTCGAGTTCCAACAACTGTTAGACGAGGAAACGCGGCCAGATGGTCTATTGTATCCGGTGCGTTGGATGATGACCACCTCTCTCGGGCATTTCGTCTTCCTGCTAGGTATGAGCATACTCTGTTACTATGTGCAACTGGCCAAAATCAGACCCGACATCTCTTTGAATGAGGAAACAGGCACCAAGATATATAATCTACTGCGCAGTACCTATCCTATCTGGCTGCGATCGAGCACAGTGTCTCGGGAGGCTCGACAGGCGGCCGAGCATCTGAGTCTCCTGCTAGGACTACAGGGACGAAAGGAAGGCGGAATTCAGGCTGCAGAAGAGGCTGTAGATGGTACTATCGTGGCCACCTTTGGCTTTAACATACCTCAGGATATCACAATGTCATTCGATCAGGTTACTTGGGACTCTTATCAAGGTAAGCAACTACATGATATACAGGTGCAGAGTCTTCCCATCTCTCCTTAGCATTGGCATCCTGGATATCAGGAGCTAACTGTATCTCTCTTATGCAGCCCATATCAGAAGCTGACCTTTCTAGAATGCATAGCCAACTTCCCCTCTATGGGAACATTTGGTTGTGACTTCTTGGCTTCGCCTGTGCCCGGAATGTCTTCAGAGATGGGTCTCTCTATGTCAGACTCGAAGCCAGAAAACACGAGTGGAATGGGGGGATGGTGGGAGGTGAGTTTCACTTCATCGCAATCATCGTATCTTTACTCTCATCTCCTGCCTTGTTTCTCTTGCACCTCTACATGCACTGAGAAGGAATCTAATCAATTACCAAAGTGACAAGATCATGGAGCATTACTCCGGCCAAAATGATGTGATCTCGGATGACATGATATGAATGGGATTAAACAATGGCTAGTTTTGATGGTCTGCACCGGCCATCGCAAAAGGTCGGCATTATTCGGTCGTCGTCTCACCTAGTGGCACAGAAAGAAAGCGATCCGAGGATGGCTGGGCCGCACCGGAAAGGACCGAGAGCCAATCGTATTGAAAGTTATTGGAGAATACCGAGCTCCTGGGAACCACTGGGTGATACATACGGGGGCCAATAGAATCAACTACATTTGTGGAATAGGTATGGCCTTTTAGCTCTAACCTTTTGTTGATATTGCTTCCTTTCGCGTACTTATTTATGTGCTGAACTTCTTCTTGTGTCTTGCTTTGCATTCTCTATTCTTATCCTCTAAAGAAGTAAACTACAGTCTGGGTCTTCTTTACATCGTTGGCCATCCAATCTTTCATTCGCTTCATTCCGGTTCAACCCAAAACTGAAAGCCTCAAGTTTGTCAGTATGGCAGCAGTAGAGCAGGAACCCATTGCCGTTATTGGCATGGCATGTCGTTTCCCTGGCAGCTCAAATTCGCCCTCAAAGTTGTGGGACCTGCTGAGATCACCGCGCGACCTTTCGAAGCGTGTCCCGACTGACCGCTTCGATGTGACCGGCTTCCACCACTCCAATGGATCACATCATGGTGCTACAGATGCTACCAACGCGTACTTTATCGAAGAGGACGTGAACCAGTTCGATAGTACCTTTTTCAACATCCAACCGGCGGAGGCTGAGGCCATTGATCCGCAGCAGCGACTACTCATGGAAACCGTCTATGACTCGATGTATGTCAATCTGTTTCAACATTCTTTCCCAGAGCTAATTCACTTCTCCCCTTGCAGATCTGCTGGTGGGCAACCCATAGAGACTCTCCGAGGAACGAATACGGCTGTATACGTTGGCCTCATGTGTGATGACTGGTCTCAGATTGTCTGTCGAGACTGGGACCTGATGCCGACGTACGCTGCAACGGGCACAAGTCGTGCCATCATCTCGAACCGCATCTCTTACTTCTTCAATTGGCACGGAGCCAGCATGACGATCGATACGGCCTGTTCGTCCTCGCTTGTCGCCGTTCACCAAGGTGTGACAGCTTTAAGGAACGGTGAATGCCCCGTTGCTATTGCGGCGGGTGCCAACTTAATCCTGGCTCCTGGTAAGCTTTCCAAATTTCAGAACAATCCCAATCGAAGTACCGTTGATGCTAATTTGCTTTCACTCCACCTCAGGCATGTTCATTGGCGAGAGCAACCTTCATATGTTGTCACCGACGGGAAGCAGCAAAATGTGGGATTCTGCAGCGGATGGATATGCCCGTGGGGAAGGTATTGCATCCATTGTGATGAAGCCGCTCAGCGCTGCGCTGCGAGACGGTGACCACATTGACTGCATAATTCGCGGCACAGCTGGTTAGTTTTCTTTCCCCTTTCCATCTCTTCCTATTGTCTCATTCTTTAATCCTACTTTACTTCTTGCCACTGTCTACTTGAACGAACGCTTAGTTCTCTCTATAATCACAGTAAACCAGGACGGTAAGACAGCGGGTTTGACGATGCCGAGCAATCTAGCTCAAGCAGACCTGATTCGAGACACTTACGCGCGCGCCGGGCTCGACATCAACGATCCAAAAGACCGTCCTCAGTACTTCCACGCCCACGGCACTGGGACGCCCGCTGGCGACCCACAGGAAGCTGAGGCCATCTCTCGTTCCTTCTTTGGTGACAAGAAGGTGGATGATAGGCTTTATGTGGGTTCTATAAAGACTGTTATAGGGTATGATTTTGCTGAACCCTTTTCTCGACGGACTTTCTCTTTCTTGAAACTTTAATTACTTGCCATGTCTTGAGACTGACCTTTCCTAAACAGACACACCGAGGGTGCTGCCGGTCTTGCGAGTTTGATCGGATCTGCTCTTGCCATGCAGCATGGTATCATCCCTCCAAATCTTCATTTCAACAGTCTTAGTGCCCGCGTCGCCCCATATTACAACCATCTTGAGATTCCCATCACAGCCAAACCCTGGCCGAAAACACTTCCAGGACAACCTCGTCGAGCGAGTGTCAACAGTTTTGGTAAGTGAACGTTCATCAAGTCAAGGAGAAGGAAAAGTAGTTGACAAACACACTCTGGCAGGATTTGGTGGCACCAACGCACATGCTATTATAGAGTACTTCGAGCCCGAATCCTCACCTATACAGCCTGCTTTTGCTAGCATCCCAGCATTCACACCGCTTACTATCTCCGCCGCCTCTCCAACTACACTCCGCTCTACACTTTCGGACCTGAGTTCCTATCTCAAAAATAGCAACCTCGACGCCAACATTCGCGACCTCGCTTACACGCTACAGACTCGTCGGTCTATACTAGCTTATCGAAAACCAATTATCGCAACTAGTATCGAAGAGGCTATTACGAGAATCGACGGCCTGCTCGCCGACGATAATTCCAGCGAGAATGGTTTGACGACGCGCTATTACGACGTTTCCACGCCAAGTGTTCTAGGCGTATTCACAGGTCAAGGCGCGCAGTGGGCGACTATGGGAGCGCGGTTGATTGAAGAATCTCCATTCGTCGCACAACGCCTTGCACAGCTTCAACGTGCCCTGGCAACACTTCCCGAAGGCGATCGGCCAGACTGGACATTGACCTCTCAACTTCTTGCCGGTACAAAGTCCTCACGCATCGCTGAAGCTGCGATTGCCCAACCACTATGCACAGCCATCCAAATCGTGCTTGTAGACCTGCTCAAGGCAGCCAATATCCGACTGGGTGCCGTTGTCGGGCACTCGTCAGGAGAGATTGGCGCTGCGTATGCCGCTGGGTTTTTGTCAGCTACTGATGCTATTCGAGTTGCCTACTATCGTGGTCTGTACGCTAAATTGTCTCGCTCTCCATCGGGAGGTCAAGGTGCCATGATGGCAGTTGGTACTTCCATCGAGGATGCTCAAGAGTTCTGCGAGCTTGAGGACTTTGACGGAAGAATCCAGGTGGCAGCTCGAAACTCACAGAGTAGCATCACACTCTCGGGCGATGAAGATGCCATTCAGGAAGCGCTTGCCATCTTTAGCAGCGAAGGCAAGTTCGCGCGCATGTTGAAGGTCGACACAGCCTATCATTCGACTCACATGTTACCATGCGCAAAGCCATATCTTGCCGGACTTGCTAGAGCTGGGTATAGTGTTGGCGAGGGAAATGATACCACTTGGTGCTCTAGCGTCATTAAAGGCCACATCATGACCAAGAAGGATGTTGAAAACCCTAGATACTGGGTTGACAACATGACGAACGCCGTCTTGTTCGAGCCGGCTATTTCTCAGGCTTTGGATGATGCGGGACCATTCGACATCGCCATCGAATATGGTCCTCATCCAGCGCTAAAAGGTCCGGCTCTGGATACAGTGGAAGCAATAGCAGGGCGCAGAATTCCCTATACGGGCCTGCTCTCTCGCGGTAAGAACGACGTAGACGAGCTCTCTTCAGCTCTAGGATACATCTGGACCCAGTTGGGTGCCTCGTCTATCGACTTCGACGGATTTGAGAAATTCATCTCCGGCACTTCGTCGAAACAAAAGCGATTCGTTTTCGATCTTCCTACGTATCGTTTTGACCATTCACGATCTTTCAACACTCTCACTCGGTTTTCGGGCGGACATACTAACTTACACGCTGCACCACACCCGCTACTTGGTCGTCGTCTAGTAGAGACAGAAACATCAGACGAGATCTCGTATCGCAATGTTCTCCGGCCAGCCGAGATCACTTGGATTCAGGGTCACGGATTGCAGGGCCAGAGTGTTTTTCCCGCCATGGGTTACGTTTCTGCGGCTGTTGAAGTCATCGCTGCTGTGACTGCCGACCGCAATCTCGGGCTAATCACGCTCAACGACATCGTTATTGGTCGTGCTCTTGCTTTTACTGATGAGAATGCTGGTATGGAAACGAAAGTCAGTCTCAGCGAGATTACATCTACTGAGGACGAGATGTCAGCTAGGATGACATTCCACTCCGGCTTGCCATTCGACAGTAGTACCCCGCTGGCTCTCAACTTTAGTGCTACAATTCATGCGGTCTTTTGCGAGACCGAGCCAGATACACTGCCTGCCGCTCGAATCGACGAAATAAACTTGGTAGAAGCAGAACCTGAGCGATTGTACACGCAATTCTCCAAGCTTGGCTATAACTACAGCCTGCCATTCACAGGTGTGCGTTCTATTCAGCGAAAGAAAGGATGGGCTGCAGGAGATATCGAGGATGAGTCCGGTGATGGCTGGGAGGACAAACTGCTGGTCCATCCAGGATGGCTCGATTCAGCTGTGCAAACCGGATTCGCGGCATACAGCCATCCGCATGATAACCGACTATTTGCGCTCCTCGTGCCAACCGCCATTCATTCCATTGTCATCAACCCATATTTCTTCAACACCACCACTGCCCGCCATCGTAACATGCAGTACCAAACTACGGCTCGTGAAGATCCTGAAGCCCCAATGGTGGTCGATATCGACATTTTCCCGGGTGGGGATGACGTACAATCGTATCCCTTCGTTCAGTTTGAGTCTTTACGTGTGATGCCATTTGCACCAGCCACAGCTCGTGACGATGCTGTATTGTTTTCGCGTTTCAACTATAGACTGGCTGCTCCTGATGCGGTTGCTGCAGTCGCAGGTGAGGAGCTGCTATCTTCAGAGACGACTGCCTTGTGGAAGTCCCTTGATCGTGCGAGCTTCTTCTATCTTCGCCGTCTCCACGAGACTATCACGTCCGCCGAGAGAGCAGCTGCTCTGCCACATTTCCAACTTCTCCTGGACTATATCGAACGATTAGTGGCGGCAACTGCATCCGGAGAGTGCCCCGTTCTTCCACGCGAAGCTTTGGCTGATTCACCTACCTTTATTCGATCATTAATTTCTAGATATCATGACCGAGCCGATATGCAGATGATTGAAGCAGTGGGTGAGAATTTCCTTCCCGAAATCCAACGCAACGGCAACATGCTAGAGCATATGATGAAAGATGGGCTACTCGACCGTTTCTATGCCGATACAGCTGGAGTTATTGCAGCAAATTCCTGGATTGCTAGTATCGTCGCCCAAATAGCTCATCGTTATCCCCGGATGCATCTTTTTGAGGTTGGTGCTGGTACTGGAAGTACTACACGTCCCGTACTCTCGGCGCTCAAAGGTGCTTTCTCAAGCTACACATTCACGGATATCGGGGCTGGCTTCATCTCGCGTGCCCAGGATGGTTTTACTCAATTTGAATTCTCTGATCGGATGTCCTTCGCGAAGTTCGACCTAGAACAGTCGCCCGAGGAACAAGGATTTGTGGACGGTGCGTACGACATTGTAATTGCGTCCAATGTCCTACATGCCACAGGCAAACTAGATGAAGCTATGGACAATGTGAGGCGTCTACTTCGTCCTGGAGGCTACCTGATCGCTCTGGAGATTGTTAGCGAGTACACGGTGTCCATGAATACTATGATGGGCGGAATTCATGGATGGTGGGCTGGTGCTGCGGTTGACCAAAGCCGAAGAGATGGACCGTGTCTCACATTGGAACGATGGGATGCTCTAATGCGCACGCATGGCTTCAGTGGAGTTGATTCCCACACTCCCGTCCTTGACAACGTGCAGTGGTTCTCTGTCTTTGTCAGTCAGGCTGTTGACGACTTTGTCGGTAGTCTACGAGCTCCTCTGAATGCCTCGAAAGGTCACAGAGATTTAAGTCCGCTTGTTATTATTGGTAGACATACATCAACCTTCGACAGACTTGTGGATGAAGTAAGTGCCCTGGCTGGTC
Source organism: Mollisia scopiformis (assembly GCF_001500285.1). Classification (NCBI taxonomy): domain Eukaryota; kingdom Fungi; phylum Ascomycota; class Leotiomycetes; order Helotiales; family Mollisiaceae; genus Mollisia; species Mollisia scopiformis. The sequence goes on from NW_017263583.1 coordinate 48,881, forward strand.
CGCGCTCTTCAGCCGTTACTCGATTTGAGTCTCTCGAAGATCTCAACAAGCACGGCTTATCTCCAGGAAGTTCTGTGCTATCACTAGCCGAGCTCGACGAGCAGTTCTTCGAAGTTCGCACTGAATCCAAGCTCAACGCTCTCAAGACGCTATGGCGAAATGGTGGTAGCATTCTCTGGGTCACACGCAGTGCTATGAACGAACGTCCGTTCTCATCCATCATTCTCGGTTTATCTCGTGTCGTTCGCCTCGAGTACCCCAATATCAATCTACAAATACTTGACTTCGATGCCGCTACTGAAGTGAACCCACAGAATGTAGCCGAGGCACTCATCCGGCTCGAGCTGGGTGCACAATTCAAAAAGGAAGAAGGGGCAAAGGTCGATCTCCTCTGGACCGTTGAACCAGAAACCCATTATATCAACGGCCAGTTGCATATTCCTCGCCTGCTCCCAGATACGGATGCCAATAAGAGATACAATACGTATCGCCGCACCACGACTGACGAGGTCGATCTTCATAAGACGCCAGTGGTACTTGACCCAGCTCCAGATGGGAAGACCTTTGACCTAGCCATAGTATCCCCACTGCGTGTGCTACCAGAACTGCAAGCTTCTGGCAAAATAGTCACAATTCAAGTCGAGCAATCACTACTCCAGATCATCAAGATCCGGGGAGTGGGCTACTTTAACCTGTTGATAGGCAAGGATGTCGAGAACGGCGAGAAACTCGCTACTCTGGTCGACTCCGCCATAGAGTCTCGTGCGAGAGTTCCTATCGAGTGGACAATGCGTGTACCAAAGAACATCCTCAAGAACACCATTTATTCTTCGCTTGTTTCTGTTGGGGCATATCTTCTCGCCCAGAGCATTCTCGTCGATGTGCCACGCTCTGGAACTATCTTGGTCCATGAGGCTGACGAGCTCTTAAAAGAGGCACTTCAAAAGGAGGCTATGAGAGAGGGGCTGCGAATCGTCTTCACATCTGGCATTACGAAGACGGCGTACATTTTTATCCATGAGAAGCTCCCCATGCGTTTAGTGCAAAGTGTGCTACCACGCGATATCACATTCTTTGTCAACCTCGATCCGGGATCCGCCACTGCATGCCTTCTTACTCGATCTCTCCCACCGCACACAGCTACTGCGATATCTACGGATTTTATACGTACACAAGCTGGTCTTTCTCCTAATGCCGACGTCGATCAGGTCGGTCCATCTCTCAAAAAGGCTTGGCAGGCGGTAACGAATTATCTCCTCGCATCGTCGTCGTCGCAAAAACCCATACCTGTCTTGAGACTGCAGGATGTCAGCGGATCTTCAGCCGTGCACGCGAAACTGAGTGTTGTTGATTGGACCATCTCTTCATCTCCTGTGCGAGCCCTTCTACGACCCATTGACCATGGGAATATCTTTCGTGATGACGGTACCTACCTCCTCTTCGGTCTCGCAGGAGATTTGGGACAGTCCCTATGTACCTGGATGGTCACTCATGGGGCACGCTACATCGTGCTTGGTAGTCGGAGACCCAAAGTCAACCCGAGATTTATCGAGTCTCTTTCTCCGGCAACAATCAAAGTGGTGGCCGTTGATGTAACTCGTCGTGACTCTCTGAATGCAGCTTACGACGAGATATGTGTCGAAATGCCACCTGTTGTTGGTGTAGCCAACGGAGCTATGCTGCTTGAGGATGCGCTCTTCGACGATCTTGAATTCACGTCCCTCGAACGTACAGCGCCTCCCAAAATCGACGGATCCGTGCTGCTTGATGAACTCTTTTATGATGCTCTTCTTGATTTCTTTATCCTCTTCACCTCGACGTCAAACGTTGTCGGCAACGGTGGTCAGTCTGCTTATGTTATGGCCAATCAATTCATGGCTGCATTGGCTGCTCAACGGCGCGATGTCCGTGGTGTTGCGGGGTCTGATATTGCCATCGGTTTTGTATACGGTCTCGGTTACTTTGAGCATGCAACCCATCTAGATATCGACCATTTCTTGCGACTAAGCTACCGCGGCATCTCCGAGCAGGACTTGCATGCCCTTTTCGCTGAAGCCATGCTTGCTGGTCGGCCTAGCGAGAAATCAAAAGGAATCTCGGAGGTACGTAATATTCCTGAACAATATCTCCATTCAGGGTCATTTCATGAGCTAGTTCTCGTGTACCGCTTCCAAGACATCCAAAGCAGTTCCGAAGTACTTCCAGGATTTCTAACGGAAATATACTAACTCGAATATGTGTCGGATAGATAGCCACAGGAGTGTCACCCTTCCGCGATGAACCGCAAACACATATACAACTTCGCACCAACCCACGCTTCAGTCACTTCCTAATGCATGACGCCGGTTCCAACGGCGTGCAGCATGGCGGTAGTGGAGGTGGTACAGAGCGACCTCGAGCCCGTCTCGCCGCTGCTACATCCCTCACCGAAGCACAGGCTATTCTCCGAGAAGCCTTTGTAGACCGTTTAAAGCGTATCCTCATGATCCCACAGGGTGAGAGCATGGATGAGAAATCGACATTCGTCGAACAAGGTGTGGACTCCATCATGGCAGTCGAGGTTCGCACTTGGTTCCTGCAAGAGCTTGATGTTGACCTTCCCGTGCTGAAAATCATGGGTGTCGGGTCAACAGTTGAGTCTTTACTCGTGGAAGTGATGGAAAAGATCCCTGTCGACATCTTGGAGTTGGAGAAGCTGGGCAGTGGAACTGGAACTGGTCCTGGGACTGGGAAAGCTGCCTCCATTCCTCCTCCTGCTCCTGCACCAGTTGCTTCTGCTCCTACTCACACCTTTTCAGCTCCCTCTCCGCCAACGAAACCATCGACAGAGTCGACGGATAGTGATGCGGACACCGAAAGTTGGCGCGTTATATCAACGCCCAACACGCCCCCAGAAATGTCCCTGCACTCATTGGTGACTCCAGAAAATGATCATGAGCGTGGAAAACGGGTATTTACAGCGCTGGAGAGACAGCAAGAAGAAATTAGACGTAAAGCAATCATCGATTCGTCCACTGAGCACACTGGACCGATGACTTACGGACAGAAACGCTTCTGGTTCTTGGCCAACTACGTTGATGATCAGACCACATTCAACATCGCCTACATGTTCAAACTTGCAGGACATATCCGCATAAACGACCTTACCAAGGCTGTCCAGACTGTGGCACAGAGGCACGAGGCTCTACGTACGCGCTTTTTCTGGTCCGAGGATGATTCCAAGACTCCGATGCAAGGCATTCTTTCCAAGCCCATTGTACGTCTTGAGACTGGAACAATCGAATCAGAGGCCCAGGCAGCCGAGGAACTCGAAGCCATGCGCAACCATAAGTGGAATCTTGGTGACTGGATTCAATTGCGACTCCGATTACTCTCGCTCTCAGACACATCGCATTATCTCGTCATGGGAACACATCACATCTCGTTGGATGGCCACAGCATGAATATGCTGATGTTTGACATCAACCAGGCCTACACTCGCCCTGGAAAAGCTCTGTCTCCGATGCCTGATACCTCGCAGGCTCGAGCTTTCGGTGCTCAGCAGGTTCTCGCATATAAGACCGGCAAGCTCCGGCCAGCCATCGATTACTTCCGTCGTACATTGCAGTCAGTGGACATGAACCGTCCTATCCAACTATTCTCCTTCGCTCGTTCACAAGTGCGTGTCCCTCTCGATCGCTATGGCAATAACGTCTCCCGAATTCGCCTCGATCCCCAGATTGCAGCACGGATGAAGCAACTCGTACGCGGTCACCAATCCACTTCCTTCCATGGATACCTCGCTGCTCTACAGGCTTTAATCTTCCGCCTATTGCCCGCAGATACAACAGACAAGGTGGTCATCGGTATTGCTGATGCTAACCGGATTGAAAGCAAGTTTATGGGTAGCCTTGGTAACTTCCTCAATATCTTGCCACTACTGTTCAATCGCCCTGATCGAGGCCAAACTTTCGGCAAGGCCATAGAGGAAGCCCGCAGTAAAGTGTACGGCGCCATGGAGTTCTCGGCCTTGCCATTTGATCTCCTCCTGGACGAGCTTTCTGTACCGCGCTCGAATACGTACACGCCTGTATGTCAAGTCTTGATGGATTACAAGCTCGTCACAAGAGAGCAAGCAAATATGAGCTGGGCAGGATGTAAAGTGAGCGAGCATAAATGGCATACAGCAAGGAGCACATACGATATCGCTCTAGAGATCGTTGAAGATCACGAGAGTGCCCTAGTAGCTCTTCATGTACAAGATGGGTTGTACAACAAAGAGGCTACTGATCTCATCCTGAGGAGCTACGTTAATGTCCTGAATCAAGTGGTTCAGCAAGACGGTGATACGATATCGACCGAAAAGCTGGACAAATGGGACAGTGTCGATGTCCGTAACGCATTGGAACTTGGACAAGGTATGTTGTTCTTCGTCTTGAATCACCCTCTTCCCTCCCTCAAACTGCTGACCAATTTTTGAATGAATAGGTCCTTCCTTGCCACTTGAATGGCCCGCAACCGTTGCTCATCGTATCGACCAGATCATTGCCAAATATCCGAACAATCTCGCTATCAAGGATGGGTTTGGTCATATCTTGACGTATGCTGCGCTAGATGAACGAGTTGAGAGCATTGCACAAATCCTCCGTAAGAGCTTACCCGATCAGAACCGCGAACAGTCTGTTGTTGGTGTGTTCCAGACGCCAGCTGCCGACTGGATTGCTTCTCTCGTTGCCATCCTTCGTACCGGCGCCATATATCTCCCGTTGGATCTGAAAGTCTCTGCCGCACGCCTGAAAGGATACGTCAACGTAGCTGGACCAGCCGTCATTCTCGCTGACAGCGAGACCGTGGGACGTACTAAGGAAATCGGGATTGAGAGTACTGCAAGTGTCATCAATGTATCTGATCTTCCCGCCAAAGTCAAGGAGAGCAAGGAGAAGATTGCAACCGCTGCTCAGGCTGACCGTCCAGCTTACATCATCTTTACCAGTGGTTCTACTGGTGAACCTAAGGGTGTTGTCATCAAACACTCTAGCTTTCGCGCCCTAGCAGAAGGATTTGTTCGAGAGTGGGACATTACTTCTCTTGGCCGTGTCGTACTCCAGCAAATTCCTCTCACCTCAGATGGCTCTCTCAAACAGAGTACGTCAAAACCACCCTTGTTTTCCCATACAATTTGAGAGCCAAGTTCCCCGGAGTTCCTTTAGGGAGTGTTCATCTCGGCTCTTTGACGTTCTTGTATAACAATTGCTAATTTGTTAATAGTTATCTCAGCGATTACCACCGGTGGCTGTCTCGTTGTCGCATCTGCAGATGCCCGGGGCGATCCAACTGAACTCACACGCTTGATGGCTGATAATAATGTGACTTTCAGCGTAGCTACACCCTCTGAGTGGAACATGTGGTTTCGATTCGCGCCTCAAAACTTACGATGCTGCACCTCCCTAACTTCTGCTTGGTTCGGTGGTGAGCGTGCACCCCAAAGCCTTCTCGATTCGTTCCGCGACCTGCGTAAGACGTTGCCTAATCTTCGAGTCTTCAATACCTACGGACCTACTGAGGCAACCATCTCAACAGTCAAGGGAGAAACTGATCTGAACAATCCAAACTTGGTCGTCCCTGTACCAAGTCGGATTCTTCCCAACTACACCGTGTACATCGTTGATGAAGAGTCTCAGACTGTACCTGTTAGTGTGCCTGGAGAGATTGTCATCGGTGGGGCAGGCGTTGGGAATAATGAATATCTCAATCGACCGGATCTGACAGCGAAGCAGTTCCCTGCTGATTCTTTTGTATCCAACAACAAGGAGGGACGTGTGTATTATACCGGAGATTATGGCCGACTTGATTCCCATGGTCTCCTCGCAATCGAGGGTCGCATCGCTGGAGATGCCCAAGTCAAAGTCCGTGGATTCCGGGTAGAATTGGGTGAGATTGAGGGCGTCATCATGAAGGAAGCTTCCGGAGCTGTGACTGCGGCTGTAGTCACGCTGGATGCTGGTGAGAGTGACCATGATGGACTCCTCATTGCGCATATAGTCGTCGATAAAAACAAGCACAGGAGCGAGGCACAGATCGCCGAGATCGTCGATCAGCTCAGCACACGCCTGGCTCTCTCCCTTCCTCAATATATGGTTCCTGCCGAAATCATACTCTTCGATGAGGTGCCTCTGACTGCTCATGGCAAAGTCGATCGGAAGGCTGTACAAGGACTTCCCCGAGTCGTAACGGAGACTTCCGTGGCAGTGCGAGAAGAGCAGCAAAAGAGTTTCACAGTCCCAGAGCGTCGTCTTGCAGATATCTGGGCTACCATTCTACCTGCACACTTGTTGGCAGCAAAGCCGTTGACGCCTCGGACCGATTTCTTCCGCGCTGGAGGCAACTCATTGATGTTGGTTCAGTTGCAAGCTGCCATCAAGCAGGCTCTTGGAGATGCTCCTCGACTGAATAAGCTCATGAATACACCCGAGCTGGCCGAAATGGCAGCCCTACTAGAGAGCTCTGGGGCTGCTCCAGATTGGGACAAAGAGATCGCAGTTTCGGACTTGTTAAACGAAATTCCCTTTAGGAATCCAAAGAAGAGCTCTACTACAGGACTTCGTGTCCTCGTCACAGGTGCCACGGGATCTTTGGGCAAACATATTATTCCTCATCTCGCAACGAATCCCCGTGTCACGCAGATCGTTGTCTTGGCGAGGCCTGCCGAAGGTCGAGACTTGACTCATTTGTTCCCCAGTATCAAGGATAAGTTGCTCGTCGTCCACGCGGAGCTGCCATCCATTCCTGCAGACAACATTGTCCCTGAGATGGCAGACATTGATGTAATCCTACATATTGCCGCAGATCGCAACTTCTGGGATGGTTACAGTGCCCTCAAGCCCGTCAACGTGATCACGCCGAAATTGCTTGCGAAGCTCGCTCTTCGGATTGGTGCTGCACTTCACGTTCTCAGCTCAGGGGCTGTCGTGAATTACGAGGCAGACAGTAATGGTCTTCCTCGTCCCGAAGCTTCGGATGGCTACGTCGCGTCCAAATGGGTTGCAGAAAGGTACCTAGCCAATGCAGCCCGTCAGACCGGAATCGAAGTCACGGCGCATAGACCAACCAAGACTGCAACAATCGATCAATTTCCAGCAGACCAGAAGCTTACAGAAGCCGAGGAAGCCCTAATCCATAGCATCTTGATCAATTCACCGCGTCTCGGGGTTCGACCTGACTTTACTCATATCGGTGGCACCTTCTACATTGCTCCAGTCGAAGACGTAGCTACCGCTATCGCCGCTGCTGTTGCTGCAGGCCCTCAAGAATCGGATGAAAAGACGTTGCGTATAATTAATCACCCTGGGACGGCAAGTGTTCGGACTGAAATCATGGCATCACGTGTTGAGGAGTTGTTCAAGCAGCCCGAGAACGAGGCTGTGCGAGAGCTGCCATCCGTTCCAGTTTTGCACTGGGTCGGTAAGACGAAGCGTGCTGGGCTATTTGAGTGGATATTTACATCTCAGGAGTTGATAGTGATTGATGAAGAGGGACGAAAAGTTGTTTCGAGGCGTTAATTTTCATTTATTAAGTATAGAAGAGCTGTAAGACGCTCGTTGAGAGATTCCTTCCGCTTCGGGCTTCGGGGTCAAAATTGCTACAAGAATTTCTTTAAAGCCATGTATTAATATTTATTTACTATTTTGTTTACCGGCCTAGATTTTGTAGGCGGCTTCAGAATATTATGAATTTCTTTGTTGCAAGTATAATGGTTCGCGCTTGGATGGTGATATGAGAACGATGCAACATAGGCTTGAATCAATCCCAGGTAGTGCTTTGTCCTCTCATGGGTGGGGATCAGTCACATAATTATTTTTGTCAGCATCCAAGTACCTAGATAGGTCACCTAAAGTCTAAGCAGATTTTAGTTTTACATTTTGTGTTCAAGTGGGCTATTCTAATGCCTTCAAGAGCGACCGGAGCTTCGTCAGACGCAGTTGATCGCCAAAGTTGACTTGTCCACGTTCGTACAAGTCCATTCCGCAGTCACACCAGTTGGCGTTGTGATATTTATATTCTCTGCAACGATATTTTGGCACACCTGTTGCAATAGTAAGCTTGGTTTCAGACCTAAAAAAGGAGAAGTGGAGGGGCATACTGCTGTACTACTGCAGACTAAAGTACCGACAATGGGAGCGTATTTCGTGGATGCGGTTCCAGTAAAGTCTTGGAAAAGTATATCTTCGATCAGTATCGATGACTGAGTGGTCAGGGTTAGAGAACTAATTTTCAGAAAGGGCTGGGAAGTACTCACGGGGTATTTGGCGCAGAGTGTCGTGCTGCTTTCATAGCACTGGTTCAGTTCAATAGCATCTGTGCGACTATTAGCAAGTCATACTGCTCAGGCACTTTCTAAGTCCATACAAGCATCGTTCACGTCATGCATTCCGTTGTAAGTCACGTTGCGAACATATCCACTTCCACCTCCAACGCCTGTAGCATTGCTACCAGGTGCAACGCCAGGCAAGATCTTAATGCGGGCACCATCCGTGGCGTTCGTCATGGAGATATTGTAAATGTAAAGGTTCTCTGTCATCATTAAGCAGGAAATTTCAATGGTGGAGAAGAGACTCGCCAGCAATATCAACCTCCCCAGCATACTGGCCCAGTGAGCCAACTGAAATGCCGTGAGAGCCAACACAGACTAGGTGTTGAACAACAATGTTCGTGCTATTGGGTTTGAAGGATACACAGTCATCATCGTTGTAAATGTACGAGTTCTGAACAACAATCGAGTCGGATCTGTACAAGTCCCAGCCATCTGTGTACAGTCAGTCATGCCACCATGTGACTGAATCTCGCTCTTTCAAGCACACTCACCAGAATTCGCAGCTGGATGCGTATCATTTGAGATTGCGGTCATTTTCATGCTATCGAAGAGTACATCTGAGCTATTTGCCACAAAATGGAACCAATTGGGAGGATTTTTCAGGTTCAAATTGCTGATGGTGCCACCCTGCAAACCCATGATTCCCATCAGATGTGGCCTCACCACAGACGAGTTGGTGATTAATGCATCCCAATACACCTGTCCATTGCCATTGATGGTGCCACCTCCATAGATATTCACATCCGTGCCTCCAATTTGCCAGAACAGCGCAGATGTCTGGTAACTGTATTTGAGAGAGTTTGCTGTCCAGAATGCAATATCTGGCGTGAAAGATACCTCACCAGCGATGACGAGGTCCACTGCGTTCAAGAAAGTCAAATCGAGAGGGCGAGCGATTGTGTACTGCGCATCTAGAAGAGCGACGGTTCCGCCGTTATTGCAGGCTTTTAGAGCAGAAAAAATGGTTTGGCTGTCGTCTTGGCCGTTTCCAAAAGCTTGCACGTAGCATGTCTTGGTTCTCGGGGGTGAAACTTCATGATTCTTCGCTGGATGGTATGGATAGGCTGTGGGAGAGGGTCTCGGAGGTATCGAGGGCTCGCATGAGGATTGTGCAACTCCTCCACCAACGAATGCAGCAACCGTCAGCAGAGTAATGGCCGAGTACGAGTGTATGGCAACCATTTGAAAGGATGATCAATGGTAACATCCATTACAGACCGAAGTGCTGCGTTCAACAAACTATATCAATTATGCTCAAGTGAGTCAGGTGTACGCAGCCCAGAGCGACTGTCATGGCGGACATTGACGAAGTTGTTGTACGTCTACTTGGACGTACAATTTTCCTCGAATCGAAAGGCGTATAAAGTACCATCTGCTGCTGTCTATTGATGATCTTTGCAGTAATCAAAGATGAGAGTGAAGAGATCCGGGTGAAGTAGCCAGGGGTTACTTACCCGAGATACCCGGGAAGATTTGTACGGGGTCTCATTCCCGGAGAGGAGTTCGCGTACCTGACTACTGTAGGTTGGGTAAATACCTCGAATGCGGGGTACAGGGGCAGAATGTCAAAGTCAAAAAACGTCCTATTTGTTCATCCTTGACAGTGTATAGTTCCGGAAAATATATGTTCCTTTGCATGCAAAATACGAGCTGGGTAGTGGAGGTGTGTTTCCACCAATCAGCAATGATGACTTAGACGCACATGCTTCTCTTCGCTTCCTCCTACCTTGATTAAAGTATCATCTCGGAAAGGTTGCAGAGCAATGTACCTACAGAAGTAGAGGTGTGGTGGCTTCACACACATGACTTGGTAGATGAGTGCTAGCTAGGCATCGAATCTCATATATCAAACTTCCCCGCAGTAGGAGAAACAAGCTCTTCTGGTGCTTACTGTTCATTGACAGGGGCGGTTGACGGGTGTCTATATTGAGTTACTTTAAAGCTTTTGTACAAAAGCTGGTTTCTTCTCATCTCCAGACAGCCTCTTCGTTTGGAACACCTGGATTTGTCCATTTTAAGATACTAAGTGAGGTTGCAAATCCATGCATCCACGCCTTTGATGCTTAAGCTGACGAACGAGAAGTACCATCATGTATCTCCGAAGATCTCTGGGATATTTGCTTACCAGCACCTTCTTTTTGGCCAACCTCGCACATGCCAACAACTCCACATCCGCATATGTTGCATGTCAAGCTGTTACCGTGAATCCTCTAGATGGATGTCCGTCCAACACTGTTCTCGTCTCACAAACTGACTGCTCTGCCAATTTCTCGACCATACAAAGTGCTGTATTATCTATCCCCAACAACACGATTCCATACACCATTCTAGTATTGCCTGGCAACTACATCGAACAGATAAATGTCACTCGGTCTGGTCCTCTCACGATTCTCGGGCAAACGAATTCGCCCAACGACCAAAGCGAGAACTCCGTAACGGTCTACTGGACCTCGGCGGATGCGAATAGTGATCTTCCGGGTGATGCTTTCTCTTCCGTGCTGACCGTGGCTCCAAATCTCAACGCGAGTCTTACCGGTTCTGGCCCGACAGGATTCGCGGTTCCGGCTGACAGTGAGTCGTATTTCTTCTTGTCAATAAATACATTCAAGGATCAAGCAGGACTTAATGCACAAATTTCTTCTTTGTTGTCAATTAACTGATATGACGCTGAATCAAATCGATTGCAGCTCCTTTCGGTTGTACCGACTTCCGAGTTTACAATATCGATTTTAGGAATGTGTATTCCGAGATCTCTGCAGGACCGGCTCTGGCAGTGAGTGTAAGTCGAGCAAATGCTGGATTCTACTATTCGGGCATCTATAGTTACCAAGATACAGTAAACCTCAAACTGAATAGCTGCGTGCGAAAAGTTTCTGACTTGATGCGTAGGTATATGTTGGAAAGCTGGGAAATGCATATTTCTATCATAACGAGATCGCAGGACAGACGGATTTCTTCTACGGTAACTTCCTTTCTAGAGTGGAGGGAAGTCGAAATACTGACGGGTGTCCAGGGTTTGGCACAGCTTGGATAGAATCTACCTCGGTTCTCCTCCGTGGTTGCGGCGGAGGTATCACAGCATGGAAAGGCACAAATACGACATTTGTCAACAAATACGGAGTTTACATCAGCGACTCCACCCTGAACGCAGCCAACAGTTCCAGTAGGTAGAAACCACCATTGATATCAAGTATAATCTGGGATTCGACATCTCGGGACATTCTTCCGGGAGGGCCCAGCTTGACTTTTCGATTATTCCAAAAAGCCGATACTGATTTTTCATTAGTCGCACCTTCGATGGTCGGAAAATGCTTTCTCGGACGTCCATGGAATGCTTTAATGCGGGCTGTGTACTTGAATATGTATATGGATGCGTCAATTGCGCCAGCAGGTTTCAAAAAGTGGACCACTGATCCTGCAACTGACAATTACGGACCAAACACGACGATGGCTGAGTACAAGTCTTATGGACCGGGTTTCAATTTGACAACTAGGATAGCTGGGAATCTGACGATTGAATTTACCGCTGATCAGGCGAGGGCTTACCGTACGCCGAAGGATGTCTTTATGGCTTCTGATGGTAGTCAATCATACTACAGCTGGATTGATGCTGCGTACTATCCTTGGTAGATAAATTTAGGGAGAGAAGTAATACAGTATGGGCCACCAGCTTAAAAACATGATGAAATTTTTGACTTCGACGCAGTGAAACATTCAACCGCTGTTTCTTTCTCCTGGCAGCCAAGTGTTTTTCTCAATTTTATGCCATCGTAAGTCACCTCGTCTCAGAGCTCTCACTCGTCCAATTTCTCGTAAACGCTGATCTTTGCAATCTCCGTACTCGAGAACGTTGCAAGATTGTTCCCATGAGCATTGTCTCTCATCTTTGCCCAGCAAACCACAACCTGATCCGTACAACCCCGACCGTCACCCAGGATTAACATCAGCATCGGTACACCGCCGTCATCGAGCATATCATCCGGGAATCGAAAGGAAACTTCGTCGTCCGGGAATCCGCTCTTGAACGCCCTGTTCCTCTTGAATGCTCGAAAGTTCTCCCATCCCATGCCGTTCGCGAACGCGCTACATTTGAATATGCATTCGTTCATGCCCATTTCGAATATCGAGATGTAGTTCCTTCCGGAAAGTGGTTGTGTGATGTTAGGGCGAGGGGCGGGGGCTTCTTGCTCGAAGAGTATCTTGAATCTTATGGATCCACCTAGCTGGTTGAAAATGCAGTCATCGTCACGCCAGAGTATATCAAAGACGGCGACAGAGACGCAGCCATCATGACAATCTGAAGTGGAATCTGATCCCGAGCTCGATCTACCACTTTTGTCTGAGATTGAGCCCGACTCAGACGTATTGCCATCTCCTAAAGGCACTTGACTGTTTTCAGCGACCGTCGATCGAGGGACCCATGGTACTTTGTCTAGAATTCGAGTGGTCCTGGTCACAGACATGATCGATGTGCTGCGTGCATTTGGGATTGACGAGGGAGATCGGCCCATAATATACATATTTGAAGTCAGAGTAAATTGATACTCACCCTTCAAAGTCATTAGAACATGCCACAAACAGAGTAGAAGGTACAATGGGAGGAACACCGCAGCTGAATGCTCTTTGACTGACGAAACAAATCGCAAGTTTCTGCCCAAAGCGGACAAGAAAATAACCTGAGCTCTTTATCTTAATTTGCCAATATTGAGTAGAAGCAATCTGATCCTTGGACATACGCAACAGAGGCTGTAATTTAGTTCAAGATCCAATGGACATAGACAGCCTCGCTATAGAGATCAAATATTTCTATGCGAGGTAAGACAAAATTCTGACCTAGTAGTTACTGCCTCACTCACCTTTCGCGCGTTTTGCGCAGTTCGCGCAATTTGCGCAAGTAATGGATAGAAAAGGACCACGCCGACTATAGCGAAGAAAACAGGCTTCAATTGAGGACTTTAGTGTGCACTCTCTGCCCAGACATGACATTGATCTCATTTCACTAACAACAGTGCCGCAGTAGAGGTTGCAAAGGGGGATGTAGACAAGTAAGGCTGGCTGCCTACTTTGACCTTACGACTCTTTGATGGCAGAAAAGATCATTTCTTTTTCTAAACCAGAATGAGAAACATGACATGGTTTCCTGACAAAGATGATCTACTCTTACATGCAGTGACCGATCGTCTCCGTTTTTTTCAAACGCCGCGCTACATGAACTCCATTGAAGTGGGTTTTGCCACCTTAAAATGTTTTCCCAACTCATACATGCATGATAAGAGGATAGGAACAGTAAATAATACATCTGAACTGCTTTAAGATAGCAGGTTTCGCAAAGAGGGACTTGCGCTAGCGCCTCCATTTACTCGACCATCATTTGGCCGCGAGTTAGTTGCCTGGGAGTTCGTAAGATCTCTGCCTTGGGGATGACTCTCGCGAAGCATCGGTGGACTGCCCTGAGGAGGCCCAAACGACCCCCGAGAGTGCATTGGTGCGCTATTCTGAGAGAATGGGTGTTCAGGGGCTCGTGGTGGGGGACCGCCGTTGGTCAAGTGTTGAGGTGCCGGCCTTGTAGAAGCGTACGATGGATATGAACCATTCTGCATATGAAGGGGTGGAGACCCTATAGCATGACGTGGAGAAGATGGATAACTATTGGGGATTTGAGGATGGTGGCCATTCTGGTGTGGGGAGTGTGGTATTCCATGACTTTGATGTCGTATCGGTGGCTGACCACCGAGAGCCTGTACAGATCCAGAATTAATACGGGGCGAATGATTTCCGTTTAGTTGATTCACATGGGGTATACTCTGAGGCGCGGGTGATGGACGAGACCAGCGATAGGGAGGTCCATTTGGAGGGCCATTGGAAGAACCATTTGTCGCATATGCTGCAAGGGGAGGTGGTGCGGGTGGATTAGACCAGTATGGACTGGTATGCTGTGGTGGCGCAATATTGTCCGCTTCGCGTGGAAGGACAGCAGGTGCCGGCTGAGGAGTGGGAATCAGTGGCCGGGAGGGTTCTCGAGGAGGTAAAGGAGGGGGTGGCGAGACCTCTTTCCGCTTCTTCTTGAAATGACATTGCTGACACTGAAATTCGTTGGGTACAGATATCGACTTTGACGGATTCTGATGTAGGGCTGCAGCTGCAAGAGCTATGTGCGCACCGTTGGTCTCTTCCTCAGAATCTAAAGTCGCGTGGCCATTTGTGAGATGCCCATTCATATGATGCTGACTGTTGTCGAGACTCGCAGGATCTAGAGAAGTCGCAGGAGGCTTGTCTGTTGGTGTCGGAGGAAATGGCCACCACTTCGGGCTGATATCGACGTTGCAGGTGATACATATTCGTCGAGAATCCGACTGCACTGTGGTAGATGTCTCCCCGGGACTATCGTCCGGCTTAGCATGAGACAATGAACCACGTCCATTGTGACTGCCACCAGTGTTCGTAGACGCGCGCCGGTTTGGTGGAGGTGCAACTGAAGCAGGGTTGACAACTTTCGCAGACTGACTGACAAGGGTCGCTTTGCGGACTGTACCTGTCAAGGCCAAATCCGCTTGCTTGAAGTTTTGGACATAGAGCTGTAAAGCATTCAAGCCACTCTCCTCGTCCACAATATCGTGCATTCGATGCACGATGGTCTTCGTTGGTACATGCTCCTTGCACCAGATCGCTGCAGTCATGGTTCCAACTTCTCCTGCAATGGTGACTATATTGAATTGATCCCGACGAGATCCTTTTACAGGTGCGATATCAAAGCCTAGAATATAGCCTGCTTGATGTGCACACTCGACATGTACTAGACCATCTTAGACCGAGAGCTAGATTGACGAGATATGTGAACTTACCTGGAATCCTGCACGTATGGCAACTTACACACGCGCCATCCTGTTTTTTGCAGACTTTGCAAGTGTCTTGCCACCTCGCGGTTGGTATGGATCCTAGACCCTCCGAAGGCTCCAGTGCCTTTCCGTTGCCAAATTTTACCTCCGGGGTAAAAACTGCGCAGGTGACATGAATCCAGTTGTTGTTTGCAGTTCGCTTCAGAGGCTCCCGGGGATTGACTGGCTTGTTCATCTCCTCTTGTTTCTTGCGGAAGTAATCAGCAACCTTCTGGGCATTTTCACGCTCCACTCTATCCCGCTCGCGATCTTTCTCCGTCTTCTTCTTGTGAGAGACTTTTGGCGGCTCAACAAAATCTTGTTCTGTGAACTTTATAGGGCACAACTTGCACTCGTATTGCTTCAAAGGTTAGCGCAAGTCTGGGCAACTAGATTTTTTGAACTTACAATAGACACCTGGGGATTTTTGTCGTTTGAGCACATATCGCAGGTCCACTTGCTCGGGCTTCGATGCTCGCCGACAACTCCATAGCAGTTGCGATGAACAGTCAACCGGCAATCCTTGCAGCACAAGTGTTGGTCGCCCATGGGCTCCAGTTCTCCGCATATGGCGCATGGCATCTGCTTTGGCTTTGGCGGTTCGGGTGGTGGTGGAGGTGCAGCCTGCTTCTCAGGCGCCGTTTTCTTCTTTGGACCTGATATCGAACTTACACTGGAGTCGATGCCAGGATCAGTAGACTCCCTTTCAGACGGTCCTTTGAGCTTTTTCCGAGGAGGCTCAGTGATTTGCCCGAGGTTCGCTTGCGGTGCTGGAGTTCCATTTGCAGAATTTGGTGCTGCAGATGGTAGACTAATTGCCTGATTCACGACTTCGTTGGCTGCTACAAGCTCTTTCAAAAGCTCTTCGTCAATCTTCCTCTTCCAAGCGCGCCCGCCTGCTTGGGCGACTTGCTTTGCCACTTGATCTATATCTTCCCATTGAATGGCATAGCGGCGCCAGAGCTCTGCGCACCGCCGGCATAATGCGACCATGAGCTGTGTGCTCTTGTCCTTCCCGGTAACTTTGACCCCTGGATTCTCTGAAATCATCGTACCGGCAGGTGTATTCGGAGCTCTTCTCCACTGTCGAGATTCTTTGGTACCGCAGAACTTGCACTGAAAGCGCCTTTTCTTCGTTTCTGCCTTTTCGTTGTCGAATGCAGAATCGTCATGCTCATCGGCAACGTCGTCTTGTAGTTTGCCAGTCGTTGCCTCTGCTCGTTTCGCCTCCTTTTTTCCTTTGCGACCAGAGTAGTTACCCCATACTCGCTTTCCACTCTCGGATTTCTTCCAAGTGTAATAGAATCGGACAATATCAGCGGCTTTGACGGTCTTCACATGCTTCTTAATGCTGTGCCACTCTGAGCCAAACTTCGCAACGCCGTCCTCAAACTTCTTGAGCTCAGTAGTACTGAGTGCAGGCTCTTTGAAGACTGCTTTGTCAGACTTCGACAATGACTCGATCGCTTTGTCAACATCATATTTGTTGGCGTGCAGAGTCTCCAGAGCAACATCGAGTAGATTGGTGGAAAGAGCAGGGAGGCCAAGGGCTCGGGGCATGTTTCCGCCTACATAGGCCATGTAGTTGAAAATGTGTCCTTCACGGGCTTTCTCGTCTAACGGTTGGGGACCATCACCATCTATATCCCTAGGAGGAATCTCGTTGGCCTCCGGGAACTTGTACAGCAGTTCAGAAGTACTATTGGGATCGCCGTCCTCGTAGTCCTCTCCTCGATGCACGTAGCCAGGAGGTTCGTCCATGACCCACTTCGGACGCTGTTCCCGAGCTAGTTTGTCTGCTTCCAGAGCTGCCACGGTATCTTTGGACAGTTTAGTGTCCTTCTTGTGGCCCCCTCCTTTGACATACTTCCTCTTGATTTCGGCCGGCTTCACGTACTCCACTGGTCTGCCAGGCCATGCAGGCACGACGGCTTGATGTCGCGGTCCAAGACGTGAACTAGCTCGGGGATAGATTCGGTCGTCATAGTCCAAAGCATCCTCAACCCGACAGTGAATTCCAAGATATCTGAAAAGCCAAAGGCTTGCTTGATGAATTTGCTCAGGTGTGCCTGAATGCAACGCGCCCTCAGCTTCACTCGATACCGTAGGACTAGTTCTGCCCGTTTGAAGCGCACTATCGATTGCTCCGGATTGTCCGTCTTCTTCTTCGTTGTACTCATCCTCGTCGATATCACCAGTAGGGTCTGCGACGTTAGGCGTATTGCGAGCTTCGAGCCTTTTCTCCTGAGCTTTGCTACAAGGCCCACATGCCCACGCAAACCCACGCGACGGTTTTTTGAGCAACGGCGGGTTGACGCAACTCATGTGGTAAGTATTGTGACAGACGGCGCAATCAACGGAATCATTGCTTGTATTATGTTAGGAGCCATGTTTCAAGAAATAGCGGTTACTAACCTTGCGCAATATTTGTTACACCTTTTGCAAGATTTGACGGCACTAGTGAGCTCCTTTCCGCGTCCTGGTTCAACGATGATATATCTCCATCTCTCATCAAGGACTTTCTTCACCTCAATAGGAACGTTGATAACTTGACTCGTGGGGATGACATCGTAGAATCTATGAATGTAACGATCGTATAGCTTTTCGTACCAGAAGCAGTCTTTAGTCTTCCTCAGTTCATCTAGTTTGTCGACTTCACTCTTATGCTTAATCTGACACTTTCCTCGCAGAGCTGTGAGGGGGCTGATGTCGGAATGCATGGATGCGAAGACTTGGCGTGTGTCGTTGACTTTGCGACCAATATCCTTTGGACGATAATACCAATTGAGTCGAAGAGCATCAATTGGCTGCGTGGGGTTATTGTTTATGTGTAGGAATTCCATGATTCGGCCAAGGTAATACGGTTCACCTGGAGGCTCACAGACAAGGTAAACGTGGTCTGATATATGTTAGCACACAAGACACATGATATATGCAATAGCAGGTAAATGAAGCTTACCGTTGACCTCGAGTATAGTCCCGTCGTCGGCATGGAGGGTTTTGCCTGTTGGGCGACCTTGACAGGCTTCAAATGTAAGCATATTGGAATCTTGGACAGTGCCGTTCCCTTGTGCAGCTATACTAGCTCCTCGAGTGGTGCTATGAGGGCCCAAATTTGGAATGGACATTTGTGACTGGTGAGAAGCAGGCGTCTGGTTCGCTGCTTTCCTCTTCTTCGAGCCATTATGAGAATTCGGTGCCGCTGCTGGGTTAGCAGAAAAAGTGGACGTCCCCGGAATGGGCTCTCTGTAGTGGTTCTGCATTAGAACACTCTGTTCTGCCTCACCTCCCGGGCCCTTTCGACTTGTCGATATCGGCCTTCCAGAGTCCATTACCATAGGTGCTGGCTCTGCCGCTTTTGCTTTGCGCGCAGAACTTTGGAAGGGAGGCGCGACAACTTCTAATTCTATGTCTATCTCCTTATCTTCTGCGTAGTTCGGTCGTGAATTTCCTGTCCTGTTACGGGACCTTGTACCGTAAGGAACACCAGCGCTGGAATTACTAGCATCCTTTCCAGGCGGATTCGAAGAGGATGAATCGGACTTCGTCATAGGCTGCGATTCCGGCGCTCGTGTCTCTAACTCATTCGCATTTGAGGGCTTGCTCGATTCGAGGGTCGCTGGGGCGAGCTCAGTAGCAGAAGATGCGACATCACCAGGCTGCTCCCGCTCCAGTGTTGGGGTCTCTTCAGTACCTTCGCGCGGAGAAGAATGGGCCGAGCCCACGGCGCTCGATCGACCAGAAGCATCTCTCATTGCGATGAAAGAACGTACGCGAAGTGCTGGCGCGACGTTGGGTGCTGGAGGTGGAGCAACTTCTCGCAGGATGGGATGGGCGAGAAGTGCTGATGTGCAAGGCTATCGAGCGTCGGAGGCAGGGCTTCGACCCATCAGTTTCTGAGGTAGATGGCAACCTATAGTAGAAGAGATGGGCGGACGATTCGAGGAGAAATTTGTGGTGAAATGGTCGTCTCGGTGCTGGCGTTGTGCACCCAAGATATTGGGGCCAATAACACTAGATAGAGACGAGGCTATGGAAGTACTGCTTTCGTGAGAGAACAACCTTGAACTCTGAGAAATTTGGATTCAGTATATGACCGAAGATTCGTTTACTCCTTCAGTGCGGGAGGTTTGAGGAGGAGGGAGAGAAGAAGGAAGAGGGCGAGAGTTTTGGGGGTGGTGGACCGGTATGTATGAATATGGAAAGGAAGAAACGATTGACGGCGCTCCTACCGTGGACCTTAACTTTGTTCCTTGCCCACACTCTACTAGCGCGCCAACACCCACTCGCTCGCCTCACCTCACCTCACCTCACCTCACAGCACAGCATCGCATCTGCCTTTGTACCACATCCATCTTGATATCGACATCCACACTACAATAGACTACAATAGACGAGGAATTCTGTCTACCCGTTGATACTGTTCCCACGATGCAATCCGTATGTATGATTGGGGAGCTGAAAGTCTTGCAACTACGCTCATTTCAGAAATCCTCCCCGGATCACGAATGGTCGACGACCTCCTCTCTCCGGCCTCGTGACTCCAAAACTCTGGATCCGATATCCCACGATCTAGGAAAGTAGCCAGACTCCAATTTTATATATCTGCGAGTGGAATGAGAAAATAGATCTGATTTCTAACTGGCAACAAGAGTATCTCAACATTCCTGATCATTTCCACGTTACTTGCTATGCGCCACTGATTCGGACGAACTGGAAGACGTGTATACCCTTGGCTTACGCCAAAAGCCCTGAAATAGTTCCGGATATTAGGCCGTTAGTCCGGAGGCTCTGACATAGCATATAACGACTTCGTGTCTCTGACTCTCGGCCTCCTTTTCTCTATACAATCGTTTCTTCGCATTCTCCTGTTTGAATCCCTTTGTTACAGTTAGACTGAGCGGGGCGGATAACCGCATCTTCTCGGATAGTTATTTACAGATACGATTGCAGATCCTGTTTCATTCGTTCGTAGGGCTTGTCCTTTTCATGCATTTCACACACTCACATAAACAAACATTTTGTGATAAAACTGCTCGGAGCCAATGTAGATACTTGCCATGAACGCAACCAAGCGAGATGATCAGAAATCATCAGAAGGATGACTGGCAGATCCAGATGAGCTGTGTGAGTGCAAGTATGAAGCCATGACTCCGATCTCATATTCCTTGGCCCAGACTGCTAGAAAAAATGCGAGGCCTCCGGTAAACCCTCAGCGAGCGATCTCGGCGACCCTATAGAACGTTTGGAAAACTGTGCTCAGAAATACCAAGTTTGGTGGTCAATTTAGCCGAGCCTCTGGTTTTCTAGAGAAGAACGACACTTGGGGGAGAGAGGCCAAACGTTATATTGTTGGTGAGAGTAATCATGAAATGGGTTCTGAGTCAAGGTGCGCCGTGGAGCATCTCCAGAAAAGCATCAGCGGTAATGAGTTGATATCTAATGAATCGAACATATACATTCCGAATCAATAGGTCGAGACAACACTGGAGAACTCGAGGGAGTTTGATAGAGGTCGTCGGCAAGTCGGCATTAGGCTCAGTAGTCTAGGGCTGATAACATGTCTTATCGAGGCGATCACGCAAAATTGATTCCTGAGGCAGCACAACGTCATGACACCTGCAGCAACATGTGATCTCGTGATTCCACTACAACCTGGGATTTTGGGTTGGAAGGCTTCCTCCGACAAGCAATCCTACCAAAGTACAACGAATTTTGCTGCATTTCACACTCTCCCTTTTCCAAACTGCTCTTCTTCGTAGACTTTTTGCTCTGCCTTGCAAGTTATTGATTGCAAGAATGCTCTCCGCTAGTCACGCGTTGTCACTCTTAATTTTGGTTTCGGCGCGGATCGCAACAGGATGAATGTCAATAGAAGTACCGGCTTATATCACACAACAAGTATCGAACGCGCAAAGGCAGCCCAGACAACAATTGCTCATGTTGCTGGGAAGCGCACGTTCGAGGATTACCGCAATGGAGAAAAGATTGAGCACGATCACCGTCCAGCAGACGTTTCGATTCGGGTGGAATTTCGTCGGCCAACGATTCAGGACCACAACTGTCTCAAGACGTTAATTGCTGGCAAGATTCATGATGTGTTAGATCGAGGCACTTCCGAGTACTCTCAAAGGCGGACGCTTGCATTGACACCCACACCAACGTCAAATCCTGTCCTCGATTTATCGCATCCAGCTTACGGACTTCCTAAACGTCTTGTCTCCAATTTTGCGTCCCTCGGCATCAGGTCTATCTACCCATGGCAGTCAGAATGTCTGCTACGAAGTGGAGCTCTCGCTGGGGAGAAGAATCTGGTTTACACTGCTCCCACGGGCGGAGGCAAATCACTGGTTACTGATGTACTGATGCTAAAGAAGGTCCTGGAAAACCCAGGGAAGAAAGCGTTGCTGGTGTTGCCGTATGTAGCTCTCGTGCAAGAGAAGCAGCGCTGGCTGAGAAAGGTTGTCGAAGGTATTGTCAAGACCTCAGCGTCGAATCACGATTGGCCAACAGCGTGGAGAAAGCGAGGGGACGAGGAAACCATCCGAGTGATGGGATTTTATGGAGGAAGCAAGACAAAAGCGTCTTGGGATGATATGGACATTGCCGTTTGTACTATAGAGAAGGTATTTGACCTGCTATTTCTCGTGTCCCTGATGAGCGTTGACTTATGAGCAGGCAAATTCACTTGTCAATGCTGCCATTGAGGATCTTTCCATAGGAAAGCTTGGATGTGTCGTTATGGACGAACTGCACATGATCGATGACGAGAGTCGCGGTTATATTTTGGAACTCACGGCAACGAAACTTCTCAGTCTAGACCTCGAAGACAAAGTCCAATTGATTGGAATGAGTGCCACTTTGAATGTACGTAACCTTCCAATTGCCAGGAGCTCAGTCATAACAATATGTCAAGAATGCGGATCTATTAGCAAAATGGCTTAATGCGAAATTCTATATCTCTAGATACAAGCCAGTTCCAGTCGAAGAGCATCTCGTTTTTGACAATGCTGTCTACCCAGCTTCGAGTTCAAGCAGATTCTACCAAATGGCTACACAACTGAATGCACAAACTCTTGGAGCTTCTTCACAAATCAGGCCACAGCCATCTAGACAAATCGACCAGTCTCCTGAGAAAGAGCTCAACAATCCCTTGATCAATGCAGTAATTTCACTCGCGAACGAAACGGCCAGAGCAGGATATGGAGCTTTAGTCTTCTGCAGCAGTCGTACTGGCTGCGAAAAGAACGCAGGTCTGATCAGCCAGGTCTTACCACGCCCTGAGGAGACTGATTCTCTACTTATGGACAAACGAAGAGATTTGTTGAACAACTTGAGAAGTACGAGTACAGGACTGGATCAACTTTTGGAGAAGATCGTTCCTGTTGGGGTCGCATTTCACCGTAAGTTTTAGGATTGTGGAAATACGTTGCTGATTAATGCTGAAGAATGGTAGATGCTGGATTGACTACGGAAGAGCGTGATATAATTGCTACTGCCTACGATGAAGGCATTATCAAGGTTATTGTTGCAACTTGTAGTCTAGCTGCAGGTATCAATCTGCCAGCCAGGAGGGTCATCCTACACGGTGCGCGGATGGGCGCGGATTTGGTTGGTCCGTCTATGCTGTAGGTTTTCCCTCCAGCCTTTTCGTCTTACTAGTCTGATTTTCCAGTCGACAGATGCGAGGCAGAGCGGGCCGCAAAGGTAAAGACGAGATTGGGGAAACCTATCTGTGTTGTCAACAGAGTGATCTGGAAGCTGTGGCAGAGCTCATGGATGCAGAGCTACCTCGTGTTGAAAGCTGTCTTTTGCCTGGTAAGAGAGGTGTCAAGAGGTAATTCATCCGTCTTCGACCGAACTCAAAGCACATAAAGTCTAATCGCCGACAGAGCGTTGCTTGAGATCATAGCTACTAAATTGGCTACGAGCGAGGAATCTACTGACCACTACATCAAAAATACGCTCCTTTACCATACTATAGACCATGATGAACTCACATCTATGGTCAAAGAGACCGTAGAGGAGCTCGAGACAAGCGAGCTTATAACGAAAGGCTCCGACACAGAATACTCCGCCACTCTTCTTGGGCAAGCAATAGTAGCATCATCACTAACCCCAGAAGATGGCCTCTTCGTACATCGCGAATTGCGCAAGGCACTACAGGCATTTGTCATGAATGGCGAGATGCATGTGCTGTATCTGTTTACACCTATGCAGGCCGCACAGACGAACATCAATTGGCAGATCTTCAGTAATGTAAGTCTCGAAGTTTGGAAAGTTCATGTTCCCTGCTCTCTCTCAAGTCGTCCTCCGGAGTCGGTGCCACAGATAGGCCCTTCAATATGCAATTAAACTCTACACAGTTTATAGAGGAGGCAGACTGACCCGAGATTGATTACTAGGAAGTTGAGCGGCTTGACGAAAGTAACCTGAGAGTCTTGAAATTTGTCGGACTCAAGCCTCTAAACATAATAAAATTGTAAGTGAACCTCCCCGGCGACACTTCCTGTCAATTAACACATACATAGAGCGCAAGGAGGGTCCATGAAAGAGTCCACACCCGAGGAAATAGAAACTGCTCGAATCTACAGACGATTTTACGCAGCATTACAGCTCCGCGACCTATGCAATGAAATGCCAATCTATGCCGTGGCGCGAAAATACGATCTACCTCGTGGTATTGTGCAGAACCTAGCACAGACCTGTCATGGATTTGCGGCCGGTATGATCAAATTTGCCGAACGTATGAACTGGGGCGCTCTTTCAGCCGTCCTGGACCATTTCTCCGATCGTCTTAAAGCTGGTCAGTTCATGATTTCAAGCATCCTCAGATATCCACTAACGCAGACTCAGGCGCCAAAGCAGATCTCTTGTCATTGGCTAAGGTTACGTACATCAAGAGCAGAACAGCTCGAGTATTTTGGGAGAACGGGTTCAAGTCAGTAGCTGCTTTGGCCGCCGCAGACGTCAACGATATTCTCCCAATATTAATCATGGTATGTTTGATATTTCAGCTCACACTCAAGGCGAGGAATCATACTGACTTTCTACAAATAGGCGCAACCAAAGAAGCCAAGGCTGACTTTCGAGGAGGAAGCGAGGTATATCGAGAAACTCAAGTCCAAGGCTGCTATCATTCTAGCTAGTGCGAGCAAGAATTGGGGTGAGTTTCGCGCTCTTAACGTGATATGATTCTTTAGCTGACCCATGTGGCAGAGCTGCAAATGCGGCAGGAACTTGAGGAAGAGGATTAAGAGTGAATATCAGCCTGTGTCCTCAACTTCTCAACAGGTCCATATCACCAATACAAAGATTTTTGACATTGAAGACGCCTGAAATGCTTGATTCATATCTATGCTAGTACTCATCGGTTACAAAATCGAACACTTAGAAGGCAGACCACAGGGTCCCTCTTTGTCCTTCTGTTCTACTTGCGCAGCTCCTTCATTTCCCTTTGCTGTACTCTGGGTATTTTTCGCGTTGCCATTGTTCTCGGATTTGGATATCGTCTCAGTCTTCCCTCCAGCTGCCCCGTCTTTTGGGCCATCTAGTCAAGCGAAGCTGACCTTGGAAACAGCCAATCCGAACTGTTCGCCCTGGATGGTTGCCAGCTCAAGCTCGAGAGTAGAAGGCATGCGGGATCCGTCGGCGCCCTGATAGGTTAGCTTGTTATTCGGCATTAGGGCTGCACATATCAGCCTACCGAGAAAGTTCCAGCTCCCCATGGAGAACCACCGCGCATCTCAGTAAGAGTCGAGAGTTGGGAGAAGGTATGCTTATATCCTAGTGGGATCTGAGTTGTGTTAGAACTGCTATGAGGTGGTGAACTGTGATGCCTACATAGATTATGCCATGGTGGGCCAAGGTTGACAAAGATGCAATAACGGTACTCTCTTGTCCACCACCTTGGGTTCCAGTAGAGACAAAGACACCAGCAAATTTACCCCAGTAACCACCGGAAGCCCATTGGCTGCCAGTCGTGTCCCAGAATGCCTTCCATTGTGCTGGAAAGTTGCCGTAACGGGTTGGGATGCCGAAGAGGAAAGCATCGTACTTTTCGAGGGTTGCAGCGTCGATGGCTGGATAGTCGGATTTGGGAGGGGCGTGCATCTGCAGGCGATGTGTAAGCACCGTGCAGGTAAGTTGGGTAGAGAAGAATTAATACCTTGGTCAAAACCTCCTGCGGAAGAGTCTCCGGAACTTGGAAGATGTCGGCTTCAATGCCAGCCTTCTTCAAGCCCTCCTTCTCGGCTTCGGCAAGCGCCTTGATGTGGCCATACCTTTGCACGCAAGTGTCAGCACATGGAAGTACACTTCCTGGGGATTATATCTGTATGTTCAAGAGAGTGATGAAAGATACAAGCTCGAAACCTAGGCAGGAGAAAGTGAATTGAAGCAAAGATGAGACGTACATGGAATCTAGGCAGATGTTAGCTAATGGGACCCAACACGGGTGGAAATAAGTAAATATCGGGTTGTTGTTGTACAATTATGATCTGCAGATCAAGGCGGGGCAAAATGATCGAAGGGGTACTTACAGAAAACGATTGCGACTTTGGGAGCCATTGTGAAAGTGTTTCTGGAAGAGGGGTCGAGAGATTGAAGGACGGATTGGTTGATTTTTTGATTTAGACGGAGTGAGAAGATCACCGATCAATGGATGGATGAGAAGAAAAGCTCGATGTTGCTCGGGGACGTGAGGTTTTATATGTTGTGTTCTTCTTCTGAGTTCGCCAGTGGCCGGGGTTGCTGTCGAGAGCCCCGCTGCTGCTGCAGCTGCCCCTCATTGCCGTTTACCAAGCCGGGCTCTTTCCGGTTTAGTGGCATGCTGATTAATTTCTAGTAATCGCTTCACAGCAAAGCCATCACCAAATGCTCAGGCAATCATCAGTCAGGGTCAAGTCATGATGCTTCTATCTCCTCGATCGACCAAATCACCACCGAGAAAATGAAACATCTTGCCCTCGTTTGCGCCAATGCTACTGCCGCGTCGGGCGACGGCTTTCAAATCATTATCAAGCACCCGCGGTGCATCCTCGTCCTCCCTCCCAGACCAGGATCTGACATGATGCGGACGGACGCAAGCCGCTTTCCCTATGCCTGCACTTGCTTGGGAGGGGAAGGGGAAGACCACACACTGCATCTGGGAGCGCAAGGGAATAGAAGCACGAATCCGGGACGGACAACTACAATTGGTAAACAAAAGTCTTGTGAATTGAATCCCTTCGACTTGCAGATTGGACCCCTGTACAGGGACACTTACCATACGAATCACCGCGAATCACCTCGAATCACCTCAGACCACTCCAACATCTATGTAGAATGCTGTTGCATGTCCCCCGAAGCCGTGGTTGCGCTGTCGATCCAACCGTTGCTCAGGAACAGAATACTAACAACAAGCTCACCAGGTTGACAGTGCATGCGGTGACTATGTGGGCTGACACAGGCTGCAGATTGAGCTGCTTGGCAAGGGAGGCATTCGGCAACTCATCCGGACTGCATCGATTTCTCGGGTGCGTCCACATTGCGTCCAGATCGCGCCTCTGAAGGAAGAGATGATTGCAACGAAGCAAAGGATTTTAGGAAACTATCGAAGATGAAGAGACCTTGTTTTCTGAGGTAAGTAAGTAGTAGCACTTTGACTGACTAAGCAAAGTTTTCTTCATATCACATCTCAAGTGGAAGAAGAGCCTAACAACTGTCTCATCAAGGAGAATAGCCGGATTTCTGTTCAGCGTTCAATGCCCTAGAGAATGCAGCTATACAGTTCCTTTGTTACTGCAAGTCTTTTTTCTCTTTTCGTTGGAAATCCAGAAGTTTCCGATTGATTGGCTATCTAGATCTAAGGTCTACTGACCAACCAACCGACTATTCTCCAATCTTTTGCCGGCAAATAGCTGCGATGCAAAAGTATTTGCTGTGGATGTCAAAAGTGGTCAGCCTGTTGGTGTTAAAATGTGCTGCTCCTAAATAGTGAAATGCTTATTCGGTGTCTTGTATTGTTCACGCTATCTACTCTCTGGGCCAAAGAAAAGACAAGCACACCCTCAACCAGCTCAAGCCAACCTGTAAGCATATTTTGCTTCCACACTGCTTCCACATTGGGCGAGATGCAGCTTTAAAGAGCGACAATGATTGGGCACCAGAAGAGCAGCGATTCGAGTGGCCGGCATTGAGGATTGCGATGTGCAACAAACATGGCATTTCAGACCTCTCGCCGCTGTCCAATTGGCTGACATGTCCCGAAAAAGATGCTGCATCAAGCCACTCAGGGGCTTGACCGCAACACTTGATTTGCCCGCTAGAAGATGTGCACGTGATGAGAATGCTACTATTTTCTTTGTCACGCTTTTGGCTACAGCAGCAATACCTAGGTAACTCGCACAATCTTTCTCTCTAAACTGCACCTTCCGTCGTCGCTCTGCCTTGGCGAAAAGCTCTGATGCTTGTCTCATCTCGACCAATTCGAGTTGTTATACCTCGCTCTACTGTCGCGAAACGTCACCTTCGATGTCTTCATCAAGCTAGTCGGCCTCGGCCACAGCATGCGGCGCCTTCATCTCAAGTTTGGCGAGTCCCGAAAAGGGGTAAGAGGACTCAAACTTCCCTCAATCTGCATGACCTGCCACAAAGCTCCAGGCATTTGGAGTCTATCGACAAGGGTAAAGGCATAGGAGTCTCTCAGGATGACCAGGACCAAAACCAGATCGCAACTCCACTAGAACCTTTAGTCCTGCAAGATGACACTCCATCGTATCCAACCGTGATATTGCAAGCACGGAATAACATGCGCAAATTCGAAAACTGCGTTTTGTTAACACGTGTGGGTGGTTTCTACGAGATGTACTTTGAACATGCCGAGCAATATGGACCTCAATTAAACTTGAAAGTGGCCGAGAAAAAGACCAGCGCAGGTCTGGTTCCCATGGTTTGTGACTCTTCCACCCATACAAGACCATCGCTCACTCGCTAGGCTGGATTCCCAATTTTTCAACTTGACCGCTATCTAAAAATCCTTGTTCAGGACTTTGATCGCTATGTGGCGATAGCTGAAGAGTTTCCAAACGACGCATCTGGACAAGTCAAAGCTGGGGGCTTGATGCATGACCGACGCGTGTCTAGAGTCGTCACTCCCGGTACTCTGATTGACGAGAACTTCATGGACCCTTTCAGCAATAATTATGTTCTGGCTATTTATCCGAGCAATAATTCACAAGACAATCTCAATCGCCAACATCCCCAGGTATCTATTGGCCTAGCCTGGCTCGACTTGTCTACCGGTCACTTCTTTACTCAGTCTACCACCTTGACAATGCTTCCTGCCTTGTTGGCGCGTATAGGGGCACGAGAGATTGTCCTGGCCGAAGATCTCAAGTTCTCAAAGGACCATGAGATTTTCAGCGTTTTGGGCGACGACCACAGTCTGATTACCTATATAGACGTGGCCGCAACGAAACCTTTATCAGAATGGGCACCCATGTTAGAATCGCCGGTTTCTCCGCGCCTAGCTGCCGAATTTACAGATCAAGAGATAGGAGCAGGCAGTATTCTCATTCAGTACGTTGAAAGTCGATTACTTGACAGCAAGATGAAACTACAACCCCCTTCACGGCAGCTAGACGTAATGGGTATTGATAAGAATACCATGCGAGCACTGGAAGTAAGGAGGACTATGAGAGATGGTTCTTCGAAGGGCAGCCTGCTCCATACAATTAGAAGGACTGTTACCAAAGGTGGCGCGAGGTTGTTGGAGCATTGGCTCTGTGAGTATATCAGTCAGTATTGGGATATGGCTAATTTCTGCTTAGCTTCCCCGTCAACTTCGGTTGATGTTATTGATGCTCGACTTGACTTAGTAACATACATGTTGAAAAATGAAATACTGCGAGAGCGATTACTTATACTCTTGAAACGAAGTCACGACTCGCATCGCCTCTTACAGAAATTCGCCTTTGGGAGAGGGGATGCAGATGATCTTCTAGCGTTAACGAGCGCTGTATTTGCGACTCGAGATCTCGTGTCAACTTTGCAGCAAAGTAATAGCGAGGAGTCATGTGTCCAGAATATGATATCTCGCATCAACCTCGAGGGCCCTATCGATCTAGCAAATTCAGTTAGAGAGGCCATAGATGAAGATGGGCTGGTACAGCAGCATCGCATGGAAGACAGCCAGGCGGGAGAGATGCAAGCTCTGACACAGGAGGTCGTTACTTCAGAAGGGTCAAGCGAGGATTGGAATGTTCTTCCAAAATCGGCCCGCAAGAAGAAGCCGGCCTCTCTGAAAGAGCTTTATGCCAACGAACAGGAGGTATGGGTTATGAAACCATCAGCCAGTCCTCTCTTGAAACGTCTCCACGAAGCCCTTGCGACATTAGGTACGGAAAAAGAGGATTTGAGCAAAACGCTGGGCACGCAGTTCGGTGCTTCTACCCTCACCCTGCGCCATTCACCCGGCTTAGGGTATATATGCCATGTGAAAGGTAAAGATATGAAACTTGATCTTTCTACCCTTCGAAGCGTCAGTTCCAGCAAGAGCACAAAGTCGTTCCACCACCCTGAATGGACTCATCTCGGAGAGCGAATCGATCAATGCAAGATCCACATTCGAGCCGAAGAGCAACGAGTTTTCAACGACTTACGGGAGCAAGTTATCCATAATATCGTCAAGCTGCGACGGAATGCTGCGGTCCTTGATGAAATCGATATAGCTTGCTCCTTTGCAGGACTTGCAGCAGAACGACATTGGACACGACCAATTCTAAACCAGACTCAATCGCACAAAATCGTTGGGGGCCGTCATCCCACCGTTGAAGGGGGTCTAGAAGAAGAGGGACGGACATTCGTAGCAAACGACTGCTTCGTCGGAGATGCCCAGCAAACGTGGTTTATCACCGGTCCCAACATGGCAGGCAAGAGCACATTTCTACGACAAAACGCACTGATTACAATTCTTGCACAAATCGGCTCCTATGTTCCAGCCGAGTACGCCGAGCTTGGGATCGTGGACCAGATTTTCAGTCGAGTCGGGTCTGCAGACAATTTATACAAAGACCAGTCGACTTTCATGGTGGAGATGCTTGAAACAGCAACTATCCTCAAACAAGCAACGCCAAGGTCATTTGTCATAATGGATGAGATTGGGAGAGGAACAACAGCAAGCGACGGGACCGCCGTGGCATTTGCGTGTCTGCATCACTTGAATACGGTGAATAAATGCAGGACTTTGTTCGCAACACACTTTCACGACTTAGCAGATCTGCTCGAAGCGGATGGTATTAATAGTGTGGGGTTTTATTGCACAGACGTTCAAGAAGACAGGGAGGGAGGTGGGTTCAGGTATGTCCATAAGTTGAAGGCGGGAGTCAATAAACAGAGTCACGCTCTCAAGGTTGCGAGGCTAGCTGGACTGCCTGAAGAGGCGATTGCTGCGGCAAGACGAGTTTTGGAAAAGAGTGTAGAATCTGTGTAAGATGATTAGTTGTGATTCTAGATATCCTGTACACATAACGAGAGATTGTAATATTAAGAGCAGTCAGGAAAAAATTAGAGTTGTTGTTTTTGGTCTTCAAGGAGCTGACCTCCGTTAAGGGTTAAAAAGCTTTTGAAATGAATCATCAGGTTGCAGGGGGGACTTGAACTTGGGAATGAAAATGACGTGAACTAACTTTTTTGCTTTCGGCAGACTCTGTCCTCGCCTGTATGTCAGCGTCATATCACACAATTCACGCCCAAATCGTCGATTGTTTCCCATGTGCCGTGAAGCTACATTAGAGTATCTGTCCGAGCTCTATGTGATTCCATGATCGTGTCGTAAACCTCCCCAAGGATCCCACATATCTATGCAAGATCATGACCAACTTAGTCGAAAAGACCTCCGAATCCCTCATCTCCGGACTCCTCAGCCTCTTCCTCATTCTCCTCTTCCTTCTCCTCCGCGGCAGCTGGGGCATCACCTCCAGTGGCAGCCGCAGGAGCGGAAGAAGCGTAAGCATCAGGGTTGGCAATGCGGTCCTTCAACTCCTCTATCTCGGGCCATCCATACTCGGTCTCAACGGCAACAGCCAAAACCTTCTTGTAGCTGTTGACGACGGAGTGCATGACAGAAGGAAGGGTTGGGAAGTTGGCGGCCAACGAGATACAAGCAATGGTGGTGATCGCGCTGGTGAATGACTTGAGGAGCTGAGACTCTTCAATATCGAGAACGCTTGGTGGGAAGGTGTTGCCTTGGTCGTAGACTTGAGAGATACCCATACCGTATGTGAACGGAGAGATGTTCAACATGTTGAGAAGTGTAGCCTCGGAAGCTCCGACCTTGCTGCCAGCTTCGACGAGCTTGAGATCGCTCGTAATTTCAATGGTACCACGAGCAATCTTGGTTGGGACACCGAGAGCCTGGAAGAAGGAGGTCTTTCCGGGTTCCATGCCAGTGTTACCAGCAGGGACGTAGACATCGGCGGGAGCAACGGCACCAGCTCTGGCAGGCGCAGCAACCTTGTTGGCGAGAATCTTGTCACGGATGGTCTTGAGATCACCGTTGGTGAAGACGAAGCCGACGTTGCCCTTGACGAAAGGAAGGAGACGCTCGTACTCGGGGGAGTCGGAGATGAAGCCCTTGATGGCACGACGGACCTAGAGGAACTGGAATTAGCATGCGCACGCAGTTCTTGACGTGCAGATCTGCTCACCATGGTGTTCTTTCCCATCAAGACGACACCCTCACCACGGAGGGACTGTCGGATTTCGTGCATCTGCTGGGAGCTGACATTGTCAACTGTGACGACGAAGATGCTGCTGAACTCCTCGAGGAGACCCTTGAGCTTTTCGAAGTAGCCGGCCTTGTTTTCTGCCTTGCCCCCCATATCTTCTTAATTTGAAGGTAGGATGTTTAAGGGTCAAGTTTGTGATTGTGTAATGGGAAGTCTCGAAATTGAGAAGTTTCGTTGATTGATTGCAAAATCTCGGTCCACGAATATTTTGGGATATCGTCGCCTCGAATCTGTGTGGGAGAGCTAGCGTTCTTTAGGTTAGCGCACCCTACCCCTGCTCGAACTTTTTCCGTGAGTGTGTTGATGAACTTCAACTTCAGAATATAGAGAAATGGTCCATTTGGTTATTTTATGACATTGATTCCTTAAGTCTTGACTGTGAATAATTCACCAGAAAAGACATCATTTACATCAGCCAAAAATGCGGATGCCATACCAGTGTATGACAAGATGTGGGGACATTCTCGTTGCTGCTAGAGGATCGAGCATCGATTTATTCAAGCTGCAAGACGGATCGCTTCTGTCGACATGGAACTGCTCAAATCATGATAACCAGAATGGCAAAGTTTCTGATGGCGGTGGTGCAGACCTTACCACCATGTTGGTCACCACCCAGACTTCAGAGTCTTCCTCAGTCGAAATTGCTCTCGATGCCGCCTCTCCCCCAGCAAAGAAGCGCAAACTATCCCATTCCGAGCAAAGTCCAAATCAGACCGAGCCCAAAAATGGAAAGAAAAAACAGAATAACAGATCTGCTGCTGTTGCGAGCGGATTGGAAGCTCCAGCTGTCACTGTACTGGCCTCGACGACAGATCGCAAGCACGTGGTAGCAGTCACTGGCGAGGACAAAAGCATTAGAGTATTTGAGATTGTTACCACAGATGGAGTACATATTCTGAAGCAATTAAGTCAACGGTATGTGAACTCTGTCATGCTTACTGTTTTACTGCCTAACAAATCTCAGTAACATGCCGAAAAGGCCTTGTACAGTTGCTATTACCAAGGACAACTCTACAATAATCAGCGCAGACAAGTTTGGAGACGTTTATGCTCTTCCGCTGCTCCCTTCAAAAGATCTTGCCAAACCATCTCCGGTTTTTGAGCCAGCCTCATCCAAGCCATTTGTCCCAGCAGCCAATGAACTCACAATTCACTCACAAAGGAATCGAAAGGCTCTTGAAAATCAGAAAAGACACAGCAATAAAGCATCTGAGAAATCTGAGCCTACTTTCGAGCATAAGCTGTTACTTGGTCATGTTTCAATGCTTACTGATGTTGCTTTGGTCACTTCCGATGAGAAGGATTATATCATTACTGCTGATAGAGACGAACACATCCGAATTTCTCGAGGAATCCCGCAAAGTCATATCATCGAAGGGTTCTGCCTTGGTCACACCGATTTCATTACTCGGTTATGCATCCCTAGGAACAGATCCAACCTCCTCATCTCGGCGGGTGGTGATGACGAGCTATTTGTTTGGAAATGGCAGTCGAGTCAGTTAGTCTCGAGAGCTAATCTCAAGAGGCACGCTGAAGCATTGAAGACAAAGTCGACTGGTTCAGACACAGTTCAAGAGTCGACAGAACCTTTCAAGATTGCTGTTTCTGGCTTATACCACACGCAAAGATATGTTGATGATCATTTTGTGGACTTCATCATCGTCACTTGCGAAGGGTACGTCTCTCCGGAAACACACTTAGGATGAAATTAATGTATGTGTAGTATCGCGGCATTGTTCTTGTTTGATCTACATGCCGATGACAACAGTCTTCGATATATTCAAACATTCGAATTGCCAGGTAACCCATTAGCCGTCGTCGCCAATATGTCTCCAACCCAATGTAGCTCGAACGAGGTGATTGTGTCCGTTGACATGGTTCATCAGCCAGGGTCGACAGTAGAACGCAGGCTTGGTTCGGCAACTGAACAGTCTTTGCTAGCGATCCAGCTTTGCGATAGTGGTCTTGTCAGTGGTGGGGTGACGTTCAGGGAGCCTGTGGAGGAAGACAAGAGTCTCTCGAGCAGCGATGATACTACGGGTCGGCTGGGCAATCTGCTCTATAATCTAGAAAATCTCCGTAAGAGGGATGGAGAGGGTCAGGATGAGTAGTGCTGAACAAGCGTGGACTAGAGGACCCCTTTGGGAAGAACTTCATGTTATAGAATAGTCACAGGTATTAGTCTAGGAGACTCAAATGGCCATCGATCACATGAAAGATCTGAATTCTAATGGTATCTCGCTCTCTTCTAGTCTATGGGCCCTACGCCTAAGACGTTGTACCTCCTCCGCTCCTCTGTACCTTTGTGTTCGTTCCAATTAGCAACAATCATAGCCACAGTGTCGGCCACCTCTGGTCCCTCCACGCTACGTATGGTCCTCACGGCCCAAGCAGCTCGCTCTGCTGGCACAATTTTATCAAGTTCAATACTATGACTGATACCTGCACGTGTGACCGATCTCGAGACCTTGGGGCTGAGGGTTCTGCGATGTCTACGCAGTAGCTGGAGGCATCGGGTGACATTGCGGAGAACGTCTCTTGGCGATCGGGTCCTGCAGCGAGCAAAAGTCACTGCTATGTAGGTGAGAAGAGCTGCTGACGCTGCCCGCGATGTAGCCCTAAGTGGTCTGGCAGGAGAGCGATGGCGAGACCTCCGTTCGCAGAGTCTCAGGTTCAAAAGACGCCATATCCTTAGTGAGTTGACACCAGGATCGGAAATTAAAGACAGTATGAAACGGCGATAGAAGTCGGGACGAAACGGATCTCGCCTGGGCCGCATACCCAAGCCCATCTTGAAAAGTCTCCGGGCAAGGACAGGGTTGTCTGTGCTTATAGCTTCGACAATTCCAGCACTCAATCTCATGGGAACTTTCGCACCGGTCTGTTTGATCTGGGAGAATGTTTTGTAAATGGTATCGTGTTGTCCAAGTTCCAATAGCACCTTGAAGAGCCGCCCTTGCTTGAACCAAGCATGTTCCCGGTGATGTTCGAGCACCCGAACCAGATTTACAAATCCAAAGTCGGTATGTGAGCAGAAGTGTTTTTGAACGGCTTCCGCCTTCGTCACCCAGCCTTGACTTATCCAATATCGAAGCACAATAGTGCTCATGATATTTTGATGGAGAGGTGGCCCCGAGGCTTGCATAGCTTTCCAAGCCTGCAAAAAAATGTCCCTGTTTGCGTTCGGGACCTGTGACAGCAAAAGGAGCCAGGAGTATCTGATGTCCACAGGAAGACTCTTCATGTTGCTGTAAATTTTTGATACCGATTGAGAGCCACGCCGAACGAAGGGCCTTAGGATATCCTTGGAAAGGTGCTGCAAGACCCGAACAAGCTCCACGGGAACAAGATTCTCCGTCTTCTCAATCGTCTCTGAAGTCGATTTTATAAGCAATCTTCTGGCTTCCTTTGCTGCCTTTCCTCGCGCAGCTCGTCCACAAAAGGCGGCGACGGAAGCCAATTCCTCTTCGGAAGCATTTCTGGCATTCGCTCGATGATCAACGGAGCAGTTCCGAAGACATGCTTCCAAAGCTTTGTCCAACAAAGCGTGAATTGACACTCTGGCACCGTCCTGTTGGTTTCGAGACAACCTGGGTATGATGCTGAGAGCGAATGACAGTACATCAGAAGTTGAAGGGAGCTTAGCTAAAAGCTGCATCAACTTCTGTGTGATCCCATTCCCCAATTGCTCTACTTGGAGCACTCTGCAAGCGAGAAGGCCATCCCAGGTCGCCTTGTAAAATGACAGACAATGGGTTGCTGCTTCACCCGGAAAGGCGTTGTGAAGGTCCTTAGATATACTTCTCAGAGCATCCGTAATTGCAATTTCCGATACTGTGCCGAGGGTTAGGTTATGCTTGAAAAGTTGATTGAAATCGTTGCAGAGAGCCGGTAAGTCGTTGGTTTGACACAACTTAAGTTTGTGACGGATTGCCGAGATATCTTTATGAATAGACGGTTTTGTTGCTGCCTTTGTCCGAGGGAAATCTTTTTTAGCTGCGCTTCTGGAGGTGCTCTCTTTCCACTCGGTCGATTCGTACACCCTGCTAGGTGTAACTTCTCTTGGTACTGGATCTTGGGCTCTTGGAGCTTGCCACCGCCATTGGCTTCTGTCCACTTCCCACAACGAGCTCCATAGTGATCCAAGGTTGTGTGAAGGAGGCGGGAAAGCCTCAGACATAAGGGCCATCCGTCTCTTGCCCATTCGTCGTCGGCTTTCTAAAGGTCCTGGGACGAAACTCCCATAACGCCTGCCAGTTCTCGAACGAAGTGTGAATCTCTGCCATTCCTCACGAAGGATGTCATCCGATACCCATATCGACTCTAGAGATATCGGGAAGTGTCTTTGCACTGCTCTCTGGCAGGATGGAGGTCGGGGAAGCATGGGTTATCGAAAAGGGCGCTGCATCTCACTCGGCTTTACTGTGAAGATCGTAGACTTTCAAAAAGGAGTTCTCATGCTCTGAAGTCAGTAGCATATGTCGTGTCTGCGTGTCGGTATCTTCTGCCGTGAGTTTGTTGATACAACAGGACAGAAGAAACCCAGAAGCTCGAAGCTCTGCCAGACAATGAAATTGCTGCCTGGTATTCATGCGTCAATTGAGGCAGCAAAAATCTACAGAAGACCCCTGCACCTAACTAACCGCTTCTAGACTTGAGCTCCAGGAACCAAAAGTGCCGCAGCCGCGGGGTTCAAGCTGCTAACTTCGTAAGGAGCATGTCCGATTTGCGGTGGGATGAACATGAGCATTCGTTCCAGCACCCAAAGTGAACGACCTCCGACCACATTTACAATAGACACCGTCTACAGCATGGCTCATCAGTTTGAGCCTCTGCAGAATGATCTCATCCTTCGGACAGCTTGGGGTAAGTTTAGAAGAGCGATCGAATGGATTTGAAAATTGATGTTTTCAAGGTCAGAAAGTAGAGAGACCACCTATGTGGGTGATGCGTCAAGGTATGAATATTCCTTTATGGCAATTATGTCCGCATGCTCATACTTCCTGCAGCTGGACGTTATCTTCCTGAATACCACGAAGCCAAAGGCAAGCACGACTTCTTCGAATGCTGTCGTTCCCCAGAGATTGCGTCCACGTTGACACTACAACCGATCGAGCGATTCGCTGGCCTTGTCGATGCTGCCATCATCTTCTCCGATATCTTGGTTATCCCTCAAGCTCTGGGCATGACTGTTGAGATGGTTGATAAGAAGGGACCGCATTTCCCTGAACCTCTGAAATCTCCCGAAGACGGTCAATATGCTAAGGTCCTCAAGAAAGACGTTGATGTTGCTGCTGAATTGGATTATGTCTACAAAGCAATCACTATGACGAGACATAAGTTGAAGGGAAGAGTTCCTCTGTACGGCTTCTGTGGTGCTCCATGGACCCTCTTCTGCTACATGGTTGAAGGAGGAGGCAGCAAGATGTTTATTGAGACGAAGACGTGGATCTACAAATACCCCAAAGCCACCCAAGATATGCTTCAGAAGATCGCCGAGGTCTGCGTAGAATATCTAGCTCTGCAAGTAAAAGCTGGTGCTCAGGTGAGTTGTTCGCGCCATTAGGGTAATGTTACTGAAAAGTGGTACAGATTTTGCAAGTCTTTGATTCGTGGGCTGGTGAACTGTCGCCATCATCATTCAAGAAATTCTCTCAACCTTACCTCGCGTATATCTCAAAACACCTTCCAGTTCGGATAAAGGAGTTGGGTCTGGAACCGGTACCAATGGTTGTATTCGCTAAAGGGGCATGGTATGCATTGGATTCGTTATGTGACCTGGGATACCAAGTTGTTGGGTTGGATTGGTTACAAGACCCGTCCGAGGCAGTCAAAATCCGAGGAGATAGAAAGGTAGTCTTCCAAGGCAATGCGGACCCTGGTGTCTTGTATGGTTCTCGAGAAGCAATAACAGCTACTGCCGAGGAAATGGTAGCAGGTTTCGGTGGAGGGAAACAGGGATGGATTGCGAATCTTGGCCACGGCAAGTTATCTCCGCATGAGTTATCATTCATTTCTAATATACTAGCAGGTATCACTCCCGGCGTGAAGCCAGATGACTTAGCATTCTACTTTTCAGAGATCCATAGATTGGCTGGTAGCTGATGCATCGATATCTTCGAAGTATAGATGTCAATTATCCTAATACCCCCCTTGGCTGTGATGCGCCTCATGTTCCGTGTTTACTTGGACTTTGAGTAGACTCTCGCCTCTTCTCCAATGTCCTCATTCCTGTCATTCATTCTCAATACCTGCTATCTTTAAATCGAAAGAGGGACTTACCAGATTTCGGGCTTTTCCTTGATGAATAATTCCATCAGATCTCGACATTCCTCGTTCTCCATCACTACCACCTCTATTCCTCTTTGCTTCAAGTAGGCTTCTCCTCCGAGATATGTCTTGTTCTCACCAATAACCACTCTTGAGATTCCGTACAGGATGCAAGCTCCAGTACTAATGATACTTAGCCTCATACAGCAAGCAGAGAAGAAGCACATACCACATATCGCAAGGGGACAGGGTGGTGTACATAGTGGCACCCTTGTAGGCTGAAGCAGGGAGTCGTCCGGAGTTTTCCAGTGCAGCGGTTTCTCCCTATCGATATTTAGTACTAAATTGTTCATGGAAAAGAGTAACTTACATGATGAATGGCAGACCCTTTTTGAACTCGCATGTTATGACCGCGGCCCAACAATTTCCCGTCTCTAGAAATCAGGGCCGCACCTATCTGATATACTTCTTAGTACCAGAAGTATAAAATCGTATTCTCTGTGAAATAATGATATAGTTCTCAAGCATAGTTTAAAAGTTGCATGATATCTTAATGCACTCGACTTACAGGTACTCCTCCTTCCTTGTAACCGAGTTTGGCTTCCTCCACGGCGATAGCAAATGCCTCTTGGTCATTCATTTTGGATGGAATACAGAATGCTTCTAGGTGTGTTCAAGCTATGATTTGAGTAGGGTAGGTATCTCAAGAGAATGTATAAGTGTAGATGTCCCAGAAGTTTCTGATTGCCCGCACGCACGATTGAGGGGCGTTCCATTACCTAACTCTCATTTGTTATCTTTCACCAGACTCGAAGTCCGATCCACTTTCACAAAGATGGATTTTGTGGAAGACTTATGCAGTATTTCAGGTAGCTCAAGATCTCAGATTTCAAATATTCACAGGTGTTAGAGCAGAGTAAAATACCTAGGTACTGTGAATGCTCGAGGCTCTCGGGCTGCTTTGTTCATCTTCTAAGACAGAGCCGATAAAGACATGAGATAACTACAGCAAGTTCCGAACTTACTTACGGAGTTAGCAGATCGTATCACAATCGTATAATGATGTTTATACATAGTAGCCAGCCTAGGAGAATCGTTCTTGCAGCTTAAATGTCCAGCCAACACCACGACGATTCTAATTTATACCTTCATTACTGACATTCGTTGCCCCTCCACATCGAATACTCGGAAAATGTTGTCATCTGGAATGTTATCGGAGCGATAAGAGATCGCAATCAGGGTCTGTGGGACCCCAATTCGTTCTATTGGCTTCTCTAACGATGGTGTGCATGAGCAGCACCGCAGCTACAGTAGATCTGTTTTTAGACTCGAATGGAA
Organism: Mollisia scopiformis; assembly: GCF_001500285.1. NCBI lineage: Eukaryota > Fungi > Ascomycota > Leotiomycetes > Helotiales > Mollisiaceae > Mollisia > Mollisia scopiformis. The sequence continues at coordinate 88,483 of NW_017263583.1, forward strand.
GAGCAGGAGAACCATTTGTAAATTATTGTTTCCTCTCGCAGAGGACGTGAGCTGCGCGCAGAGTGAAATATTTCGTAGAATCGGATAGCCGTCTTCGAGACTGTTCCTTGGGTGCAAATTATTTGTGCGCTGGATGACAATTCACGAAGTTATTTCGTGTTTGTTTTTGCCTGCTTCTACAAGTTTCCATCGCCCATGGTTTTCCGCCCTACTGCGCCGACCCATCTCAAAGCCCCGGAAACTGCAACCGTACAAAGTCCGCGTTCGACCATCTTGCCCTTGAGAACATCACTGAAATCCAAATTTCTTAAAATTTCAGCAGAGCGACGTCAACAAGACCTCGACACTCGTGTCCCGACCTAGATCTTTAGCAGATCTTCTCTGATTCATCAGCAGCCTCATTTTCGACAGACCGAAAGCGCAAGGCAAAGAATCAAACTTCTTGCGCCGCACCAAAGCCTCTTCAGCCTCAGAGCAAATTGTAAGTAATTCGCCGTCTGCTGCCTGCCTCGACGATCTTTCTGGGCCGAACTGCACATTCCGAATCGATTCTGCCTACCTCGCGTTTGGTGAATTTATCTCCTCACATTTTTGACTAACGCTTTCTCAGCTTAAATATTGCGGCCCGCCTTCGCTACCTTGTTCTTCACACTTTTCGAAGACTTCTCATATAGTCTTGAGAACAGCACGACCGAGTCACCTCTCCAGCCTTCTGCCATAAGACAGACAAGATGCCGAAAGACAACAAGTTCTACGAAATCCTTGGTGTAAGCAGATAATACCTATCGTGGCGAGAATGATTGCTAAATAGTGGACCAGGTATCACCAACCTGCACAGAGGCAGAGTTAAAAAAGGCATACAAGGTTGGCGCCTTGAAGTACCATCCTGGTATGTGTGATCCCCATTGTTTTGCACGCTGAAGCTGACTCCCTATCAAGACAAGAATGCGCACAATCCAGAGGCCGAAAATAAATTCAAGGACCTGTCCCATGCTTACGAGATCCTCTCCGATCCCCAAAAGCGATCGATATACGACCAATATGGCGAGGAAGGACTTGAAGGCGGTGCTGGTGCAGGTGGCATGAATGCCGAAGATCTCTTCTCCCAATTCTTTGGTGGTGGATCAGCATTCGGCGGTGGTGGATTGGGAGGCATGTTTGGTGGTGGTATGCCGCAACGTGGCCCTCCTAAGGCCCGCACAATCCACCACGTCCATAAAGTCTCTCTCGAAGACATCTACCGAGGAAAGATCTCCAAGCTTGCCCTCCAGAAGTCTGTTATCTGCCCTAAGTGTGATGGACGAGGTGGCAAGGAAGGAGCTGTCAAGAAGTGCGCTGGATGTGATGGCCACGGTATGAAGACCATGATGCGCCAAATGGGTCCCATGATCCAAAGATTCCAAACGGTCTGCCCTGATTGCAATGGCGAGGGCGAGATCATCCGGGAGAAGGACAAGTGCAAGGGTTGCAATGGCAAGAAAACAACCATCGAGAGAAAGGTGCTCCACGTCCACGTAGACAGAGGTGTTCGTACAGGCCACAAGATTGAGTTCCGAGGCGAGGGCGACCAAACTCCTGGAGTCCAGCCGGGCGATGTCATCTTCGAGATTGAGCAAAAACCACATCCAAGATTCCAACGGAAGGACGACGATCTGTTCTATCACGCCGAGATCGACCTTGTCACTGCTTTGGCTGGCGGAACTATTTTCATTGAGCATCTAGATGACCGGTGGTTGAGCGTTGAGATCCTCCCTGGAGAGGTTATTGCACCAGGTAAGCAGCGTGTTAACTATGTGGGTACAGCACAGCTAACATACGAAGGTTCTCTGAAGATGATCCGCGGCCAAGGAATGCCATCATTTAGACATCATGACTTCGGTAACCTCTTTGTTCAGTTTGACGTAAAATTCCCCGAGAAGAACTTCACTACCGATCCCGCTGCATTTGAAGCTCTGAAGGCTATCATCCCACACACTAAGAGCCCCATCACCCCACCAGCAGAGACCATGACCGAGATCGTCGACTTCGAGGATGTTGATGCCAGTCAGCAAGCACGAGCTGCAGGTGCCACGGCAATGGACGAGGACGATGAGGATGGACATGCTGGTGGTGAGCGAGTCCAGTGCGCCTCACAATAGACGCGAGGTTGTCGGTGTTCTCTCTTGCATGACTTTTCTTTGGCATTATAAGTGCGGCAGTCTGGATTTGTCTGCCACGCACAGCGAGCATCGAGCATCGCGTCAGGATTTTATGCAAACGGCTTCATGAGGTATGAGCATGAAGGGACGCATGGCCTAATGTGCAGATGTTCGAGCATTAATCACACGCTTGCTAGTACTGGTATTCTCCCTTTTTCCTGGCATCTTGTGTTTTTCAGTGGGCGGTGCTGCGGGGAGATGTTTCTGGCGTTTAGACCCGGTTTAGATAGCATGGAAAAAGAAAGCTGTGAAACTCTATGAGCTTGTGTTTCCGCTTGTCGTGTACAATGGCTTGTCTCGACCATAAATATATTTAGATGATCCCGCTCCTTGTTCCTCACACTCGGCAGCATTTCTATTATAGTACTTGTACCCTTAGCAGGATGAATCCGACCGAGCACCTCCGCTTTCATTGGTTGACACCCGTGGCTGGGGTGCCGACGCTGACTAACCTTACACCAACAGACATCCGAACCACAACTGCATCCGGTGCCTTTTTCAATTTGCGGCCGTATACTTGAACCCCCTCATGTCTCTGGACCGTAAGCACTCGAATGGTCCTTTTTGTGCACAGTTATACGTTGCTGGTCGCTTGCATAAAAGAGTAGCCCACTGACTATCGGTACTCGTCAATCGCTCCCCCGCAACGGCCGTATCTCTGCTACCCTAACCCCCAACATGGATTACTTCAACAGCATAAGCATTCAGGGCCAGACTTCTCCTGAGGCTAAGTCCAATATGTCCAATCTCTCTCCTCCTACTGGTGCAGCAGCACGTCCTTCTGCATCTCCACCGTCCGTTTCTACATCTAGCACCAATGCGACTTCGAATTCATCCTCGCCAGCGTCCGCTCCACGAATCAGACGAAGGAATCGCATGATCACGAGTTGTTTAGAATGCCGTCGACGCAAGTTAAAATGCAACAAGTCGCATCCGTGCACGAATTGCGTTAAGTTTAATCGTGACTGTGTGTTCTTGGCTCCTGCATTGGACCAAGCCAGTCAGTTGAAGCTCACCGAGATCAAAGAGAAAGTTGGATCTTTGGAGCGACTTCTGGAGCGAGACGTTGCAAAGAGCGCTGGTATTACTTCGACAACGTCTCCTGGTCAGGAGAGAGCATTACCAGACGACGCGGAAGATGATCTACCAGCCAATGAGGACGAGAAGGACCTGGAGCCCACTCCGTTGGCGGTCGTTGACGCTGCCTATGAAGTGGATGGCGAGGATGATGACCTTCTCGATTTGGGAATCCAATTGGGGAAGATGAGAATTACAGAGCGAATTGGTGGCTTCTTCAGACCAAAGATATCCCAGGAGGTTCGTACTCTTCCCTTTATCTCGCTAGATGCATGTGTACTTCTTTTTGAAGAGTCTGGTCGAATTTTCTTTTTTCTTGGCAATCACCTGCACAATTCTCCTTCAAAATCCAGAGTAAACATTTTTCTTTGGTTCAAGATGTGCTGTCGAAAGTTGTCGGCCAGACGAATGATCTCTTGCATTCTCAAGTTTACTATATTTCACTCTTACACCTTCGAGTACTTCTCCAGAACTGTCGTTCTCGGCCATGACTTTTAGTTCTTTCTTTACAGTTGTGTATATACAAACTAACACTCTTGCAGTTGGAATTCACTATGCACGATACCTATATGACGGGTGACAGAGACAAAGATAATGCGCAAATGCTCTCACCTCCTCACGTCTCTGAACCGTTACCTCCTGCTTCCGAGTGGCTCAAAGCCGGACCTGAATACATGGTAAGTCTTAAGCAAAGTCTATTCCATCACGACGCAGGATCTTGTTCTGGTCTCGCAGTATCGGCTTGATGAATTATCTTCATCATTGGGATCATGTGACCGAATACTGACTTGAAGCGTTACAGATGCCGTCCACTAGCTTCTTCTTCGGAGGCACTTCCTCTCAAGCAACTTCTCTCATCGACTTTCTCCCTTCGCAGCTCGCTGCAGACAGGCTTATCAAACAATATTTTACATGCGTTCATCCTATTTGTCAGGTGGTACATCGACCTACTTTCGAGAAAGAAGTGAGTATATCTATTTCCGGGGATTTGTAAAGGAATGTGCTAAATTATCAAAGTATGATGTGTTTTGGGACGAGGTTTCTTTGGGTATTGAACCTCCGAATACTGTGCAGACTATCGTGTTTGCTGCATTGTTCGCTGGCGTTGTCAGTATGGATGAATCTGCTGTGATTCGTGAGTTTGGAGTTGCCAAAGCAAGTCTTGTAGACAACTTCAAGCTTGGCACGGAGACAGCTCTATCGAGAGCCAATTTCTTGAGGACAACGAAAATTGAGATATTACAGGCGTTTGTGATGTATCTGGTAAGACACAATTGTTTCTCGAGGTAGCATCTACCGTACTAATTGAGTATCAGATCCCATTATGCAGGTCAGAGATGTCTCGAGCACATTCGGTCCTTCTAGGCGCGGCCATTAGAATGGCTGAATGCATGGGTCTTCACCGGGATGGACAGACCTATGGCATGAATCCGCTTGAGACCCATGTACGGCGTCTTGTTTGGCATCAACTGTGCTTCCTGGATATACGAACTTGTGAAGCACAAGGACCACGACCGACAATTAGGCGTGATGAATTCGACACGAAATTACCACTCAATGTCAACGACATTGACCTTCATGCCACAGGGAAAGCACCAGTGGGTGCCGATCGCTGGACAGACTCTACCTTCTGTTTGATTCGCTTTGAGGTCAACGAGATGATGAGAACCATTTGGGTAGATAGGCCTAGGATTGAACGACGCAAGATAAGCTTGACAGCTGTGTTAAGCAAGATTGAGACGTTCCGTGCCAATATGGCCGCGAAGTACGACCATCTCATAGACGACAGGATCCCGTTGCAAAAGTGCGCAAAAATCGTAAAGGTAAGTGACCCTTCTTGACAGCCACGAAGCATCGTCTTCGCCGAATTATTTTCACAGCTTATTTTTCTCAAGGCACTCTTATTATCTCGACTCCACATTATGGTCCTGCATCGGTATCACAATTCCGTTGTAGCTCCAATGCCAGATAGGCTTCGGAACATTATGTTAGCTTCAGGCACGACGACGGTCGAAACTGCCGTCGCTCTCGAAACATTGCCAGAGGTCAAGCCATGGGTGTGGTACGTCGGAGCCTATCAACAGTACCACACGGCTTTCTTACTGCTTATGGAAGTTTACGTCTATCCTCAACGTAAAGAGGCAGACCGAATCTGGGCTTGTCTGGACTATATCTTCGAGACTAATCCCGCCGAGCCTCGGAGACTTAAGGGCAAGAAGATCCTCTCTGAACTTCAGCAGAAGACTGCAGTATATCAGAGTATGAGAGGTATGAGAGCGCCGACCGTCATGGAGAAGCATGTTGGGCAGAGAGAGCCGCGAGTCTCCGACAGCAACATGAATGTGCTCAGCAACTCGTCCGTGAAAGGCCTACATTACCTTAGTTCGCCGCGCGAACCCGACGTTCCTGCACCGAACTCGCCTATAATATATGGTCCTGGTAGTCTGCAAGGAGTTCCGGGGAGCTCCATAGGTCGAGTGGATCTGATTCCCCAGGTTCAATTTGCAGGTGTATCGAATGGAGAGAGTCTCTGGGCACTTCCGAGTTCGCAGAGCCCCGAAGCAAGTAGTGATACCATGAGTCTTTCCGGTGGACAGCCTGTTCCCGCGGTTCCCAATGCTAATGCTGGAGCTGGTAATGGAATGGATGATCCTATGGCGGATATAGACTGGGTTAGTCATCCCGTATTGCTGGCAAATCGTTTACTAACGTGAAGCAGGACGCTTTCGATGCATTGTTTCCCCCGGAGCACCAAGCTGCTCTAGAGGTCCCAGCGTATCAGTTTCCAGCCTTTAATCCTTACTGAAGCCTTCTCTTGTCCTTGTCCCGAAGGACTATCAAACTGAAGAGAGTGGTTTCGCCGAGACGTCAAGCTACGAGAAGAAACCGCGCGTACACTGCTTGCCGAGTCGAATTAGATGAGAGTCCAGACGAATCCTGCCAAGCCTGTGTCCGCTTGAAGATCGAGTCTCGTATGAAGATTTTGATGGTTGGGGAGCGATGAAATTATTACACATTTGTTGTGTTTAAGCCGTTTTATGATCTATGTGTTAATGAAATATAATGAATAACTCTTACACTTTGCACCACGAACTCCTTTTGCTCAAATTGACACTTTTTGAGAAATACAACTTTGCAATTGGGATTCTGCAGTCCGAAGCTTCAAAGTACAGATTAAGAGTATCTTTTGGTCCCAGCTTTCGGGACCATTAAACCTGTGATACTGAAGATGAAAGACTTCAACAATCTCTGTTTCCTGGCCCTATCTTTGGAGGACTTCCAGGAGCTCCTTTTCAAAGAAATTGCGACTGTACATTACGCCCTCTGGAAATCTGGATTTCTTTGAGCAGATATTCAGAGGTATGAATCACCCGCAGGTCATAGGACATTCCAAAAGTGTGAGATTCAGAGACCTTACAATCATCAGCGAGAAAATGCATTCTTCGTTAGTTCTGATATTACACAGAGGAGTGCGCCATTCTGCCCAAGCAATAATGTTGATACATTTGTGACACTCTGCCCACCTAAGCCACCATCTAAACATCGAGATCCATTTTCTCTCCTAACGCCGTCTCTCCACCATCCAGTTCGTGTACCGTGACATATTTGCTGATCTCTTCCCTAGTGATGACCTTCTCGTTGAGCACAGCTGTAGTTCCTCTCTTGAAAACATAGCTCTTCTGCTTCTTGCTTCGCTCGTTGGGCTTGATGTATCCGCGCTTCAAGGTCGTCTTGTCCTTCGTGATAACCGCAACATCGACATTTGATCCAGAACCTAAGTCGTTGAAGATACCAGCTTGGATAGCATTTGATGCTAGATCGATAGCTTCTTGCTCGGTCATCTTAGACTTCCACTGCGTCTCAAAGACTGACATGGCTGCCAATGAACCACTACCCATGGTGACATAAGGCAACTTGTCGGTGCTTCCGTGTGCGTGAACAGTGAATAGTCCAACTCCTGTAGGATCAACGCCAGCAACGACCAGGTATGCGCCAATATGACCTTGGTACCGGAACAGATGTTGCTTGAGCAGGGTCATGCAGGTGACGACTCGAGGTTTGCGACCGGTGGACAGAGAATGGAGTTCGAGTTGTGATGAGATGAGTGCGGTTGTGAATTCAGTGTCTGCAGCTGTACCGGCTCCAGCACACCAGATTTGCGGGGCGATGTAATGAAGCTTCTCGCAGTTCTGTAGAAGAGTTGTGAGCTTCGTTATCTGCGTAGGAAAAGCTTTCCAGACATACCTTATCGGCCACTATAGGACCACTAGTAGCTCTTGTATCTGCGGCAATCTAATTTGAAGAAGAATCAGCAATTTATTCAAGCTTCTGAAGCCCAAGGATGAGGCTAGACTTCGGAATGAAACGATGCTTCAAATCGATTCAGAGTGTCCAACTCTTGAAAGCCAAACGTACCACAACACCCCCATCAAATATACATCCAACAATCGTAGTTCCTGTACTCGTAGCCTTTGGCAGTGGCACACCTCGTGCGTGGAGAGCCGCATTGCGGGTGTGGTTTGAAAAGTCGAAGCCAGGCATATTGGCGTAAGGAGCTGGGAAGCCCAGAGTTGACCTGCGTTTGATTTTCGAGGAACAGAGCTTCGAGATTATGCTGAAGAGGGCGAGGTCGAATTCGTGGAAGGTTGATGGATGAAGGTTACTGGTAAGCTTGTTGTACTGCCAGGAAGCTATCTGACGCGAAAGCAGCGCTGCCTGAGCGTGTCGAGACAGTGAATGTGCACGGACCAATTATTTTTGAGAGAGCTCGCTCTTCGCAGATGCTAGGCAACATTTAAACCGCAAAGACAATTCGATATTCGATCGCAAGAGTCGACTTCTTGACTGCTCGTCACTCTATCTCCTCGATTACCCGCGCCTTTTTAAAGTACAATCATTTTCCGACAACGCGCTTCGTTGGCTCAACTTCATCAACAACCTCAAATGCGCCAAAGTGTCCCATGAACCGTCCGCCCTCCAAGAGGAGGCTACTTTGCAACAGTTATGGCTTTTAGCTTTGGAAGTCCTGCTCCGGCAGCGGCAAATGGCTCGACTATACAAGTCGGTGCAGATTTAGAGGATATTCAAACAGAGGTAAGTGAACTTCAACAATCCCATCTCAAATTGGCTCTAATTGTTCGCAGACTCTAGGATTCCTCGCGCTATCTGGAGAATCAAAGATCCAGCTCCTCCCGACAGCATGGCCGTCAGACCAATTACCACCGCCAACAGCGTGCCTTATGAGCATAGCTTCGCAGAAAGGACTGATAGCAGCCACCTCTCCAGATTGTGTTATATTGGCCTCAACTGAGTCGGTACGGAAAGCTTTCGAGGGTTCAGAATCGGGAGATGGCAATGTCAAGCCATTTCAACCTCAACTAAAACTGTCCATGCCCATGAGAGTATCCCAGTTGGCGTTCACGGCGGACGAATCATATTTGGTACTGTCAGCAGAAAATGGTGGTGGTTTGGCAGTGTATGATGTTGAAGCACTGAAAAATGGTGCCACCGAATCGACCTTTCAGCTTGCTACGAATGGACAATCTCTGAGAGCTCTAGTACCAAATCCAACGCCGGAAAAGGGAGAGCTTCTCGCTCTTGTTACTACAGATGGAAACCTTATGATGGCCAATCTTAAAGAGCGGAATTTTGTCTCTGGGGCGAATGGACAAATTTTGAAGGGTGGCGTTAGTTGTGTATCATGGAGCACAAAGGGCAAGCAGCTGGTGGCTGGACTTGCTAACGGAAGCGCATATCAAATGACTCCCGAAGGAGAAGGGAAAGCCGATATACCTCGACCACCAAATGTGGATCAAGGGGATCATGGTAAGTAGTGCTATGTATTGCACGGATAGTTGACTAACTTAAGTAGTATCATCGATCACTTGGCTGGAAAACCATGTTTTTCTCATGGTACACACTCCATCAAACTTTGACAATAGTCAAGCTCCACTTTCGACATTCAATGTCGTAACACGAAATCCTCCAGGGAAGCCAGCAAATATCGTATATCAGAAAATATCGGATCCTGCTGCACCGTACGGTCTCAATCGATCCCCGCCACATCACTTTCTACTCAGACTTAAAGATTTCCCACCAAACCTACAGGATGCTCTTATAATTGCTTCGACTGCTTCGACAGACATTGGCCTCTTCAGCAGATCCAAGACTCCCTTGACAAACACCAAACCTGCGGAGAAGATCACAGGCGTGTTCACAATGACAGAGATGACGGATGACTCTCGCCGAGCTGCACTTCCAATGACGGCAGAGTTAAATGATACTTCTCCCATTGGCTTTGCACTAGATCTCTCCAGTAAAGAGAAGGTTCCAAAACCCATACCAACTGATGAAGAGATTGCGGAGACACCAACCCCTGTTCCTGCACTGATGGTCCTGAACAATGAAGGTGTATTGATGGCATGGTGGATTATCTATTCCGAGTCCATTAGGCAAGGCACGCCTTATCCGGGCTTGGTAGCTGCTGGTGGAGCTGCACAGTCGATTCAACAAGGTCCTACGCCTACACCAGCAGCAAGTGGAGTATTTGGTAGCCCTGCACCTGGGTTTGGGACAAGTGCATTTGGTTCTCCAGCACCTGCATTTGGTACCCCAAAACCTGCGTTTGGGGCACCTTCTCAACCTGCTCCCACAACAGGTGCTTTTGGTGCTCCTTCGGGACTAGGTAAGACTCAATCTCCTTGGGGAGCACCGGCTGCTTCGACGCCTACTGCATCTTCAGGTCCAACTTTCGGATCCAGTACTTTTGGATCGGCGCCTGCACCCTCGACACCTGCATTTGGAACTCCATCATTCGGCGCAACTAGCACCCCAGCCTTTGGTCTTGGGAACCGACCATCCCCATGGGCCTCTGGATCAACTGCTCCGAATGCTGCATTTGGTCAAGCCGGGGGCTTGAACAAGCCAACGTCAGTATTCGGATCATCGACTCCAAGTACAGCAGCTCCCGCATCCTCTGGCTTTGCTTCATTTGCCACGAAGGGCGGCTTTGCAGCTGCTGCAACTCCCTCTACCGGTGGCAGCATCTTTGGATCTACACCCGCCACCACAAACCCCTTTGCTTCCCCAAGCACCAACAGTGTATTCGGTGGAGCAAAATCCGAGGACAAACCTGCAGCCTCCTTCGGCTCTGGAGCATCTGGTGGTTTCGTTCTTGGCTCAACGTTCAAGGCTGATCCATCTGCGAAGGACGATGGCCCCATACCTTCAAATGAATCCAAGAGTTCGTTCTTCGGTGGAGGTTTTGGCAGTGCTCTTGGTGAGACTGCGAAGTCTCCCCCAACTCAAGCTCCAGTTTCTCAAGAAGCTGACATGGACTCTGATGACGTTGTCAAATCAGTTGAGATTCCCGATACTGAAAAGCCATCAACGACACCCGCTTCCACACCCGCAGCACCAAAGACTGGTATATTTGGCACCCCAGCCCCTGCATCAACTGGATTATTCGGTCTTTCGAATCCAGCAAGTTCAACCCCAACTTCCACACCTGGTGGATTATTTGGATCATCAAAGCCAGCAGCTTCGACCCCAACAACCACACCTGGCCCAACCGGGTTCAGTTTCGCTCAATCTTCTACCAATGCCACGAAACCTGGAGGTTTTGGTTTTGGCAATTTGGGAACTGGTACTACCACCGGCCCAAAGACTCCAACGCCAAATGCCGTCCCATCAATATTTTCGCAGTCTAAGACGCCTCCATCACCTAAGATCAAACAAGAGCCGACCACTGATGCTCGTGGTATCAATGCCAAGATTCCAGAAGCACCCTTACCACCAGACACAACTAGCAAGTCTACCTTTGGTATTGGAGAATCATCAAGCTCCTCCACCGCCGAAGACGCACCACTACCCCCAGACTTCATAAATAAACCCGCACCAAAATCAACCCCGGCTCCTGAACCTCCACTACCTGAAAAGAACGAAGCGAAGCCAATTCCGAAGGAATTGATACCGCCGAGTGACGTTCCTGGAGGTCCAGAGGACGAAGGTGACGACGACTCTGACTTCGTAACGGAAGAGGAAGAGAGTGAGGATGGTGCGGAGGAAGCCAGTGAGGAAGGAAGCGGCGAGGATGTTGCGAAAGACCTAAGCCCAACATCCGAGACCAATCACACACAAGACCTCACTCCAGAAAGCTCTTTCGGTGGCCCCAAGAATCAAAGCCGCGACCCCTCCTTCATGCACATCTCCAGGCCGAGCATCCCAACGCAGTCGAGATCACTATTTGGTGAAATCAGTAAGGAGAAAGCACCAGTTTTAGCGCCGCCAAAGACTTTTACCAGCCCTCGATCTCCGAGTCCGGTCCGGAATCCAGTGCCTAGTCGGATGCTACGCCCTGAGAGAGTCTCCAGTGCTCCAGGATTCGCCTCGCAAATACTCGGATCTCGACCTACCACTGCCCGTTCTGCGCCCACCCAAGACACCTTCACACTTTCAAAAGAACAACATGAAAAAGAAGAGTCGAGACGTGCAGAATCCAGAGCTCGGAAGGAAGCTGAAGAAACCCAGATGTTGGTTGATAGAGATGATGATGACCTTCAGAAGTTCCTTGCGTCTGATATCACTGGCTCTAGAAAGCTGGACGGCTTCCAGACTCGTCCAGAATATACAGGAATCAAGTCACTAGACAGCGTCGCGGCTCAAGTCGAGACAGTCTATCGAGACATTAATTCTATGATTGACACCTTGGGCCTCAATGCACGAGCCTTGCGATGTTTTATGAAAGGTCATACTGAACAATACAAAGATGAAGGGCGCACTAGGGATGATCTCGAGGAAGATGACGACTGGTGCTTAGTGGAAATTGAGAACTTATCGTCAGTTATTGAGAAGGATCTCGAGAGAGATCTTGAAGACGGGCGTGTTAAGGATGTGGCTACCAAGCTCGAGACTTGCAACGACCTCCAAAAGGATCTGATTCGACTTCGTGCCAAGCATGAAGACATAAAGAAGATTATTGATTCTCATCAAGATCCTACTCAAGTAGCTCTCGCACGCGCGCAGCCTCTCAGTGCCGAGCAGGCTGCACAGCAACATGATCTGCGAAAAGAGTACACCAAATTTCAGAAATTGCTGTCCGAGGCTGAAGAAGGCCTATCAGTTCTCAAAGCCAAGGTCGTTTCTCAAGCTACCTCGAGCGGCAGAGCTTCTAGCTCATCTGTTCCTACTGTCGAGGCCGTCATGAAGACAATCACCAAGATGACAACCATGGCTGAGAAACGAAGTGGAGATATTGATGTTCTCGAGGGACAGATGCGTCGACTTAACATGAGCTCTGCAATTAGCACCGGCAGTCGAGAAGGCTCCCCGTTCGCCACACCTGCCAACAATCGGTCGATTATGCGAAATCCAGGAGCCTCGAGTCTATTCTATACACCTGACAGCATCAAGGATACCCCACAACGTTTTCAGAGCTCAATCATGTCAAATGCCAGTTCCTATGCACGAAACTCGCCTCGTAGAAAGATGAGTGGGTATACGACCGAAGAGAAAATGCAACTGAGAAGCAAGATGGCGAGGAAAAAGGAGGTCATGGACAAATTGAGAAGTGCGCTGCAAAAAGCAGGCACGAACATTAGACTCATGGACGATAACGAATGAGGGATATGAGAATTGTATACTAGGCTTTTTTTATAGCATAGCTGAAGTCGTTTGAGCCCGTAGTGATTTTGGGGACGGACTGGACTGCATTGCAGCAAATGGCATGGAAAATGTACTATCACGAAATTTCAGCATCTGATTGTTTCCCTGAATGTGAATTTGTGAGGCTTAAAGCCCTTGCGGTGGATTTCTGGAATGTCAATTGCAAGTGTCGTGTCTGATTATCTGCGACGATTTCGTACAATGAGCTCTCTGCTTCGACAACCCCGTACTTCGCAATAAAAGTATGTTGACTTTCATCAGCATACTGTCAACTTGACTACGATTATCGTGTTCGAGCATTGGACCGCAATAAAATAGTAAGGCACATTCCTACTAATTGCACCAGGCAGATAATGAGAAAGGGTCGAACTTTCTTTCGATCTATTTGACTATTGCAATAATCTGCCAGATACTTTGAGTATTGTAGGCAAGACCTTATGCTTTGCTCATATGCGTTGGGGTCGACACACCTAGGAAGCGGTTGGAATCACTTGCCTTTGAGGTCAGTTGAGAAGGCAGGTTTAAGGCTAAATATGTTAAGTATGGAGAAAGACGTGCATTCTTTAGAAGGACGACATAAATACCGCAAGATTCCCCAATAAGAAAAATACTCCGGAGCCACCACAGCCAACCATCTATTTGTCATCGAGACTACCTCCATCCCGTCCTCAATCCAACACCATGCTATGCTTCGAAAGCAAGCAACAAAACCAGTGTCAAACATCCTTCACAAATCCCACTTCCACCACACGATCTGTTTGCACTCTCAAATTCGCTACCTTGGTCCGCGTATTCTCCCTAATCCAGAGAAAAGCACTAAGCAAGATCTTACGCCACAACTTTGTCCCAGCTTTGACTCTAAGCTGTTCCTTTCCGATAATGTAGAGAACTTGACGATCGTAAGCACTCTGGACTTTGGCTAGATCGATAGCAATGCTCTCTTCCGTAGTGGAGGTCAAGATTGACTGTTCCTTGGATTCTGGGTCGCCGATACTTTTCTCATCCCGAGCCAAGGGTTCGAAGGAGATTTCTTGAGGCTGGATTGGAATATTTGTGGCTCCTTTTGTTCTGATAGAGACTCGTTGGCGGATGATGAAGTCTCGGACTTGTTCTAAGATGAGAGATGCGAGATCGGGCGTGATCACTTCGTCCATGTACCCATGTCTGACTACAAGTCTGTAGCAGTTGGGAATGGCGACCCTGGATACGGTATATCGTAATTCTGGTGCAACAGATGGTGTTTCAATAGGTCGAAGATGAAAGAACACCATGACCTGACATATTCATTAGCATGTTTCCGGCACAATAGGCCATTTTGTAGGTTACAAACCTCTGGTGCAGCTATGAGCTTGCTAACAAAGTGAGTAAACACGGCTGGCGTTGTCTCTCCCGCCTTGTCGAAGTAGATTCCGAAGCCTTTGATGACCGATAGATCATCACCGCCATACTTGTCCGTTAACTTGATCAGTCCATGTTCTCCCCTCTTGACTAAGTGCGTCGTTGGGAACCGATCCTCAGCCTCGGATGCCCATTGCTGCTCCTTACCGAATCGCCATAGGATAAGAAGGCAAGCGAGAACAGCAGACAAGGTCAATGTGAACCAAGCACCTTGAGGAACCTTTATAAGCGCCGACGACATATATAGGCCATCCAATAGAGCTATCGTCAGCCATGGAAAGAAGACGAAGTAAACCGGGATACGCCAGACAATCAGGGCGGCAAGGCCGACCATGCAACTGTCAAACAGAGTCACGAACATAACGCAGACTCCGTAAGCATTACCGAGAGAAGTGGTATTGTTGTATATAGCGGCAACCAGCACCGTGGCGATCATTATCAACCCTGCTACAAATTAGCATACTAAACGATTAAACCGGAGCCGGGCCGACTTAAAATTAAGCATTGGAACATAAAGCTGTCCGTGGAACTGCTTGGACGTATGGACAACTTTGATCTGAGGAAAATACGAAAGTTTCATGACTTGAGCCTATATATCAGTCACGTGATTAGCATTTGAGCTGGATGGTTTTCAGTGCCCGTCCTCGGCATAGCAATGTGCCCTGTTATTGTCCCACTTGGCAACAGAATAGAGAGATTGGAATGGAGCGATCCATTTCCACGAGATATTTCTGACTTGTTTTTAAGTCACGTGGTGGGAGCTCTACCCAATCCATACCTTCCTTCTAAGCCGAAGGCCTAGCCCCTCTTATTAAATGAGAGTAGCGTTCCCATATGAAGACTGTATGGAATTGATTGACTAACCATGAGTTGGAACGTAGCAGTGATAATTGCCTGACTTGCAACGATGGCAGCCAAAATGGCAACGATCAGACTCGGATAGAGCATTCCTGGGGGTGCCGAATTGAAAAATGGGTTTGAATATGCTCCGGGGTGCTCGCTGATATAGGCAGCTTGTCCAATGTACGCCAGAAGAAGACATGGAAAAGTGTAGCATAGCCAGCTCAGCTGAATGGCTCGTCGGCTGAAAGCTCCTAGATCCGCGAAGAGGGCTTCGACGCCGGTAAAGGCGAGTAGAATGCCACCAAGCATTTTCCATCCGTCGGTCTTATTCCTGATCATAAATTCAAATGCGTGAGCAGGATTGAAAGCCTTCAAGACAGTATAGTCGAATTTCGAGAGATTGTAAATTCCGAAACCAGCATTGAAGCCGAGCCAGGTGATGACGATGGGAGCGAAGGTGACAGCGAGCTTCTCAGTTCCGAAGGGTTGAATCAGGAAGAGTAGGATGAGAATACCACAAGTTGTCCCAACAACTGTTGCTGATGAAATATCCGGCTTGACGACGTTCAGGCCTTGGACGGCACCCAGAACAGATTGAGCAGGAGTTAAGACGCCATCTGACATGACCATAGTCCTAGACTTTATTAGTCCACAGATCCGCAAACGATACTCTGTGGTTCCCCAAAAATTTGATGGACATTGATAAGACATGCTTCTCGACCCATCTCAATTACTAAACGAACAATAGGGAACTTACACGGCAAGAACACCAATGGTCTTTAGAAGTCCTAGATAAATTCAGTAACTTGCTAGAGATCATTGTTAGGACTTCTCACCTCGAAGAAATGTACTCTTTTCCATACTCGACCTGATTCCTCTGTTCGGACGCTTGAGATCACCAGTAAGATGACGTTCCATTTTGATCAATGAAGCTTCACGAGGGTCGCGTTTCGTAATATTGGCCTAGAGTATCCTTTCAGCTCCTGGACGACCCAATCAAGATAACCTGAACATACATATCTCGAGAGTAGCGAGTAAGTACTGAAAGTACCACCTTCGCCCTCATTATCTGCATGTAAGATGACCAAAACGTATTTGACCTAAAACATTAGAGATAGCCATCATTTAAGTTCTGTCAATGCTTACCGTGACCATCATTGTGAGACTCCATATGATGACTAGCCAATGGCTAAATCAGCCTA
This sequence comes from Mollisia scopiformis, assembly GCF_001500285.1. NCBI lineage: Eukaryota > Fungi > Ascomycota > Leotiomycetes > Helotiales > Mollisiaceae > Mollisia > Mollisia scopiformis. The sequence goes on from NW_017263583.1 coordinate 104,864, forward strand.
TCTGGAACGTCTTACTCAGGAGGCCAAATACGTTTTCTACTTACTAGATAAGACGCCGACCAAGTCCTGGTAAGAGGGCTCGCTCGAGAATGTGGAGGAGTAGACATAAAGAGGACTGTTGACAGGCTATTAGCTATGAGCATGTATGTTGTGCGGAGCAGTTGAATAGGGGCCAATTGATGGGCATCAAAAATGTGCCGACGTAGGGAATGTTCTTAATCACCTTGTGCCAATATCTCCATAGATCACCTAAACAGGAAGGTCAGTATGCGATACAGAAGTCTTAGATTGTGTGCTCTTACTCCAATACTTTGATAAGCCAGATAGAGGAGCATTTTGCCTTTGAAAACCTGCGATAGGATCTTAGTTTACCACCACGACTTTCAAGGCAGGCTTGCATCCGCACCTGTCTTTTCTTGAAGTCGCCATCTTGGCGAAGGCCTGCACCTTCTTCACCATAATCTTCATCATCCAGTCTCATTCCCTTTCTCTCGGCAGAGCGACCGCGTGAACTACGTCTCTCAATTGAGCGACTGCGGATGGGATAGACACCACCGGCAACGCCTGTGGTGTAGGCATCGTGATTTCGGGCGGGTGGGAGAGGTAAATCGTCGATCTTGATAGTTGCCATGCCCAGGAGCTAAGAATGTCGGTAAAGCGAAATGTGCAGTTCGGCTCGGGACGAGACAGAAAATAAGGGGATTAAGTCTTGGCAATTGATGATCTATATCTGGCCGTACTTTTTTTGAGACCTTGTGGCAATTGTCAGAAAAGGATGAAATGGGGGGACGCTGCTGATTGATATCTCTTAGTCCATTCCTCGGCTTGACCGCCGCCCCTCACCCCGCGAATAAGCGGACGCCTCCTTCGTTCAGCACTTGCTAAGACTTTGGAAACTCTGCGATCACGGAATCTGGGCTGCGGGGGTATACTGCAAGCCACAGCAGTCCACCACCATGCCACTACAAACCGCCGCAGACCATGTCCAGGTAAGAGTGCGCCGCTATGAGTCCACGACGACTCCCACTGACACGTGCAAGTCCATGTTGCATCAGACCGACATCTGGGACATGTCCCGCCGGTCCAAGCTTCTGCACCCGTCAGACTGGACCCTCTTCACGATCCTAGAAGATGCGTTTTTCGTATGCAACTTGCCAGAGATAAGAGAGAGGAGATAATGATAATGCTTATTTCTACAAATTAGCATGCAGCATGCACATGCAAGCTGCAGTGACCGGACACCAAGACCAAACCTTTCTTTCCCTTAAACTCCGGGATTTGATCACTGTGGCAGATTGAACAATGAAAGTCTCTTTGAACTTCGGAGGCGCTTAGCATGAGAAAAATTTGAAAATATGTAATGTGGCTATCTTCACATTACGATGAGTCGAATAAGGAAAGTCCTGCCAATGGCATGGGTACTCGGTCCTTGCCGATGTTGAGCCATATATCAGTCATCAAGCCACTTCTCCGGCGGTTCGTTGGACTTGCTGGAGAAGAAAGAAAAAAAGTCGCCATCCTTGTCTGATGAACTACCAGTATCATGGAAATCTTGAAAAGCCGCTTGGCTTGGCATGGCAATAGGTTGCCCCACTCCACTATGTTGGAAAAAAAGAGAAAATATAAGCATGATGTTGGCGCATCGGTCGATCTTTTGTTGATTGCTTGCGTCTACGGACATCACATTCCGCAACTCTCTATCTCGCATCTATTCGTATCTGGTTTGTTTATCTCGACACGATCTCTGGGACCGCATGGTGAAGGGCCTATTGGGCCGACAACGTAAACGCAACATTTCCTGTGGAGGCTCCTCCGATGCAAGTCGAGCTGAAGGTACCAGTAGGACATACAGCTCTCGCCGCTCGTACGCATCCTTCCCATCTCCCCTTGCTGACGTTGATCGTTGCACCAGATGTGACAGCGTTGAGGTTGAAGAGGGCTGTTCCGGAAGAGCCAGTTGTCAATGTCGGAGCACCACCACATTTCGTGATTGCGCCTGCTATTCCACCGCATATGGCAAGTTCTGCAACATTTTGACTTTGCTATATTAGCAAACCTGAATTATCCAAGCGATACCGGAATCTCCAATAGAGGTTACACAGGATCTGAAACGTGTGTGCTTCCTATTCTCTCCGAGCTGAAAGGAAAGAGGCTTGCTTACTCGTGAAATACGATATTCCTATGTGCATTGTCAGTAGGAAGGCCAACTCCGTCTGGTATTATGGACTTACGCCGATGTATCTATGCACGTCGTATCTGTAACGGCATTTGGATCCACGGTGGTCGAAGCTCGAAGACGAAGAATCTCCAGGTGATCTGGATTGATTGCAGGGAAAGGAGTAGCGAAGACAGTGGCAGAGACGGCGAGCAGAATGCTGATGATGCTTGAGGCGTGCATGATGGTAGATGTATTATTTCGCGAGATAGCGGGAAGGAAGGTGTTCTTTTGAGAATTGAAAAGACGTCAAGCCTTGGCTGAAAGAATATAATAGAACTGAAAATTCAACAATAATGACAAACTAGAACACTAAAAGAACGAACGGCGGTGATCACAGATCGAATAGCTGGAGAAGCAGAAAAGGAAGAAACATCAGACGGGATCAGCATCATAAGTAGCACTCGCTATGAGCCAAGCCTGGGTTGTTTGACACCATGGTCATCTCTCGCGCCAATATTCTTTTCAGATGACGATCAAACTGCGCCTTCATCTCGTCTCCAAGATGCCACTGATCTGATAATTGATCCGTTTCGAAAATCGCGAAGCTGGGGTTTGAGGTGATCGCTTCAACAGTGTCTGAAACAGCGCTCGAGCTTTGCACCCCTGAACGTTGGTCGATGAGGCTCCTTAGTTTATTTTTCATCTGGTCTCCCATGTGCGTTCAATCTCATAGCTGTAATTGAAGGAAGGACGAGCCGATATATTATTGTCATGCGCCGAATTGTTTCGTCGTCGTGATGGGTGAGTGATATAGAGAATGATGAGTCGAGTTCCGAAGTTCTTGAATGTCCTCATGACTCCATATCGTAGTGCATCTTGGCACAACTGCCAAGCACACACGTCTATGCGTCGTGTCTGCAGTGTGCAGTACTCACATCAATTTATCCGAACAATGATTGAAAATTGCTACAGTATACGGAAGCTCTGCAATTTTGTTCGTCATGTGCTGCATGTATCTCTACCTGTCCTGTCCTATCTTCTTCGGCCAGCACCACCAGTTCCCTCTCTATCAGCCAAAGCTACAACCTCTCCAATACCAGCAGCCTCTTGTTCATCCTCGAGAGCTGTGATTTCCTCACGACAATCCCACCATTTTTCTTCGCTCATTTCAAAAGCCTTGGTCTTGATTTCCTTCACTGACAGACACTCCGGCTGGATCCCCTTCCATCTTAGATTTGTCATGAGGACCATTTGCCAATCATCGCCAGTCCGCTGGAAGAAGTCCCTTCTAGACTCAAATGGCCGAGGATGAGGTAAATTATCGTCAATCGAGGTAGTAGTGGTAACATCATCTGGAGTATCATCGAATATCGCAGGGGTTTGGGGTGATTCAGCGGTGTTTTCTTCTTCTCCAGCAGCGACCTTCTCTTTCCGCTTCGACTTTCTGGCACTCTCGGTGAACAATGGCTTCTCGTCTGTCATCTTGATATCGCCCTCTTCATCCTCCTCATCGTCCTCGTCATCTTCATCGCTACCTTCTTCGTCTTCGCTCTCCTCGTCGTCACTTCCAAGCCAGTTCTCAGGCTCTCTGCGGAAGATCTCTTTCATGCCGTCCAGCTTCCCAAGATCGATAGCATACATTTCGTCGAAAGTAAATTCCCGGTCCCCCTTCTCGAATGTGCCGCCATAAATGTACAGAACGTCGTCTTGGACTGTCAATTGAGCATTGAATCTCGGGTGCGGGAATTCCATGAGCATTTCCTTGACCGGCAGCAACTTTTCTTCTGCGTTCGGATCCTCCTTGAGAATTTCGATATCCATGGCATCTTCAGACAGCGACTTGCCAGCTGACAATGCTGCGAGATTTCTCAAAAGTTCTTCTTCATTAGCTTGTCCTCGTCCACGACGACCACCTCTGGCATCTCCTTGGGCCTTCTTTTGACTAGTTCGTGGTTTTCTCAAGGTAAGTGGGAAATATCTATTCCGCTCAACATTCCATACAAATAAGGTATTGAAAAACTCGCTGTCAATGCCCTCTTCGCTTTCCTCCACATCATGAACACCGCCAAATACTATCCCGCGTCCCTTGTGGTACGCCATAGTCGCTCCTGCACGTGGTGGATTGGGTGCGTTGACAGGCTTCTTTCTGCGTTCCCAGCGTACTGTTGGTGGTGAAGTGGAAGAGGCATCTGCTGCAGGAGGAATAACTCGGAGGAAGAAGCAGTCCTGGTGAACAAGTGGTTTGAGGACATTACGCTGTGCTTGTCCGCCTCCTTTAGTTTGCTTGCCTGTCACTGTCGCCTTGACGCGGGAATAGCCTCCATATAGAACTGCTCCTGCTTCGTGAGGTAGGAAGGTGAATGATGATCGAGCATCAGGCTTCTGGGTAGCTAGTGGAAGCGCCGGATTGTGCCAAATGAAATTCTGAGTGTCGTATACCCATAAGTCCGCTAGGTATTTGGTTTGCTGAGAGGTATCTTGAAAGCCACCAAAAAGCAGAATATAATTCTTGTAGTATGTCATACGATGGCCTGATCTAGCTGATGGCCCTTTTCCTTTGGTCTCGATCCTTGTCCACTCTCTACTTGATGGTTCAAAACGCCAGAACTGTTGACATTTAGTACGTGCAGGCCAAATAAAGGGTAAAACCTGTCCATGCGTCTACACCTATGATCTTCGACATGAATGGCATCTTCCCAACGTGAGAGTCCCAGCTGATGGCTTCTTTCGCTACTTATGAGTTTGCCAGCAAATAGTGCATCATCCAGGGAGGTATATATTGTGCTTGGTAGAGGACTGTAGAATGAAATTGTCAACTTACGTCGTTGTAATGGTAAAAAGTACCCTGCTTTGGGGAACTGAACTCGCCGCCAAAAAGGTAAATGCCTGTATTTCCCCTACACCACGCATGTCCTGACCTTGGCAGAGGACTGTTGGGCGATGTGATCAAACGCCATTCGTCCCGATTGATGAAATAGACGTAAAGATCATTGAAGAACGTGGCCAGAGCACCGTTGAAGAATTCCCCTCCAAATAAGAACAACTCATTATCAGTCGCAGGTGATGCAATCAAGGTAGAAGAAGCTCGAGCTCTTGGAGGATCGCAAGGAGTTTCTGTGACCTTCAGAAATTGTTCTTGCTTCTTGGCATACTCTGCTAAGACAGCATCAAGGTCGACGTCTTCTTCGACATCACTACCAATATCCTTTCCTTTCTTGGTTTTCTCTTTCTTCTCCCCTTTCTTTTCTTGTTTCTTTTTCTTCTCTGCTATCTTAGCTTTTTTACCTTCGCTCTTGTTCTTCTTGTCTTTCACCATAGTGGCAGTTCGTGCTTTCGGCCGTGTGTGAAGATTCTGTGATTCTAGCACATTGGACCTTGACGTTGGTAAGAAATTATTTGAAATTTGATTTCTATGATACTAATCAGTTGGAATACGGAGAAAGAACTTTTGAGTCGTTGGGTCATCAACTTATTATTTCACTAGTGCTGCAGAAGGAGCAAAGGAGGTGATGCGATGCGCAAAATTCCATCGAGGACTCTACACTATAAGAATGGTAAAGTCCTTGAACAGTTCCACGGGTATTTGAAAGAAAATATCATGCGATAACAATCGAGTACAGTAGTAAGAAATAATCGTCGGCGCATAAAAGACAAGGATCGCTCATGTTTGTGGCCTTGCCATACATTGTAGACGCTTCTCATGCCACTCATGGGTATATCGAACTGCAACTAGGTGATTCTAAGATGTTATTTACTTACCTGAAGAGGACTCGAATTTCGTTGTGTTGCGCAGCTTCTCAACGCTTTGTGCAGGTTTTTTGGAGAGAACTTTGTGCGGTTGCCGCTTTGAAGCCACTTGCTGTAAATGGCTCGCCAAAACCTACCCGTACGATTTCCTCCACTCTTCTTCACCTCAACTTCTTCCACCACCAGAGCCAGCCATCCTTGCGGCACTTTTCTCCAACTATTCCACGTCATAAGAGACCATCTTGACATACTACTGTCTCCGAACATGGCTGCCAGGCTTCTTGAGTCCAAATCCCATCTCGTCCCAGGTAAGGCTTTTTGGATCATGTGACATCAGCCAGACTCTATGAAGGCCTGCGGCTATCTTCTGGTATTACTTTCATATTTCATATATTTCCTTTCTTGCAACGTTGTTTTGAAAGCGTGTTATTGTATCTCCATTAAAATTCTATTCTAGGAAGTTGGTGGCCGAAAAGTTCACTTCTAACCAACCATTCTCGACAAGTAAACATGCTGACAATAGTACAGGAAAGCTGAAGGTCTCGGAACTCTTCTTCGAAGTCCCAAAAGACCATTTGAAGCCAGCAGGTGGAACCATCCAGCTCTTCGCTCGATCGATCACCAGGCATGAGAAACCCGTGACTGTTCTGTCAGAGGAAGAGCAACTCAAAACCCAACAAAAGCCCTGGTTTGTGTATCTACAGGTGAGCAAGGCGAATCAACTGTTCTCAACCTATGCGAGAGTTGAATCATCAGCTAACTTGTCGTCAGGGTGGACCGGGCTTTTCAGTAAGTTGTGCAGGAATATCCAATGCTTCGAATTAGCAGACCCGAAATCTGATATCAAGCTTGTGTCTTCTAGTGTGCACCACCTCAAAACCACCCTCTCACTAATACCGTACTCGACAAAGGCTACCAGATGCTCTATCTTGACCAGCGTGGAACGGGGCTTAGCAATCCTATCACCTCTGCTACCTTAGCCGAGCAGGGAGATGTCCATAGACAAGCTGACTATCTCAAGCTCTTCAGAGCAGACTCAATTGTAAAGGACTGCGAAGCTATCAGAAAAACTCTGACTAAGGACTATCCCGCAGAGTTGAAGAAATGGTAAGCGTTCCTAGTCTTCGACAGCATAGAGTTTCGTTGTTATCCCATTTTCTCAGAGTCGTACAAGAGACATTACTGTTGCAAGACTTGATATTGACATCTTGCAGGTCTCTGTTTGGGCAATCCTTTGGTGGCTTCTGTATCCTCACGTGAGCATCCTTTCTGTGCCCCGATGTATTGCAGAAATCCGAATTCTCCATACCAACTTAGGTCTCATTACTTCGTTGGAAAATAAGTGCCTGGAGACTTTGTCCGTTTTTTACTGCAATGGCCTCTCCATTGTATCCCGATGCGGATGAGCAATGGCTTTTACTTCAGTCGATGCTGATTTGGCGACAGATACCTTTCCAAGTATCCTCACGGTTTGCGTGAAGCATTTGCAACTGGTGGGCTTGCACCTATTGGCAAGTCACCTGAAGAGGTATACAAGGCTACGTATCGCAAGGTTGTCGAGTGAGTTGCCACTTCGTGATTGACAGAACTTCATTTCCACAGGCGAAAACTCGCTAACTCTATGAGAAGGCGGAACAAGGCATACTATCAGAAGTATCCAGAAGATGTTGACGCTGTGCATGGGCTTGCTTATCACATCAGAGGCAAAGCTGGCTTGCCACTACCATCCGGGGGCGTTCTCACTGTTCGAGGCTTTCTGACCCTGGGTCGAAACTTTGGGATGCATGGTGGTCTGGACATCGTCCACAACCTGGTGCTGCGAATGAAAAGCGACCTCGCCCAGTTCAAGTTCGTCACACGGCCTACGTTGTCAGCTCTCGAAAGCGCCCTGAGTTTTGATGATAATGTTCTCTATGCTGTTTTACATGAAGCCATTTACTGCGAGAATGAAGCTAGCAATTGGGCAGCGGAACACGTTGGCAAAAGCTTAAAGGAGTTCTCGTGGCTTGCCGGGTCTCCTCAATCGGCACTCGCAGTGCGAGAGGCACCTTTGTTCTTTTCAGGTGAAATGATATACCCATTCATGTTTGACATCTTTCCCGAATTGGAGAAGCTTGCACCTGTTGCAGATGTCCTTGCCAAATACAATGGTTGGCCCGAACTATACGATCAGTGGCAGGCGAGTTTCTAACGACCCAATTTCGTTACTTTCGCTAACCATACAATCCAGTTGGCTCGGAATGAAGTGCCTCTTTACGCTGCGACCTTCGTGGATGATATGTACGTAGACTTCGGTCTAGCTCAGGACACTGCAAAGCTGGTCAAGAATTGCAAGCAGTAAGTATTGATTTCATTGCTTTCCCGCAATCAGTGCAAGATGACGGATTATGACAACCGATACTACAACGATCTGAAACATTCCTTTCTCTCCTCGAAAGCCGGATTTTCTTACATTACACATATGAGGCTGACACATACAGATTCATCACGAATGGGATGTACCATGACGCTGTTAAGAGCAAGACAGACGATGTCATGAAGCAGCTTTTCGCGCTCAGAGACGATTCTATTGACTAATTGCAAATTCACAAATGCGCCCTTTGTCCCGCAATCTCTCGGGCTCTCCTCAGCTGCTGGGGCAAATCTTCGTTCCATATCCAGTCGTACCGAGTTTCCAGCGTCCGCTTGATCAAGTCCAGATCAGTCCCGAGCTTTTCGTCTTCGAAATCATAAATCGCTGTCGCTTCACGGCTAGTCGTCACAACTTTTTGACTCCTGGGTCTTCGAATAGCATCATAGGCGTGGAATGCCTTCTCAATTTCATTTACCGATTCAACCTGGCCAAGAAGATTGGATAGAATGAAAGCATCTTCAATGGCTTGGCCTGCTCCAGCACCTTGATGTGGGGTTGAGGCATGAGCAGCGTCTCCTAAAATTGCAAGACAGCCTCTGTAGTAAGTTGGTGCCGGAGGATGGTCGAATAATGCCCATACATCGGGTTTCTCCATAAGCTACTGTCTGTCAACAAATGAATAATCTTAATACGTAAGGCGAAAAAAGGCTCACCGATAAAATCTGCTGCACACTGTCTCCCCAACCAGCAAAGTCGTCAAACATATCTTCTTTTTTCATCGGTAGCACCCACCGTTCGTCTTCCCATTTTCCGTCTTCTTTCGTCCGAAAAGCAACGACATTCATGGTTCTTCCATTCTCAATGGGAAAAGTCAATACATGTCCATGCCGGCCCATGTACATTTGAGAATTCCTAGCCAATTCCTCTCCTATTGCACCCACTGCTTTCTCCATTGGTATTAACCCTCTGTAGGCATACTTTCCCGTGAAAGTGGGATCGGTAGTACGATGATCCTCCCCTAGGAGAATCTGTCTTGTTCTTGATTTCACACCTACACCGGATTAGCAGTATGTTCTCTGCCAAGCAGGAGAGTAAGCATTTAGTATATGCTAAGGACTACACTCAACACAACTATGCAGTCTCGGGCTCATATCTAATCTTATTGAAGGTCCATGACCAGGTGGCCAAGAAAGATTCACGGATAGGAATACAGGATGAATAGAAAGCTCATTTACCATCACAGCCAATCACTGCATCAGCTTCCGCAGTGGAACCATTATGGAAAGTTAGTATCATCTTCTTGCCTTTCTTGTCAACTTTCTCTACTCTCTTCCCAAACTTTGCAACTCCGTCAGGAACAAGGTCGACTAGAACATCCAAGAAGCGAGCCCTATGAACTGACGACTGCCCAATATCGCCTGCAACAACTTGAGCCACTCTGAGCATTTCTTCTCCAGGAGCTTTCATATCGCCCCACGTGTGACTTTTCTGCCCAAGATTAAAATCGAACCAGAACTTCCTCTTCTCGGGCCATGCATTGCTGGTTGCTATCTTGTCGTAGCCCTTTTTGATATCTGGATCTATCAATGACATTGCACGAATAGCGTTGGGTCCGAATGAGACCCCGGCTCCAATCTCTGCAAAAGCAGGCGCACTTTCGTAGAGAGTGCATGATATGTTCTGGTGAAGAAGGCCGATAGCCATGCATAGCCCTCCTATTCCGCCGCCTGACTCGATGTAAGTGAAGTGAATGTGAGGTACGAAGTAAATGCGATCACTTACCGCAAACAGCAATGTGAAAGGGTTTCTTGGGGGTATCTGAAGGAGCCATGTCTAAATCTTTGCGGTTTGAAAAGTACACAGAACAAAATTCGAGGTTGAAAGTAATGTGCTGCACAAGAAAAAGAAGTCTATCGGATGTTACCCCAGCCACGGAAGGTACACTCGGATATTGGACTGGGCTTCTTAGGTTCTCGCTATTCGGTGTCGCGGTAACGTCATGAGATCCACTAACTGAATTGTGTCGACGACAAGAGCCTTTTCTTAGAGATGGAAACCCTTAATGTATACGGATGGGAGGTTCTTCCTCCTTTCTCTTCAGATCCCGGGTGAAAATGGAAATCGATTCGTAGTTTTACTACCCAAGACACATACAGCAGCGGGGTAAATACTCTCGGTAGTTTAGGTACATGGCGGGGTAGAGGAGAGATGCAAAAGTCGTACAAATGAAGACTTTCGTGTGTACGATTCAATCTTCTATATACTGCACGATACTAAAACTAATTAATGTACCCACGCAAATAATTTTCTGCAAGACTGGAGGAATTAAGCAATGTCCAGAGGTTTCTAGGACATTTTTCGAGCACAAAGGTCACGCCACTTGAGGTCACGTTTTGACGCGTTTCGTGATTTGGCGACACTCGAAAAGAAAACGCCGTCATCAATTTCAATCTCAACTTCGCAAAACCAACGATCAACAACAACAGTCAAGATGCCTTTAGGCTGGGAGCGAATCAATTCTCGGACGTCTCAACCAAATAAGAACATCGTTTTTGTAAGTCTCCTCGTTGCGGTTCCAAGATATATGTTCGAGCAACTTCTCATTATCCGGCGCCTAGATCAAGCCTCTGCCTGGCCCAGACTTCAACACTGCGAAGGACTTTCTAGAAAGAATCGCAGCGCAATGTCTGCCTATCATGAACAAGCATCATCTTGCGGTCGTATCACTCGAAGAATATGAGCCAAATCTTGAGTTCGCAGGTAATGTCTCCGCACTTGATCGGACCATCAAACTGATAAAATGTAGGTCGCAACTTCAACAATGGTGAAGTAATTCAATTAGTCCTCAAATCGCCCTACACCGGTCGCTGGATCCCATTCCGTCAAGTCCAACTTGTTATGATGCACGAGCTGGCGCATAATAAGCAAATGAACCACTCGAAGGCTTTCTGGGCAGTACGTAACGAATTTGCGACCGACTTGAAGGGTTTATGGGACAAAGGCTACACCGGGGACGGACTTTGGGGAAAAGGCGTGCTATTAGAGAATGGGGCCTTTACGCAGGAAGAACTCGATACTGATGTCATTCTCCCTGTATGTGGTGGGACATTCAGGTCCAAGGCCAGAAAGAGGAACGCCAAACCTAAGATCACGTACAAGGAGAAGCAGGAGCGGCGTATTCGGAAGAAATTTGGTACCAACGGGGTTGCCCTCGGAGCAGATGACGAAACGAAGACAAAGCTGGAGAAGGGCAAACGCGTTGCTGGGAAGCCGAGAGTAGCAGGAAGTGCGAGAGGCAGAGAACTTCGTGCCGCTGCTGCTTTGGCAAGATTCGAAGTCAAGAAAGAGGAATCGCAAATGTCCGACAATGATCTGGTGACCGATAGCGAAGCAGAGAGCGATAACGATGAACCAAGAATCAAGGCTGAGCCAGACGACGCGATCGATATAAATGGCTTGCGGCTGCTAGATAGAAAAGGTGGAGGCATGGTTAAGGTCTGTGGAGACGAGGACAATGATGACGATGATGTGAAAAGAGAACTATTGGAACTTCAGGGAGTTCCCAAGCGTACTGGACAACGGACTCAGCTCTCCAAGGATACAACGTACGAAAAAATCAACAGAAACTCGACAGAATCTTCTCTAGTCTCACCGGACATTGAGGTGCAACGACAAGAGAGAAAATCAACCACGGATTCCCTCACTGAGAATCTGCCTGCAAAACAAGTACCCGAGAAGGGTTCTAAACCAACATCCAACAATCCAACATCCGTATCTATTGGACCATCGCCCAAAATCGAAAGACAACGAGGCTCTACGACTACTAGTAGTGAAGCTTGTCCGGTCTGTTCTGTCGAAAACGAACCAACAGCGTTGACCTGCATGGTCTGCTTGAACGTTTTGAGACCAGAATTTGTGCCCAACAGTTGGAAATGTAGTAGCTCAGGATGTAAAGGTGGGATTTATTTGAATTCAGGAGATGTTGTCATGTGTGGTGTCTGCGGAATTCGAAAGAGTTGATGTGGTTGGCTGTGCTTACGACGGGTATACCCAGGTGTTTTGGCGTTACTAGTTATTTGCATTGTAGCGAGAGATATAACTTTTCTCCCTAATGAAAACCAATGGTATGAGATTTGATTTCAAAAGTACCTTGTAGAACAGATAATTTGGCGTCAGAAATTTGCAAGATCACAAAGTACATTATGCATAGTATACACATGCGAATGGCTCTGCAGCTCTGCTTATTACCCCTCCTCCTCATTATAGGGGTTTGACTTGTGCCATGACTCCAGCAAATGATAATCATGCCAAAGACGCCATCTCAATCAGAAGCCGTATATCTTTCATGCGCCATATCTTGAAAAGCACTCCTCTTGATGAGTAGTCAGACATTCCAAAGCGCAAACCTTCCCTCCACACCTTGTACATCTCACTCTCCCCCAATACCCACAAATCTCACAGAACTGCCTTACAGGTTTCCTCATGTCCTCCTCCACCCAAGGTCCTCTCGCTTCATTATAAGTCAAAGGCGGCGCAGCTAATAACTTGTCTATCTCCGTCTGTGAAGGCATCCCCGGTATCCTTGAGACTAGCAGCGGATCTTTGTCTAGAGGATGTGCAGCAGGTATCGTCCCGTTACCCTGTGAGAGAATGGGTGCGTCTGGCATAGGCACATCTGCTGTACTTGATTCGGATTTCACTGCAGCGGGGGTGAGTTGTGCGGCGCTGAAGACTTTGCGGAGAGGGGTGGGTGTTGAGACAGCGGTTGGGTCTTTCTTCTTGTGTGAACGGGTGCCTTTACTTGTAAGATGTGGTGCTCCTGAGCCTGGTGTAGCGCGAGCAGCTGGTGTGTTTGGGATTGTGGCAGAAGGCTGTGTGAGGGCGGTCGAAGCTGTTAAGGGAGAGCCCAGGGCTTCATAGTCGGAGAGATGGTTTGCGAATGTCTTCTGAGACTGGAGGATCTTTCGAACGTTTGGTGTGACTTTGCCATGGCTCACTATATCGTTCATATCAGTTCAATTCAGGAGAAGATGCGATGCCCAGAGGGGAAATACCTCTTCCAGCATTATCGCGATGCCGTATAGGCACCGGAATGGATACATCTCGATGGTTTTCTCGATCCAGAGCTACCAGCTCTCGCAGAATCTTTGCATCTTGCTTCGCTGTCGTCTCTTGGTGGCTGGCTACATGTTGATTTCGAGCGCGTTTCCGAGAGGAAGGCTGCAAGGCTGTGACGGAGGCATTGACTCCTGTATCTGGGACATAAGCCCACCCAGGAGCAGCATTAGCTCTAGAATTGAGTGCGACCTCTCTGACGCCGAAATTCATATTCGTGTCGTAAAGTCATGAAATGCGGCGATGTGGAGGTTGTGATTGAAAGGCGCGTGGGAAGTGAAAGAAATTCAAGAGGCGAGGCTACATAATTCTTGGGTAAAGTGGCGGATGGTGGCCATATGAAGCACAGCACAACGCCAGCACAACAATATTGATACGCTGTGGAGATTTGCATTCGGCTGCTTGGTATCAAATGCATTCGCAGCAACAATGCAGAATGATCGAGAGCTGTTTTACAATCCTGCTGGATATTTGCCATGTACGTAGAGAAACGTCCCCGAAAGAGCTTCCACAAGTCCCACCCTCGGCATAGATGTTCTGCATTAACCACGTATTATTCATCTCTTGGACTTCATTTCTTCTTCTTTTCCAACTCCGTAAGCTTTTCCTCCAATGTCTGAACGTAGCTGTGCACTCGTTGTACCGAAGCTTGTAGACTCTGCATCGAAAGGTTAGCTCCAGTTCTTGAAAGCTATGGGTCCATCAAGAGTCTTCTTCTCTGGAAGGTCTTCTACTGTATAAATCAAGAACGAGAGGACTAGATGCAAAAACGCACGTAGATATCCTCGGTCAATAGCCCATTCGAAACTTTGTACTCCTCCAAGATGTAGTAATAGACACCAGCTCCTGCGAGAGTGCTTCCAAGGAGAAATCCGAACAGCCTATAAAGAAAGATTTGTTAGCAACCTGCTGCAAAGTTCCAGACCTAAAGGAAAATTGAAAGCTTCATTGCAGATAGAGTAACATCTTCGGAGCAACGGCAACTCCAACATCCTAGACATCGCAGGATTCGACAGTTAAGAATGACAAGAACTGACCCTCCTCTGAAAGCGCCAACCGGCTTTCTTACTGGTAGAGGTGTGGCCTCTGCGAGTTTCCGGGATGAGGTTTGAAAGCTTCGAGAGGTGCGGAGAGCAGCGGAAGGGGTTGACATGACGCGCATGGCCGGCGAAAGGATGCGCGAAGCCATTGTTTGTTACGGACAAGACGATTCAAGATGAGGTGCGTAATTGACTTCTGGAGATCGGGAATCAATTGTTGGCAGCAAGTCTAATAGTTGCTAAGCGTAAGAGAAGTGGTGTTCTCTAAGCTTGGCTTGCTTCCCCGGAAAATTGGACCCGCAAGCGAGTAGCTTTCAAGAGGCGCTTTTAAGCCGCAATAGGGGGATAATTTCAATATAACACGAGAGACCTCGATGCAGGTACTTCAAATTTAATTCACGTAATCACCAAGTAAAAGCTCTCATTCAAATAAGATCATGCAATTTTATTATCCGGCCAAGATCCCATCATCCATAAAAGCCCAACTGTTTCGCCCGTCCTCATTTGTAGGAGTTGATACAGGTTAAAGGGAAATGTTCCAATCCAGCGGCTTGCCTACAACTCGTCATGATCCTCCGCAGCAGGTGTCTTTGCGGCCTCGGTAGCCTCGCTAGCCTTGCTCTTCACAGTCTCCTTAACCTCCTCAGCAGCACTCTTAACGGACTCGGTTGCAGCTGCAGCTTGCTCAGCCATTGATTCGACAATTGGCTTCTGTGCTTCAGCAGTCTCCTCCTCGTATGTAATTTCAACGCCGTATGAGCCATTCTCCTTGACGAACTTGATAAGATCCTCAATGCTACGGCTACCGCTGTACGTAACGGGGTTCTTCTTGTCGTTGGCCTTGTAGAGCTTGATGGTGGGGAATCCTTGGATCTCATCAGGAACGTCGTTCATGGTAGCATCGACCTTGGCAATAGTGACTTTGTCGGTGTAACCGGCATCGACATAGAGCTTAGCGAGGATGTCGTACTTGGGAGCGAGAGCCTTGCAGTGACCGCACCATGGGGCATAGAATTCGATCAGAACATCCTTGTCCTCCTCGAGAACAATGTCATTGTAATTCTTGGCAACTACGATTTGGACTGGACCCTCTTGCTTCTCGGGAATAGGCTCGGACTTGATGCTTGGCTCAACATTGCCACTGACAAACTCAGACACAAATTTACCAATGGTTTCAGCAGTGATCTCGGCATCCTGGTCGTAAGGATACTTCTTGTTGTTGACGGTATCTTGGATGGCGAAAGCAGGGAATTGGTCGGCCTTGAGGTTCAAGTTGCCTGCGTGTGCGCCAAATGCCTTTGCATCAATAGTAGCAAAGCTGACCTTGCCTCTGTGCTCCTCAGCGACCGATCTAAGCGCGGTTGAGAGAGTCTCTCTCTCCTCTGGGGTCTCGGCGAAGATATAGGCCAATGGAATACCAGTAGCCATGTAGCCGGCGTATGTCTCTGGGCCAACTTCGCCAATTAAGGGAATGGAGGCGGTGCTAGCGAACTTCTCAATGGCCTCAGCGTCAAATGATTCGGCAAAGATGGTCTTGCCCTCATCGAAGGACTTGTAGAGAACGATAGCTGGAGCAGTAACCCCCTCAGCCTTAGCCAAAGCAGCGTCATTGCTGGCACCAAAGAGGTAGTTATCACGAAGCTTCTCAGCAACAGCAGTGAATGTAGCATTCGATGTCTTGTCCTCAGCATCGACGTATGCAACCAGAACAACCTTGTCAGCGGTCTTGAAGTCCTCCAGTGTGTCCTTGGTCAAGATCGAAACGGCAGGGAGCGATTGCTTGGTCATGTATGAGACAATCCTGTGACAAAGACGAATTAGCACCATGGTCTTCATTCGGCATTGGAATAGCAGGATGACTTACGCAGGTGCTTTTCTTGCGCCAGAGTATGGGGTAACGTTCTCGGCACCGCGGAAGACCTTCAAAGTCGGGTATCCCTCAACACCATAGCTTTGGCAGAGGTCCGCCTCTTCTGTGCAATCAACCTTGGCAAGCTTGATGTTCTTTTCCTTCAATTGAGTCGCGGCCTCTTCGTATTCTGGTGCAAGAGCTTTACAGTGACCACTGCAGCGCATATTAGTAATCTGAGTTATGAACAGGTGTCTTCCAACGATGACCACTTACCACCATGGCTGAATTGAGAGACAAGAAGTTAGCAATGTTCAACGTTTTAAAATTTGAGGATAACATACTGCGAAGACTAGAAGGCAAAAGGTGTTAGCAAGCCAGCAAAGACAGTGGAGGTAGAGGGGCAACTTACATTCTGCAAGGACCAGATCATTGTCCTTGACAAAGTCCGGGAAGGTATCCTTTGTCAAAGAAGACACATCTGAAGCTGAAGCAACAGCTGCGCTGACAAGGCCAAGGGCCAAAGTTGAGAAGGTGCGCATATCGACTGTACTTTTTGAGGTAATGGGGGGTCCTGCGTCAGTGCGTTAGTCGGAAGAGCTCCTGGTCCAGCAGCTGCATACAAGAATGCTCCGAGGAATGTGAAATATGGTGCAGAAGGAGAAATGATTGGGTGCAAATGAAGTATTTTACAGACGTACCTCTTGCAGTGTCGAAAATAAAAGAAGGTGGATTGGGATTGTGGAGGGGAACGAAAAGATAGAAGTTATGAGTGAGCGAGTACGGCAATGAGGAGATGTGGTATCTTGGGTTAATCGGGCTAGCGTTCAGCTGTGCCAGGCGTAGTTTGAGGCGCGTCTAAAAGAGAACACGGTTTCTCATCCGCGGCCCCCTTTTCTGGACTACAAAGGTCAGCGGTTGGAGGTACATTAACCTTGATTTTTAATCTACTCTTTTTATAGTGATTGCTGAGCATTGATTAGGCAAAGAGGTAAATCCTGTCTAACTCCGAACCGTCCCACTTATTTCTATTCATGCGCCCCTTTCTTGTCAACACGGTCCTCCTACCGAAGATTGATGAACAGTCGGACAAGTCTTGCAGGTGGGATTCAAGCAAATTATCATCTGATGTCGGGTGGTGTTGGTGATGAAAGAACGACGAGATTGTGATTGATCCTGTCAGCCTCTACCCGAATTTGCTTATGTTCTTGTACTACTCGAGTGCAATATGTCATCTCTACATGGCAAGGCATGAGATTCAGTGGCATGATCCAGATGGATTGCGTCTGATTTCCTGGGGAAGAGCTCAACAACATAAGTCTCAGGACTGAAGACTTTCAAGTTCCCCTTGCAGCGTGTTGCCGTGAAGCTTGTCATGAAAGTCGAACAAGCTTGACAGTGCCACATCACTTGGGTGGAAACGACCATAAGAATTGCCACAAAACAAGTCTCTAAACATTCCACAACTACCTAGGTACTGTAGTTATTGCCAATTTTGTCATACCAGTCGGGCGCTTCAAACTGATTCTGGAGGATTATCAGATACGGTGTAGGGGAGAATATTTGTTTTGCCAAGCTGGAGCTATTCCGAGCATGCATGAGTGCAGAAGTATTGCTCGTCAGAACTTCATTTGAATGCGATGAAAGCTCGCAATTTTCTCTGGAAGTAATCCATTGTACCTTGTGGTAGCATGATGAAGAAACAAAGAGTCTCTATAAGGCGGTCTTGGATTTCCCCAGAGTGTGGTGATTTATTGTTGTTGGAGCGCGACTTCCTTTTCTGCGACGAGTATCGAAGTTGGCGTGCTCTTGCCATTTCGAGTACATCTAAAGGGACCGTTTCTTTCTTCCATCCCAACACAACCAAAAACCCATTATTTCCATCCAATTCAATTTCACTTGGTTTCACACGTTGACTTCCATCTTGTAATCATTCTCGTTTGCCAATGGAGCCAATTTCTACTTCAACGCTTCATTCCTGAATCCGAACACCTTCTTCGTCGAACGCTGTTTTCTGTCCAGAATTGTTGTTGTGAAAGCGCAAACAATGGAAGCTCTCTCACCGAATGCTCGTCCAAGCACTCGAGATAGAGGATTTAGTGATACTTTCGCAGCACGTCCTCGAGTGTTCAATGAACGGGATCCGATGCGCCATGGATCCAGTCCTGTAGGCCGGGAAAACCGGTCTCCCTCGAACGTACCGAAAGGCCTCGAAACAATGCTGAAGACAACAACAGAAACTGGGGACATTGGCATGTTCTCCATCAAACCCTCACGCGTTCCAAACCCCTCAAATACCCCACGAAGGATTGGGACAGGTCTCAGTGAGATTGACATGCAGAAGACGAGACAGGCTTTCCAACCATACGGGGTTCCTATTGTCGATGACCGGCGTCGTCTACCATCGTATGCACGGGATAATTCTTCTGAAGCGCTGTCGATGTACGAGACTGCGAGTCAGAAGTCAGCTAGCCGTACCTTCGACGACCCTGATTATCGTTCGTATTCAATGACCCAAACATATTCTTCATATACTTTATCCAATCATCGATCATACACGAGTTTGAGGAGTCAACCTGATGGAAATGGCGTCATCCAACGACCGAGATCTCCTTTTGCGTATCCGACACGCTTGAAGCGTCCAGGCTTTCGCCCGTCCTCTCCAGCATTGACTGATGGAGGAGCAGTCGACTATAGTCGGCGTGTTGAGATTGGCCGAGCTCCATACGTGAGTGTTTGTCCAACACCTGCTGTATTGTTGCTTCGAAGCTCCGTTCTATGGTGGACTTCAGCGACGATAATGCTCCTACGACACACTAACTGACCATATCCAGGGTGCTGGTCAAAGCACGTCTTCTCCAGCATCATTGTATGCGCAAAAACGTAGGCCGCCGCTGTCCTTACGCCATGAAGCAAACAGATCCACGCCTTCTCTCTTGAGCCAGTCTTCACCTCCACGACGGTCATCAAGTCCCCTCGTACCACGACAAAATGGACTATCGGGTGGCGACTGGCAACGCAGGCACGTAACGGCATCTGGAAACACATCCCCTGCCCGAAGTACACTCAGTGTAGCTTCGACCGTAAATCTTTACGCCACATTGCCTACCTCTTCCGCTACTACGACACCTGGAAAACTACACCCTCCTTCTCCGTTGTACTATGACTACACGGAAGATTTTGAGGTTGAAGTCTGTGCCCAGCCACAGGTCTTAGATCCGCCACCCCAGTTCCGTATAGAGAAGACCATTCCCGAAGATCGTCCTATGAGTGCCGAGGGGCCAGCTACAGGAGGTTCTCAGCACATGTTCTCAAATGATACCAGTCGCTTTCAGACAATAATCTCCTCGTCGTCTGATCGGCCGGATATTGAAGAATCTCAAGCGTCGAAATTGGACAACTCAGCCCAGCCGGAACACGTTGATGCGGCCTCATTCCCCGATGACGAGGGACACAGCCAGAGAACTGGAGAAGTCAATTATGACGCTGAGCAACGCAAGAAGGTCATTCGTTTATCAGGCCTTGGGTACGGGGCTCGGGAATTAAGTTGTCATGTTGAAGAGGCTTTTGGACTGCCATCGTCGTCATCATTTTTGATTGATGTTAGCAAGACGAACAACGAGAAACGACTATTCCAGAGAGAGAATGTTGCAGTCAAGAGTGAGGATCATTTTGAATCAGACAGGGAACCGCAGTCTACCAGAACGTCTTCTTATAGTCTGGGTTCTCAATTCGCACAATTTCCTTGTCCGCCCATGGGTGACGAGCAAGTACAGCCGAATGCTACCAAAGATTCACAAGACAAACAAGTTGGAAGCAAAATCAGGACTCACCTGGTCAACTCGGAGACTCGCCGATCGTTTGATGTGTTGCCAATATCAAGTGAGAAGGACCAACCAAGAAGGACTTCGAGGGAAAGCCAATGCCTTCCGCCTTCTGGGCGCGCTAGAGCAAGATCTAGTGGTTTCAATTCGATCAACACTGGGTTGACCGAGTTGACGGAACTCATTCAGGGTACGAATAAGCCCCATGAAAACAAGCAGGATGGCATCTTTGCTCCACCTGGAAGAACTCCTATGACATCTCCGACCATACCCGAAAAGTCGAAATTACGAGACGCATCTGCCGGGGACTCCGGTAAACCATCAGCGCCTTCGTTTGCCCAGCAGAGAGGGCGGGAATTGCAGATGTTAGCACAGAGACAGCCAATTAAGCGGAATAATCAGAGAGCACGAAGGGTAGACCCGCCACAAGTTGCCAAAGATGTCCCGAACTTCAGTCACCAAATACCCCAGAAAGCAATTTCTCGTCCAGAGTCTCCAATGCTTGCACCAAAGCCCATATCACCAGCGAGGCAATTGAAGTTGAAGAACAGTATCCCGCGGCTTATGAAAGCACTCCCACCGGTACCGTCAGAGCCAGCACAGTCTTCGCCGCCCCCTCCTGGCCATTCTCACTCGCATACTGAAGAATCACCATCTCTGTTCACATCTTTGGTCGCGGATCTGCCACGCAAATCGTCAATAGACACAGCCCAGCACGAAGGCATCGCTCATAACTTGGGCAAGAAGCTCCCTTCAGTGCATGAAGAGCAAGTTGAAATTCGCGCAAAACCAGAGATAGCCAGCAACACAGACACCAAGGACGATATAGAACAAAATGCAAATAAGAACTCGGCGCCAAAGCTGAAGCTCAAAGGTATAAGCAATACCGCTCTGAGATCTCTTTCACCTCTTAGTTCACAACCATGGAATCTTGAAAACAATGATTCATGGTTGAATGAAAATCTTAACGCTCGTCTGCAGTCAAGTCACCTCAATGATAAACCTACGATCTCAAAGCAGCCAAAATTCAGACTTAGAGTTATTCGGGCATCAAACTCAACACAAGGGACGGTGCGAGTTACACGAGATAATGAAAACGCAGAACCCTCAAACGGCATACATTTGCAGAATCCAAAAGATTTGTTCACACCAAGTCCAGGAATCGACAATCTCTTCCGAAACTTCGGTAGGCATTTGCATTCACGAAAGACCAGCGCGAACAGCAACTATCACAGCGAAGAATCGGAGCCAATGTTCGCAGGGACGACCACCTCATCGCCCGCGAACGAAAATCGGGACGAGGATGGTTATTCTTTGCGTGGTCCACCAATGAGTGTTGGAGGGGTGTTTGAAGCTCGAAGCGTGTTCTCGGACGATAGTTCGCAAGCTCATGGATCCCATAGTCTGCGAAAGCGTATCTCCAATCTGCGGGCTAGGATTGCTGTTCCTTACACAGCCAAAGTAGGAGCTCAATCGTATGATGATATCACATGGAAAGACCGTCATGCCCCACAAATCGTACCACAGCCAACAAATCAATCTGATTCTAACCTTCCTGCTAATAGAAGGAGTTCGGATATCAAGCCAATGCGGCGTTTCGCCGAGAAGTTGCACAGGCAACGACTGAAGGCCAAGGTGCGAAGTTGGATCCAAGGTGCACGATCGGTGATTGCTCGTGTGAGGCCAAGACATTCCCGATCTGGAAGTGGGAGTGGAAGTGGCAGTAGGGGAGGGAGGCTTCAATGACGAAGGGCAGGTCGGGTTGACTTGGAGCTTTTAGGCTGTTTTTGGGTGGTCTGGAACAAAGCGGATTGATATGATATACTTGATGACAGTGTGTCGCCCCTTTAGTTCGGACCTGGTACGGTTACTTGCAGCGTTAGCATTTGTGGGGTACAGCACGCTAAGGATAGATCGTTTCGGGTCCATAGGGCTGAATATGAGGTGGGAAGAAATGTGCTTCCGCTGTCTGCTCGGGTTGGCTTCACCTCGTAATAAGAAAGCATCAATGTTTACTTATTTTAATCATGGATAAAAAGTGCCTACCCGTAGCATTCGCAGCATATATGCCGTCCATTTCGACTCAAGTCATTTCAACGATAATTGCATCTAACGTAATGAAAGCACCATGCGATTCAACTCGTAGCGAAAACCTTAGTGGTGGCTGGAAGTCCTCGTTGGTCAGGTATGTACTACAGACACAGCGTGATAGTGCCTATGACACAATCCAGAATTTAGCATTTTACCTGCTAGAAGCCAGACCGCCAACTGAACTAGAGGTAACCTGCTCCATCGAATGCTCAGACCAGTTGCATTAATGCTTTACGATAGATCCCGCATGGAATGAAAAGTTACCTATAAACATACCTTATCTTCCATATGTACATGTGTATCATTCTCTTCCAATACTATGCTCAACTTAATGAGTCAATCACATCGAACAAGCATACACCATACTGACGACACCTTTTCATGAAAGCGGCAGAAAAAGGTTTTTAAATAGATGTAAGTCAACATACTCTAATGTCATCAGTACGTTGACTAACAATCGTTCCAAGACCCATATCATTTACACGTTGCTCCATACCCATTGTCATCCATCAAATGCCCCCTATAATACACGAGACATACTTCGATTCTCGCGCATGCAGTGCAGCAAGATATCCATCTGAAGCGCCAGAATTCGAACCACACGTCGAAGAAATACAACAGCACTTCGTTGCATCAACAGAATATGGTAGCTACAGACGTGATGCGATTCACAAGGTTGAAGGAGCCAAACGTACTGCAAGCTCCGACAATGAAGAGGCACGAAACAGATCTCGCCCCAGAAGGAAGTCGAATAAAGTTTCCGACATCACTCCACCTCCAACAGACATCGCTGCTGCGCGGAAGTCCTCAATAGAACATAAACGTCGTCCCTCTTGGCAACTGAAGCGAATGAGTCCATACTTTGGCTTCCTCCGTCGGTCAAGCAGTAGTACTCAATCTGATCTCGGTACCGTTACGTACGATCCAACAGTTGAGAGTCCTGAAAGTACCAACGAGGAGTCGTTAGAACAAACAGGTGCAGGTTCAGGTGGTGTGTTGGGAGATGTGAGTTTGTCCTTTGATAAAGTTGTCTCCGAGATTTCGAGAATGTGAAAGAGCTGTTTGAGTGTACTGTCCAGTACATATATCGACAGATTTGCCCAAGTCATTACCCCACGAGAGTAGGTTCGCAAAATACGAAGACGTGATCACTAGAACCGAGGTCCTGGCCCAAGTGGGATAGTCACTTGGCTCTCGGAATATCCGCATTCGTTGTATCTTCCTTATGGTCTTCTATTTCTTTCCGTGCAGCTGCAAGCAGCTACCAATTTCCTACGGGAAACATGCTGATAGAGTAAATGTGTTCAGCTCAAGGCCGAACAACAAGCTCAGGACGCGGTTAAAGCCGAGACACTCAGAGGTTGTTTCTCCTCGATACCCTCAACACCCGAAGGCGGATGCAGACCTCACTTCTGGATCCGGAAGCCATCCTCCTAGAACACAGCACCACCGATAATGAAGACTCTTTCTTCCTCGCGCTTCACCCATTGGATCACTTTATTGGCGCCTTGTGCGAGGACGGCGCGGGATGCGTTTGGACCCGCAACGCAGTAAAATTCGAAAATGGGCGTTGTCCAGGCCAGGGAGATGCTGTCTTTACTCACGCAGTGCAGGACTTTGAGGTGGGAATGTTTGGCGTGTGTTGATGCGTGGAGATTATGATATAACGTCATGAGCCTGTTCATTCGTTGTAAATATGGGCCCTTCTTTGGAGTACGTGGAGTATGAGGGGAAATAAACAAAGACTAATTTACATACCTTCTTCGAGCTACCAATCTACTAAATTCCGGAGTGAATGACGGCATGGTAAATTGGACATTCGCACGCGATTTGTACAAGAAGTGCCTGAGCTGAGTTCCAGGCACAATGTCTGTCGTACTTGGACGTCCCTTTCGAACTGCTGCCCTGATGATTTCCAAGCTGCCATTCTTTTCCAATTGGCTCACAACATCATCTCGCATCTGCTTCAGCTCGAAAAAGCTCTCTTTATCAGCGCTGATCAAGAGAATAGCAATTTCATCTTCTTTACTGCTGCTGTTGGCAGTGGAAGGTCGTTCTCCCGGTTCTGTCCCGTCTTCGAATGCGCTCAGGAAGCTCACGTACATGTAGAGATAACCTCTATTGTTGAAACCCGGAAGGCATACTGGAATCCAGTTCTCCCCGCCTCCAGCTTTGACACCCCCGGCTTCAAATAGCATGTTGAAGATCAACTGTAGATCACTTGGGTGTAAGGAATGCCGCTTTGGTCTCACGACACTAACGAGTCGTCCACCAGCGACAATTAAGCCATACAGCAGCTTCTCAGTTCGTGTCTTCAACAGAGTGTTGTTGATAGTGTGCCGTTGCGATTTCCTGATCTTCAGACACTCCAGGGCTGACAATAATGCTGACGGCGAGCCTTTGGTAAAGGTATCGGCGAGTGAGGACAACAATGTCTCAGTGCCTTCGAGAGGGCGTCTCAGATCTGTGTTGGGTCTGTTTGTAAACAGGTGGGTTAAAGTAGGCAATGTCAAGGTCGAAAGAATTTGCATGTATAGAGCCTCTAACTGCGCCCGGAGTTGAGCATCACTTTCTCCAAGCTTGCTTATGGCCACGAAGTATAAAGGGCCCTCGGTAGATACCACGAATCTTGTGCCTCCTGCTGTAAAACCCATTAAAGGATCTTTTGAGCCCTGGAAGAATGAAATGATCGTTTGAATGATTCCGATATAGCCATTGATAAGATTCTGATCTCCGTGTCTACTGTATATTGGTTTACCTGCCGAAGACAGTATGAGATAGTGCTTTAGCTTTGACTTCCATTGGAAAAGGACTTCCTCTATTGACGAATTAGAACAACTTCTTAGCCAATTAAGAAGATCCAACCTTCGTTACCACTTTTGCTGTCCAAAGCCTCAATCTCATCGAACTCATGCTGAAAGTTGCTTAAAGTGTTGTCTTCGAACTCAACGTTCTCAAATGGGTTCACAGACTCCGCTTGCGAGCTGAGTAGTTTCCAAGCTGGACTTTGATTGAGGCCTTCATCCAACAAACTTGCAAGGTCTCCGTGGGCCTTCAGCGTTGGGGCATAGCTCATAAGACTCGCCCCATCATCAAAGCTGCCGTTACGGCTAACCTTCCTGCTCGGTGTGCTCTGCCCTGCTGATGTGTCTGAGAAGGACACAGTCTGTGACACAGCCCGAGTTGCAGGAGTTGAAAACGTTCCCCTCGAACCATCGGGGAATGACAAGGTCTGTATATCAACTGACGAAAGCGCTGTTGTAGGTTTGGCTATTGTCGACAAAGCGGACCCTGCTTTGTCTCCCGTCTTCAAGAGTGAGGGTCTGGGAGGTAGTGGCGGTCGATGTTCCTCATTTCCTGTGGCTTTTCCAATTATACCCTGGGTCCCCTCTGAGGAACTTGGTTCACCCTCTGTACCCTCCTTCGCATCCTGCTGCGAGTCTTCATTGCGCTTTTGAGCGTCATGGTCGCTGGCGAGGGTCATCGCATCCCTGGTTCCATGCTTCGAAGAGCCCTGCACCGTCGGCGTTGTATCGTCGTCCTGTACATGTGTTTGCTCGTGTTGAGAAGAGACGTCCAAATGTCCCATAAGGCCGTGTAGATTATTCGCTGGACATTATTCGTCATTGAATGCACAGCACCGGATTAATTCTGGTGGGGGGCCAACAGGGGTCGGAGATGGGACTTGCCGATGGCAGCCTTGAGAGCTTCAAGAGGCCAGCGATGTAAGATGCTTCAGCCTTGTGAACCGTTTTCTGTGAGACTCTTTTTTGCAGCATGCAGAGACCTCACAAAGCATTTGGAAGATGCAAATAATCCCCAGACAATCCATTCGCTCAGTGCAACACCATGGCTCTTGAGGCTGGCCGAGAGTCGCCGTCGAGCTCTGGGAGAGCTTCACCCATAACTAGAAAATGGAGGAACCAACAAGGTTCTGGTTCGTAACATGGTTTATGATGCTATCTAACCTTTGAAAACGGAATTGACAAATGGTAGATGAGCCACCCAGCAAAGACAAAGCCTTCCGCCGTTATGCCTCTGGAGTTGAACGGTCACTGTCGTTGTTTGACACAGCGTTACAGGAATGGGCAGACTATATTTCTTTTTTGGGGAGGCTATTAAAGGTAGGAGAGGGCTTGATTCGATTTGAATCTTAATTCTAATATGTGTACAGTCGTTGCAAAGTCACCCGCCGACGATAACCTCAGTCCCATCGAAGTCGATTGTCGCAAAACGATTAGCTCAGTGCTTGAACCCGGCACTCCCTTCTGGTGTGCACCAAAAAGCTCTCGAAGTCTATGCCTACATATTCTCGATGATAGGCAAGGATGCTCTCTCAAGAGACCTTCCTCTCTATCTGCCAGGACTCTCCTCTACACTGTCGTTTGCATCTCTGTCGGTACGAACACCTTTCTTGGAATTGATGGAGAAACATCTCTTGCAACTAGACTCCCGCGCACTTCGACCCGCTCTGAGAGCTATTATACTAGCTCTGCTGCCGGGCTTGGAGGAAGAATCGAGTGAAGAGTTCGAGCGAACATTGAGACTCCTGGACGGTTTCAAAGACTGCCTTCGATTCCCAGATTCCAAAGATATTGGAGAGAATCACAGCAGCGGAGATGAATACTTCTGGCAGTGTTTCTTTCTTGCAGCAATCACCAGTAACGGGCGTCGGTTGGGTGCTCTGGCTTACCTTGTTAGAAGTCTCCCTATGCTGGGCCAACATTTTTCTCTTGATCCAGCAAGCACAACGTCCAGCAATGCGGAAAATGGAAGTGTTGAGGGCAGCTCTGCTCGCCTGGCGGAAATGGTGACTTCTCCTGAGCCAGGTCTCTTACTGAGATGCTTTGCTGCTGGTCTGGGCGATGAACAACTTCTTATACAACGTGGATTCTTAGATCTTCTTGTAACTCATCTGCCACTACATTCAAACGTTCTCCAAAAAAGGGTCAAGACAGAAGATCTCGAACTTCTCATCTCCGCAGCCGCCGGTGTCGTTTCACGCCGAGAGATGAGTTTGAACAGGCGCCTGTGGACTTGGCTATTGGGACCAGAGCCTGCTGCGAATGATCACGAAACAAGTCCCGAGTCCCCCATTGCTGTCTCAGAAGACCAGCTTGGAACTTCGTCTACATCCAGAACTCGCTATTTTGAACAATATGGCCTGCAGGCTTTGACGAGCGCTCTCTTGAAGCTAATCGATCGCGACTCTATCAATCCTATGGAGAGAGCTCGACCCTTCCGAATATGTCTCTCATTGATGGACAGATGGGAGATAGGCGGATTGGTCGTACCAGACATCTTCCTACCAATTGTCAACAGCGTTCGCAGGTACAAAGACCAAGCAACCACCAAGACCGATTTTTCTGAGGTCCTCCGAAGTGCCAGCGTCTTCTTTGATGGCGTTGAAAGTGGTCTCATTTGGGGAGAGATAGTCGGTTTGGTCGTCCATGCTCTCGGAAGAAACAAACTGTCAACCGGTGACAGGATTGACAAGCTCTCACTGGTGAAGTTTATCATCACGCATTTCAATGTGCGGGAAGAAGAGATGCTTTTGGTCCATGCGCCGCTGACAACTTTGACGATTCTGACCCTATTCCAAAAGTCCGAAGAGAAAGAGATTGCAGGAAACGATGATTTGCGGACGCCTAATACATTCAAGCTTGCGTTGAGTATCGCGATGCATCTATTAGAACTTATTCCAGAGAGAGCTTTGCAGACCCGTCCATCAACAAGTCAATCCACTGCTACCGTACAGAATGGAGGCCATGCTCCAGCACACACTGATCTTGAAATCTTACAGAGAGTCAAAACTTTCTACATGCAAGATCAGGGCAACTTGGACGCCGTTTCACCTCCGTACGCTTTCGGCGAGTTAAGCGAACTCCTTTTGCGCCAAGCTGGAAGTATTACTTGTCAGAGCTTGTCTGTCTCGGTATCAAGTGCTGATGCTGAAATCAATAGCAAGCTATTGGTAATGATTCTGGCAAAGGCACCCAAGACTGACAGCTTGGATGTGACTCAAGTTCTCTCCTCTGTGCAAATCAGATTGTCCTCACCATCTCAAATACCGTTTTCAGCCTTGACATCGATTGTTTCTCTCGCGACTACACTGTACTCTACTTCCTACATAACAGACGCAGAATTGTCGACTCTGATAGCCCCTTTGGTCCGCCAGGCATGGTGGTATCTATCAGCAGCGCAACCAAAGTACCACGTCGAGGCCGTGAGATGTCTTTGGCAGCTGCAGAGCGCTCTCCCACATTCAAACCACGAGATCGAAGCGGCCATTTGCTCCACGATGGTCGAGAAAGATCTCAATGGAACTTTCGCCCTCCGAGATGCAGATGCAGGTCGTAGCTTTAGCGTTCTGTGGACTCATACTCTACAAGATATTGTTGCACATGCAGACCGTAGAGCATCTCGAGCATCAATCAATGAGACTAAAACTACTGGCAAGCTGTCTGGACTTGGCAATTTTGAGGTAATGCTCGCGAGGCCATTATTTCTTCTGTTAGATGCTCTTCTAGATGAACGCACACAGCTGTTCATGACTGTGAGAACCTGGCTGCAAAATCTAGTGGGAATTGATAAGTATGTATTGCCCTACCTTCAATTGAAATTACTCACACATTGAATAGGCTCTTTCACCTATTCGTAGTGAAACTTTCAGCCTTCCCTTTTCTTCACTCAATACCAAAAGATGGAGTTGATTTCCTGGGTATCGATGCACCATCCTACACTGGTGATGATGATCTTGACCAGTGTTTATATTATCTCAAGACGTTGTCAAATATACTTCGATGGTCTTCGGATAGCATGTGGGCCATTCTAGCTCGAAACAGCGTCTCCATTGATAGCAGTCAACAAACCCTATACTACATCGGTATGCCCCTCCTTCCTCTTCCTTCACAAATCGCTAAATGGATTAGCTGGCAAAGAAGGAGACATCACACTCCTGGAGTTCTTCTTGCATGTGTGCTTAAGAGTCATCTGTGGCAGTCAGAGTTCAGGAGACCTTGACACCAAGCCCCGCGTCAATCAATTTCATCGAACTGCCCTTACTACGCTCCATCAGATTCTGTTGTGTCCATATGCCCTACCGCTTGCGAAACTTCAGCTGGAACATGTTCTTATAGAGAGACTGGTCAAATCTCTTGGTGGATCTGATCCCTTCAAACAGGTCCTGCTCCTAGACGTCGTCTTCGACACCCTAAAGATCAGAGACGCAGCAAAGCCTGCACCACCACCTCAATCACCCACGGTTGAGCTGAAACGCTCTATACTATCTGACCCCGCACAAGTCTCTAGACTCTCTCTCACTACCGACCGCGACAGTCAATCTGCCCTTCTACCTCCGCCGGCATCTCTTGTGAAGTGCCTGCAAGCTGGCTTTAGTTCTTCGAGCAGCCGTCCAGTACTGGACAGCTGGGTGAGCTTCCTGGTGGAATGCCTACCTCTGTATTCCGACACGATTTTCCAAATCCTCATACCTTTAGTCGAAACCTTCTGTTCGCAGATTGGTAGTACTTTCAATGATCTGAAAAGGACATTTGGGGAAGCCGGTACGATTGCCCAAGGCTCTACGGCTCCAGAGTCAACTTTGATATCTCTACTAAATGGACTTGAGCACGTACTGGCGAGTGGGCATGCTCGTCTGCTACAAGACGAAGCAAAAGCACCAGTAGTGAAAAGTCCAGACCAACCCCAAGGATTCTTTGGGAACATGGTGTCTAACGTATTTACATCCGACACTCCGCAATCAAGAAGCGCTACAGCAAATAACCGTCTTACAGTGCTCTTGACCTTTCAAGATGCAGTGCGAATATGCTTTCTAATATGGTCATGGGGTAATAGCGAAGATACATCTCAGGACACGGAATCTGCTGCCTCATTCAACTATACTTCTCTTCGTATGAGGAATCGTGCACGTCGCCTTCTCGAACATCTGTTCGCTGCGGAGGCTCTCGAGTGTCTGGAGAGTGTGGTCGAGATCTGGAAGAAGTCATCAAAATCGCCCAACGAGCCAAGATCCCCAGTCGTGTTCAACCTTCTACATGTGCTTGATGGCTCGAGGCCTAAACACACGATTCCTGCCATCTTCAATGCTATTTACAGCCGGACCAATCCTACTGCATTAGAACCTTCGCGGAAGTCAACCCTGACCTCGTCCCTCAACGACACAGACCTTGTGATATTTTTAGTGGAATATGCTCGCTCCTTAGAAGACGATGCCATGGACGAAATCTGGACGGACTGCATGACTTTCTTGAAGGACTTATTGGCTAATCCATTCCCTCATCGTCAGACTTTGCCAAGCCTACTAGAATTCGCGGCAATCTTGGGTGAGAAAGTTGACAATACGAATTTTGGCGAGCAGCGCAGGATGAGAAGAGAGCTTGGTGTAAGTTGTCCTGCAATACGAGAACGAATATAGCTGACATACTAGGACTTGTTCCTCCGACTTCTAACGGCCATATTCACAACGAGGCCTATGGGATTCTCAGAAAGCGTCGATAACGACGTCTCAAGACCGGACGACGTTGTTGGTATCCTCGCTTCCATCGCGCCAGATTTACCTAAAATTCTACTCGAACCTGATCGTATTCTCACTGCAGCCAACACAATATCGACAAACGTTATTGTGCCGACTTTCAAGTCCAAGACCTTCCCAGACAATGTCTCCCAGAGTACCTTGGTCCTTCTTTACCAATTAGCTAGGCTACCAAATGCCCAGAAGTCATGGAAGAAAGACTTAGGCGACGCCTTCAATGATACGAGATTCTTTGCGAACTCAGTAGCACTTGTTGAGAGTGATTGGCTCCCTTTGATAAGACAATGGGCTTTGAGCGACAAGGAGCGAATGCCTGAGCTTCTTTCTCGTTTGGTTGCTCCCACGACAGCGGGCATAGTCTTTGGTGTAGGTGCTACCTCAGCAAGACTTGAAGCAGATCGCAAAACACAACTCAACCTTCGTCGTATTGCAACACTCATACTGGCCACAATCCACGACAATTTTGTGACGGATCTGCCCGCAATGCAAGAAAAGATTGTCGAGCTCCTGCTGGCTACTACGACTTCGTCACCATCATCTACGACAAGAGCTGATATTTACCTCCTGTTGAGAGCACTTGTTCTCAAGACATCAGCAATTCACCTAGCGACTCTTTGGCCAATTGTCAACGCCGAACTGAACGCAGTCATCTCGTCAGTGGTTGCTGCTGATCACAGTGCTGCTGCCGAAACTTACAATAACCATACAATCCTTCAAGCATGTAAATTGCTTGATACACTGCTTTGCATCGCACCCGACGACTTTCAATTGCACGAATGGCTGTTCATTTCCGATACTATTGACGCAGTCTACCGACCACCTCAGTTCCAACCTGTCGCCTTGATCGATGAACTCTCAGAGGAGCTTGGTTCGACTGCTTTAACTTCTGCGGTTCACACCGAATTTTCCGCTATGCAAGCTTCGAATGGTTCTTCGCGCAAACCACTGATCGGACCCGGTGGTATCGGCGACGAAGGGAATTGGGAACGAAAGGATGAGCTGGTGGCGAAGGTGCTGAGACCATTCTTCAGCCAGCTGAGCATTTTTGCATTTGAAACCACCTACTCGATGAGTGCTCCCGATCTCGAGGCATGCAGGGCTAGCCTGCTAAAAGATTTATTTGATGAGCGGAGCATTGTTAAGGCGTTGTAGACGGAAAATAGTGCTTGTCATAAATACATCAATGAAACTCACGGCGAAAATTCGTTGATCATCTTGAAGCTTCCACATCTTCTGAATAGATCCCGCAGCCAGTCTAATCTTTCTTGTCTTTATCAATTGAATTCATGCACGACAGATCGATTGGCTTGAAATTCTTGGCTCGACGTCTTTCCACCTGCTGCAGCGAATGCCTGCATTGTAACTTGCTGCTAATGTGAGCCTGCCTCAGGAACAAAAGGATTGCGATACGCAACAGAAAATCTGGCAAATTGACGCCAGGCTTCAAGGCACTCCAAATTGCCCAAGATAGGAATTTCATGCTCCGTCTCCGCAATAAATCTCCTATTTTGGCTTCATACCGCTGCGGGTATGTAAGCCACCAAAGCTTTGCTCGCTCCTTCCATACAATATTGAACTACTTCAACTTTCTTGCCTTCTGGGGCCAACTTCGCAATTTGCCTTAGATCGCTGGTTCTTGGCAGGAACAGTGCAGAATATATGCCCTTACAAGCTTCGTGAATTTGCTTGATTGAATATGGTGCCATGGTGTGCAGGTTGAAGATCTCGTCAGAGGTATAACCTGGGCCTCCCCATGGTGGTGAAGCAAACACAACTGTCTTCGTCGGATCGATCGACGACAGATTGTTGGATAAATAAGAGAAAGAATCGTCGTTGATCCAAGTGATCTGATCAACGACGCCGTAGATTTCAGCATTATGCTGAGCGCATGCAATAACTGAGGGGTCTTTTTCGATAGCAATGATAGTTGACCATTGCTCTGATAAGGCAAAGGCGATCACATTTCCACCTGCACCCGCGAACATATCGATTAAGACGGATTTCGAAGAAGGTACAAGTCCACGAAGATCTTCTGCCACTTTGCTAGTACGTTGTTAGATGAGTAAAGAAAATGCGTGGAGAATCATACTTTGCAATGGGCTCTGGAGTGACACCGAACCAAGCATCGTCTGTCATGTGGATACCTTCATCGTATAACGACCAAATGCTGTAGCGTTGAGCCCAATATCTTATAACCAGTTAGACAATGAACATGTAATTCAATGGAGGAAGCACTTACTTCTGAATGTCCCAGTCTACATCCTGGCGGCGGGTATAGTGATGACATTCATTCGTCAGCGGAAATCTATTCGGCCTGTCATCCATGACGGACTCTGTAGCTTCCATAGTCTCTTTGTGTAGAGTGATTGTGGAGCGACTCCGATTGAAGATGGTCTTAGTGTTGGCGTCAACTTTGCAATCCTCAGCTAGACTGCTTGAAGTCAAACAGGCGACCGGTCTAGACAGGAGTAGAACTGGTCCCTATCGAAGGACCTAGATTTGGCGAATCCACTTGGTGTGACCCCTGGATCGAGTGAGAATTTCGTCTCCCACAGATGCAATGAGAGCTACTTTTTCAATTCTTTTGGGCTGCAGATGTTCGACTCCTACTGTTGAGATCCTCTTGATGAATAGCGTCCTAGAGTGCTCTGGCTCCCCTGCGTTTCTTTTGTAGAACGATTACCAGAGAGATACCTGGAATATCTGTGACCGTCGCTCTAAGGAGGCACTCGAGATGTTTACCCTCTGGTTTTTCTTTTTGCACGTTCTTCACAGGAGACCCTATGTCCTCTAGCTCTTTTCATAGAGTACAGTAGATTTTTGACTAGAAAAGTAGTGAGACTTCAGAAGAGGAGTGCCGTGTGGAGTCCGGGTGCGTGATCTAGATGTGATGTTCGAATGTAGAAAGTTCTTGACATCTCAACAGCTTGAAAATTGCAAAGTCTGTCAGTGACATACTCATACATACAGAAGAATCTCTGGTATAGATACATACTAATCACAAAGTTTCCCTTAAGTCACGCTTGACCTTCTCCCAATTCCAAAAAATATTTTGAGTTGAAGGTTCAAATTCACGTGTATAACCCAGTTCAGGCAGGAGCTTGGGCCACGAGGCTGCGCTAATATTCTAGTGGCATCAAGGGACCAGATTGCGGGAACCAGGAACCGCAATAATATTTCAACTCACTCGGCTTTCGGACGTGTACAATTTGTGAGGCGGACAACTTAATATCCGACTATGTTCAACGCTCTAAACCGTTTTATTTCCCGGCTAGACTCCGACGTCCCAACCCAAAGATCAGATCATGGAGCCTTTGGCTTCCAAGTACTCCGGAACAAGTCCCCAGAGCTTGCCGTTGAGCCTTGGTTTGACTTTGTAGTCGGTATTAATGGCCGGATGATTGTATGTATGCTGTCAAACATGGCTGGCGCGTTTCTGACTGATTCAGGACGATTCTGATCCAAATCTTTTTGCCCAAGAGATTCGAAATTGTGCAGGAAGCACGGTTACTCTTGGTCTCTGGAGTGCTAAGGTATTTGTGGCCGAGGAGACATATTTTAGGGATTGAGATGTTGAGATTGTATAGGGACAACGAACGAGAACGATACACATTCCTGTTCCAGCCACGAGTCCGTCACTTGGGCTTACGCTCCAGTGGACATCCATCAACACCGTCTCAAACATCTGGCATATTTTAGACGTCCCCGCCAACTCACCAGCCGATGTTGCAGGTCTTCTACCATACAGCGACTACATTCTAGGAACTCCTGAAGGTGTACTGCATGGCGAGGCAGGTCTAGGGGAGTTAGTTGAGGACCACATTGGACGACCGCTACGACTATATGTCTATAACAACGAATACAATGTTACGAGAGAGGTCACAATCCACCCAAGCAAAGATTGGGGCGGAGAAGGTGCTTTGGGATGTGTCTTGGGTTATGGAGCTTTGCACAGATTACCAGCACCCCTGAGTGAGCCCTTGGCCGGACCAGGAGAAACGTTGTTTGATACCAAAAATGCACGCTTTTCGAACGAGGAGATTAGACCATTATCTGGCTCTGGAGATTATATGGTGCCAGCAGCTGCTTCAGACCCAAGCGATTTACTAGTTCCAGCACAACTGGTAAGTCCGCTTGTCGCAAGTGGGAGGGGCAGGAAAGACAAGAAGCGTGGCCACGCTCCGAACAAGCCATTCATGGACGATTACTTTACGGAAGGGGAAAAGAAGAGTAGGGAGCTGGACCACGCGCCAAGTGCCAAGAGTACTCCTCCACCTCCTCCGCCCAAGATGGGAGGTCCTCCTAAAGCTGGCGGGCCTCCTAACACAGAAGAGACGGCGGTTGAAGAGACAGCGGTAGATGAAAAGAAAGACGGCGATGATAGTGGTGTAGACTAAGTTATGGTCTGTAATTGATATATGGAATGCACATGAAGAGCATATGACTTTTCTCCGATTTGCATCGCGCCTGTGTTGAGGATCCGCTTGACTTTTGCTATTCCTACATGCTCTAGAATTCCTGCCTCCCATGGGTATGATACATTTTAGTTGATGAAGTTGACGCAGAAGAAATGTAAGATCAAGCTTCCAAATACGTAGTCCGCGAACGCCCTGGGATATGTTAGTGGACTGTCGTAAAAAAGACAAAAGTCAACAATGCTCACCTCTCCGGAGACACCTCGCCAAATTCTGCCTTGTTCTCTGTGTTGGTCTGTATCCGTAAAGAGGCTATATTTGATCAGTGATGCTTCACATCTGCCATTCGAGGCCACGTACCAGTCAAAACGAATTGTCCCACCGTCGCCGAGAAACCTGACAAGAAAGCATTGAATGGCTGCAATCTCAAGATCAGTGTCAAATTCAGCCATGTTCAACATTCTGGACTCACGTAGTTTCCAGCAATAACGCAGTAAACGAATTGGAGCACTCCGACCACAACCAAGAAGCCCATAAACACATCAATCAGCTTTGTTCTCTGCGGTGTGGTATCGAGGTAGTTCTGCCATATTCCCAGTGCGACTTCTTGCGGGGTCTGGTTGTCCTTTGCTTTGAGTGATGCTTTGGTAGGAATTGTAGGTACGGAGCCAGCTGCTGTGGAGGATTGAGTTGTGGCTGCAGCAGATGGTGTAGGCTCACGGGCGTTACGTTTTGGTGCCATTGTAATAGTGAGGGTGTGAAGTAACGATGGTTTTCGAGAGTTGTCGTGGTGTTGGAAGTTGACTTGTACTTGGGACTTTTGTGAGCTATGAGGCCACGAAGCTGGATGTGGAGGCCGCGCCAAGGCTAGCGATTGGCCGGGGTAAGTTGACGACCGACGACCGAGGGGTCGGTGTTCTAGCTTGGAGCTTGAGACGAGAACGTCTTGATGTAAACATAATAAGATTTCTCCTCAAATTGATTACAAGAGATCACAGTAGGCAGTTGGCACACTTCGCGAGTTTCTATTACAAGATCTATCAAGTTTAAGCTATTCACAGTCGCAAACATGGTTTGTAACTCTCTATGAGCACCAGCGTAAGACATACTCACACATATCACACAGGGCGATATTTCGACTCCAGCGTACATTATGGGAGCGTTGACGGCTGGCGGTGGAACTTTCGGATACGTCAAGACAGGATCAATTCCATCAATCGCCGCAGGCGTTACCGTTGGCACCTTGGTAAGTCCGTTGTCCTTACTTACAACGGAAATGTAGCTTACAAAAGCCACAGTACCTCATTGGTGGTTATCGTATCCAGAACAAGTTATCATATGGAGTTGAGCTTGCACTCTTAGCATCCATTGTGCTTGCCGGATCATCCATCCCAAGAGCCATCAAGAGCCAGAAGCCACTGCCAACGGGTCTGAGTGTCCTGGCGCTCTATGGCCTTTACACGTATGGAAGTGCGTTCTTGAAGAAGTAGAGAGGAATGGGATGAATGGAGTCAAAAAGGATCCAATTCCAAGGCTTGTTGGTATGGCTTTAGCATGATTGAATGGCTGCTCTGTTTCCGGGCGCAGAGCTAATAATCCACTCTAAACTCGCAACACCACTTCCAAACCCTTGTATACAAATTCTAGATGAAGTGTGAAGCGCTGTGCTCTGATATCTCGATCAATGCTCGGTGAAGTGGAGTATGATGCCTTTCGCAACCTATACTGTACATCCCAATAGTCCGTGGCCTGATATTCCCAAAACGCCAGAAAATGCCCATTGTGCCGAAAACCCCTTGATATGATATGCCATGTCATGCCACCATCTTGCTGGCTGTCTGCCTTGCCATCCTCATTCGGTGTTCGCTCTCAATCATGAGTTGGAATCGATCTCGGCCCACTTCGACCTGATCTGCTCATTCTTGGCCTTCGCTTTTTCTCGATTTTGCTTCGTTCGCTCTAGTCTCTGAGCTCGTAGACATTTGTTGACTTGAGTCTTTGCGTCGTTGCACATGCCAACTGCTTTCCATAAGAAACCTCGAGCATGGCATTCGTCAAGGGCAGTCATAACCGCCTCGCAAGCTGTCGCGAATTAGAAAACCGTGCTCCAATTGAGTCTATTGTAGAGGTGTTTACCGCTATTGTCTTTTGTGTGTAAATGTGGATGCATATTTGCTGGCTGAATGTGCAGGAAGTTGATAGTTCAAAGGTCGTGTGTTTTCTTGATCTCCGAAGATGGTTCTCTAGCATGGATCGGCAAACGGAACTTGCCACTTTTTTGAAGCTCCAATAGCTCTTTCTTTGGACATGCGACCACTTTGCAACAACAATCATGGCGCAACAAATCACCCAAAGGAAGCAACAAGGTATGTCGAAGTTGCATGCATTTCGGCACAATAAATGCTAATGCTGGTGTTCCAGAGCTTCAGATGCAATATACGAACTACAAGAATGGCCTTCAGCAGATAGCACAAAAGGTGGGATAGCTCTCCTCTGCGGTCATGTCAAAAATCCCCCGGCGATACACACAAGATGAAATCAACAGGATAGGTCTATCCTGCCACTGGAACCTTTCATGGTCTTGCTATGCTCGCCTTGCCTTCTTGAGCCGTCAGAACAGTCACTGACATCCGCAATTAGATCGGTGACGTTGAATCCGAAGCTGAAGAGCACAAGTCCGTCTCAATATCCTATTCTATTGCAGTCTAAATCTGCCCGCTTCGGTCTCTTCATGATGGCGCGAATCCAAGATTTCACTTGCATAGATTACGAACCTCACCGCTGGAACCTTTGCTCACCGCTTTTGCATACAGACTTGTTCTTGAAACCCTCGAACCGCTCCCGGCAGACAGGAAATGCTTCCGGATGATAAACGGCGTCCTGGTTGAGAGAACGGTGAAGGATGTCGTCCCTGCTCTACAGATCAATGCGGATGGTCTACGGAAAGTGCTGGAAGGTCTCGTCAAGCAATACAATGCCACCCAGCAGGAGATGGAAAATTGGAAGGCAAGTTCGAGTCCGAGAAGAGCAATAGTCCTAGACTGCTAACTTTTTCCTTCTGCAGAAAAAGAACAACATCCAAGTTGTCCAACAATGAGTGTACCATTTCAAAAAACCTTCGCGGAAAGTCAAGTCCGATATCGAAGCAGGGCATACAAGGACAAGGCTGATTAAGTCCCGGGAGTTACGTCAATGCATAGCGTGGTAGGGCTAGGAAAAAGTATGGAGTTCTGGCTCATAAGGCGGTCAATCATAATGGGTTGAGAAAGCATACCGTTCCATGCTTCTTCGGGAAGACTACAAGTTCCACCTGTGCAGCCCAGCTATGCCCGAAAACCTAAATATATTCAAGGCGACCCGGATTTGCTCAGAAAATTTCGATCCCAGTGGCATTCCGAGGTATCTCGCGACGTCACATCTCGATCAGATGATATCCAGCTCCTTGGGAATTGTACAACGCATCAACCAGTCAAGTAAGCCTTACCTTTATTCGACAGCGGCTGCCGCGTCTGCTTCGCCCAACCGCCTCGCTGTATTGCTGCCCAATGAAAGGAAGGCTGAGCTCTACGAGCAACGACTGGTTGCTAAGCAACTTGCGTGAAGGCTGGTTCGCATTAGAGACGCGATGTGCTGTTCTTCTCCACCCCTGCTCGTACATTTTGTATAGGTGGTGTGGGTGCCATTGCGAGAACTCTGGACGTCGAATTTTGATGCTTCAGGACTTTGGAGATGTCCGGTATACTAGGTAGCAATGGAGAACGTTGTTCTTTTTCTGTGGCATATCTTTGAGAATTCACCCGGATAATAGCTTGACATCACAAAATTAACCCCTCCCTTCGCCGTCGCCTCACTGATAGACTCTCGATATCTACCCGATACAACGCTTGACCTCACCCACATCTGCCTCAACTGACGAAATCTGAGTCGGATGGCATGCTAGAAAAAGAAAGACCAAGGGGGTCCGGCTAGGCCGGCAGGACTTGAAGGTGTCCAGATAGCATCATGTTCAGCTGAAGATCATGGATGGTGGTAATAATAAATAATAATGTTTAGAAGGATGGTTGTCCCCCATGAGTACGTATCGGGACATAGGTAATGGTACTTAAGATCCTTCCGAGAAGTCGGTCTGCGGTCCCGTCCGATAGTTGTGAATAGCTGTACTAGAATGTTCACATATTGTCGAAGAGATCGAGCATCTTCGAGTGTTCGGTAGCGGGGTCAGAAGATGTCTCTTTCCCACAATCCTGCTTCTGCTCCCAAGTAATTCCAGCACATCGAAGTAGGAAGAGGACTGCGGCTGCCTACTGTGCTGACACATGTTGCCTTGTCTGGGACCATAATGATATCTTATCGTCGAAGGCCGAACAATAAATGCCATGTGTGATTCTGCCCCCAACTGCCTGGATGTGGTGCGGCAGAGAAAGACGAAACGTCTTCCTGCGGCTTACTGGCTTTCTGGCTTCCTACCCCTCACGACTTGGGTTTAGCTGACAGATTGTGAGCGAGGGCGGGTAATTCGTTGACCCGCTGACAGTCATTATTGGCCGGGAGGGTAAAATGCAGCCATCTCGAGCCCTCCACTCACCTGCACTCGTCGCCTTTCTTTTTTCGATTGGAGCAGACATCGTGTTTTTCGGCCTCGAGATCAGTCAAATCAAACATCTGGTCAAATATCCAAGGCTGCCCATCCCCATCGCCCTCCCCACTGGTTGTCGCAGTTTCTGTACCTGAGTCTTGACGCAGCATCGCACGCTAGCTCGAGTCGAAAGTCCGTCAAGCGAAAGCAAAGGTAAACACAGCGACAGCTCCTGCAGCTGCACCCACCCACCCATACACACACGACCTCCTACATACAGACGACACCAGAGAGCATTCGCGTTCAATCCGACTCCCACTTCCTCGATCCAACTCCCCGTTACACTCACTCGTCCCTCGACCTTGCCGAACCATACACACACCGTCTCTGGTCCCCAAACCACAGCGCGCATCGTCCCTACACCGACTCTTGTCCATTGGATCACGGCGAGAGCTTTCTAGTCCGACCATCGCATCGCTTCCTTGGCCGGCTCCCAGCATAATTCATCCGTCTGCAACGTGGGGTCGTACCTTTTCCAGAGAACCAGCAGCAGTAGCAGCAGCAGCAAGAGCAGCAGATTCCAGATTTGCCATCCCCAATCCCAATTCCAGTCCCAATCCGCTACTGCGGCCTCCGACTCGACCCTTTTCTGCCTTAATGCAAGGCGCATAGTGCAGCTTCGCCTTCTAAAATACTCCCCGCGGTCTCCAGCACCCAGTGCAGAC
Organism: Mollisia scopiformis; assembly: GCF_001500285.1. Lineage (NCBI taxonomy): Eukaryota > Fungi > Ascomycota > Leotiomycetes > Helotiales > Mollisiaceae > Mollisia > Mollisia scopiformis. Next base: position 145,311 of record NW_017263583.1, read on the forward strand.
GTGCGTGTAGCCAGCCCTGCTCCCTTCAATCCTTCTATAGTTAGCTGTTCAGATCTGACGCGACAATGCAGGATACCTGCAGCAAGCAGTCATTCTCTTTCACCAACTATTCCGAGCCCCAAAGGCCTGCATCGGGGCCATCCGCTTCTGGATAGCGCGAGGTCAGAAAAGAAGGGCTTGATCTGACGCAGGTCTTGCATAACTTCGCCTCGAAACGGAGTCTTCGTTGTTCAATGACCACGTTGTCAACCAAGGAATTTCCAGAAAGCCACTATCCGAGAGCTGCAGCAAGCCTTTTAACAGGAAGCCATGTCCGCGAGTCCTCCAAAGGAAACGGAGCACGAAGGTGTACAGTCGCCTGACGACCCAGATGCGCAAATGAATCAAGACCCACACTCCTCAGGTCTGGCCTACGAATTCGAGGTGAAAGAGCAAGATCGCTGGCTTCCAATAGCAAATGGTTAGTCGTCCCCCTTCTTCCTGATTTGCCCACCCAGATATTCTCCGCATATTGAAGCTCGCCGTGACTGGCACCGCTTCGAGGACCTGTATCGAGTGCTCGCGGATGTTCCTGAATTGGCCAGTCATTGAGCTCGGTGCGCAAACGCTTCAAGTTTGTTGTGTTACTGCGATCATATGTCCTATCATGTCCCACAGCTCCTCGTCTCCGTCCCCTCAGGCACCCTCCTCCACGTCCAAAACTTCGAAAGGTTCCAAAGATGATTATTTGGATTCTAACATAAGAAACTTTGCTCCAGTTGCGAGGATTATGAAAACGGCCCTTCCCGAGAATGCCAAAATCGCCAAAGAAGCAAAGGAATGCATGCAGGAGTGCGTGAGCGAGTTCATCTCCTTCATAACAAGCGAAGGTTGGTCCCCTATCCGCCCAGACCACTTGCTGTTCTGGCTAATTGCCTCCACAGCGTCCGAGAAATGCCATCAGGAGAAGCGAAAGACCGTCAATGGAGAGGACATCCTATTTGCAATGACCTCCCTTGGTTTCGAGAATTATGCTGAGGCACTCAAGATTTACCTCTCTAAGTATCGAGAAGTGAGTTGTCCGCCTATGACTAACTAGTTATGGGAGTCCTACTCAGCAACAAAACTAACATTGCGGAGCAGACTCAGTCAACCCGAGGCGAGAACCGACCTGGTAGTCAAGGGTTTGGCTCGGCAGCCGCAGGAGGATCAGGAGGGGCCGCAAACGCGACCTCGTCAACGACCTTTGCAGGCGGGCCGGAAGGAACTAACAATATCCTTGGCGGCCAACCGGGAGAGGGTGCAGACCATGACGGTGGCTCTTATGGAAACATCTATGGTGGCCAGGTCTCAAGCGGACACAATGGAGCAACGGGTGGCGAAGGCTACTAAGATTACAGCAACTTCAACAAAGACACGGGCGTACAGGTGTTCTTACTCGGGAGGATGCCAAGGATATGTTCTGTGGGTGTATTGACTATAAGGTATTGGTGTTGGGATGGGCCGTGGATACGGACAGGGTGAGGTTGGCTTTTCAGATACCTATGAGATGTACACGACGGACAGGGCCAAAAGTACGGAGGATTTTATTTTTGCGCTAGATTTCTTCGCTCATGTGAGCATACGACAGTGACCTTAGGGTAGCTCATGGTCGATGGAGGATGACCTGGGCGATAACAACAGTGGGGTTGTAGGATAAACAGTCCTCAGACAATTGCCAGTATAATATCATGTATTTGACCTGTACAAACTACGTGCCCACACGCAAACTCTTGAGGCACAGTTGAGGTGTTTGATGGCTGCCAAAGCTCTCATGATGCCATGATAAAAAGAGGCACTGCAAGTCATGTCTTAAAGTCTCCATATCTTCGGCATGGCATGTTACATATTCTCGGTGAAGAATCTAGAAATATACTCTTACCAGAAGGTAACCCATATACTTTCTTCAGCGATGAGCAAATGAAGTGTCTACTTATACATTGACAGTGAAGCATTTCTACTAGAACAGAAGATCAAATCTCAAAGAAATTCATCTTTGATATCACGTCGGCGCAAACGTCTACAGCCTTGTCTCCAGCCTTGCGTGGGGTCCGCATTCAACTAGCGCACGTGCCCAAGTGGATCCCTTGATTGACCCTCAAAATATTTTAAGATAGGCACACGAGCGATTTTTTTACATCTGCAACAACTCTCGACATTCGCTTTATCCGACCTCGATTCCTCCAGAACGATCCCATGATAACACATAGCTTTTGTTTATCCCGTAGAGGAGTCGCGATTAAACCATGGTTCCCCTTGTTCCCATCATGAGGGCGACTGCGCCTACACCGATCGCAAAACCTATCAAGCCTCTTCTTCGACGTGCTACAGTCTCTGGTACGGTGCGCAAGGTGGATGATGCTGGTCTCGACGATGATATCCTCTCTGCACCACCTAGTCCGAGTAAGAGAGCGCGGGTTACATTTAACCCGACTGTCGACACCAAGGTCATGGAGGAGTACCAGGTCAAGGGCAGAAGTCTCGAGTCCGTCAGAGGGGAGGTCAAGAGGGCTCTTCAGGCGCATCTGAAGCGCGACAGCGAGGGCTACGACGTAATCAAGGAGGTCCTTGCCCCGAGGCGTGCTGAGGACGAAGACGACGACGAGGCTGACGCAAAGGCGAATATCAAGGCATACGTGCTTGCGCTCACAAGCCATGCCTCAATGCTGAACAAGAACTGCTCCGACCTAGTCAAAGCAGTTCTTGGGTGCGAATGGATGGGCCGAGATGAGGGGTTTGTTAAGGCATACATTCTTTTCTTGGGTAGTCTGGCCAGTGCGCAGGGCGCGTACGTGACTATGGTCCTTGAGATGCTGGTGTCGCATTTCTATGGTGGTAAGATCTTCTTGCATTACAAATTAGTAACATCTCTAAGTTGTACTACAGTCAGACTCTCAAGCGGTCGTCTTCCAGGTTGTCCTGATGTCAACCGTGATCAGTTGGCATCAAGGATTCATGCCGCCCTCAAATACCTCCTACGACTGATTCCTTCCGCCAGCGGTACCTTATCACCGATTTTGAACACCAAATTTCCTTCTCCAGATGACTCCAAGCGGGAGCACACAACATACATCACCAATCTGGTTCGTCTTATTGAGTACGCGCCAGAGCTGAAATCGGATGTATTCGCCCTTGTCACAGACCGTCTCGTCAAAATCGACGTGCAGATGCAAGTGGACTTGGAAGACCTGGACGATGAAGCTGCAACGGCTATCGTTCAGGCACTGACACTCAACAATGCACCTGCCACTGAGGCTGAAGACAGGGACGATTCCGACAGTGACCTCGACTCGGTGACAAGCGAGGAACAAAACGACTCACAGCGAGTCAAGGAAATTCGCGAGAATGTTGAGAAGATGGACGCAATACTCGACCTCCTTTTCAACATCTACAATCCATATTTCGCTGATCCGAACAGTGTGGAAGCTGCTTCGATGTTCGAAACTTTACTCAACCATTTCGTCAATATCATCCTTCCCACATATCGATCACGACACACGCAATTTCTACTTTTCCACTTCGCACAAACCGCTGAGCATCTTGTGGACCAGTTTGCTGGAACATGCGTGCAATTGGCCTTTCAGTCAAGCCGACCAGCTGTTTTGAGACAATCCTCTGCAGCATATCTCGCCAGCTTCGTTGCCCGAGGCGCACATGTCCAGCCCCATGTTGTCCGGACGGTCTTTGAGCTCATTGGCAGCAACCTGGACATCATTCGAAGTGATAATGAGGTCACTTGCCGTGGGCCCGACCTGAAGCGCTACAGTACATTCTATGCCATGACTCAGGCTTTACTGTACATCTTCTGCTTCAGGTGGCGAGACCTCATTGAGTCTAGTGAGGTATTGGAGGAGGAAGACCCTCTAGGCTTTGTCAACCAGGACCTAGATTGGACTCCTGGTGTTAAGGAGACACTCTCCCGCACGATATACTCAAACCTTAACCCGCTCAAGATTTGCTCGCCGCCGATTGTTGCCGAGTTTGCCAAGATTGCGCATCATCTTCGCTTCATGTACGTCTATCCGCTTCTCGAGACCAACAAGCGGATACGCCTGAGCCAATTCTCCTCGAGCCATGCCAATGGTGCTTTACGAGACACTGGCAATGGTGGAAACAATGAAAGCTGGCATCAGCTCGATGCTTATTTCCCTTTCGATCCATACCAGCTCCCTGTCAGCAAGAAGTGGGTCGATGCCGACTACGTCCAATGGAAAGGCATTCCTGGCCTTAATGAAGATGAGGATGAGGACGAAGAGAGTGGCGATGAGGAGGATGGAGACGAGATAGAAGTCGAAGATAATACCGCGACGGACAGCGACGACGAATGAATCTCCTTTTTATACTATAAGATTTGGGACGATTTTGGTCCATACAACAGCGCAGCGTTGCTTCATTGGCGTTTATTTCAGGCATAGCGAGCAGGAAAATAAGGGCCATAATCAAAAAGTTAGCGTCGAGGACCAATGCCTGGTTGGCACATTGGAGGCGTTCTGATATCTTGTACTATTTCGTGCAGGATCTTTACCATGTGAAGCGATATGGGCCGTTAGATCTTGCTTTTGCACACGCATAGAGATCTTAGAGCCTTCGAGAGAGGTGGCGGTAGCTAGATGAGATTTGAGGAATGAAAACTAGATACCACACAACACCTGCCTTTTCATTGTTGACTTGATTTGCTGCATTCATGAGACGCTTGATATCTGTCTGAACCTCGCTCCGAACTAATTACCTTTGCCTTCCGGGCTCCTATAATATCATTCTCTTGTAGACTTCTGGGAAGTAGAGCCTACTAAGACTGCGTTCTGGTGCTGATTTTTTGAACTCTAAATTACTATGGTTGCAGTGTCAAATAAAGATCGACGTGAAGATCTTACTTAGCTTTGGAAGACAATGCTGGTGGGCAGATGATCATGCAAGGAGGGAAGTGGCAAGCTACATGATCATTTATGCAGAATTAGAAAGCAGAGACAGACAAGCCTACCTCAGATAGAAGAGTGCCACAAAGACTTGAAGTGGCAAATCAAACCCTTTCGGCTGTCCTTTGAAGAGGAGGATTTGGATAGAGGATAACTAAAAAGTAGACAAAAATGAACACCGCTAGCCCATTGGCAATATAGCTTAGAAACTACGGAATCATCTTCCTTTGACAGAAATGATAGGTAGAATCGATTACCGGTAGAGCGCCGAACATTGTTGTTAGAGAAGAATCACGTCAAGTTTCGAAATGGGGTGGTTTAGTAACTTAGGATATATTCCAGACAGGTTGTATAGGGTAGGAACGACCGTCGACTTCTCTGCTCGGCTGTTCGTACTTTTTGTGATAGAATTGCAGGTCAGTATAATGTAGATGAAGGGATTTTCTCCATCTGGACAAGATACTAACTAGTTCTATTGTGTGTGCAATTGTTGGTCGCTGGAGACAGAAAATAAACATTGTATTTCGACGCTCGGAATACAAAATCTTTGACCGCAGCAAGCATTCTCCATTCTGATTTACGTGCTTGCTGCTACTGTTCGAATTTTCTAGCCCAGGTGGAGGATGGCAGAGGCGATCACGTGACGTTATCACGTGGATAAGAATCGTGGAGCTGTTCCGGAGGGTTCCTCCAACCGCAGATCTCTAGCACAGAACTTCGACCCTTAATTTTTCATCTCTCTGACTGATCCCTTTCCTCAGATCTCGACACTCATCGACATCCATCCAACTTAATAGCTCCTCTTAACGCACGTGCCATAAGAGCTACTAGACTCACCTGCGAATCCCTTCCTACCATCCTGCGACAAATCGACGAGGTCTAGATCTGTTTTCACACGTTAACATCTCGATATCAAAGATGGGCATATCTGGCAGCACAATCTCCTTTTCGAAGGGACTGTATCATCATCTCTTCGAACTTGTCTTGGAACTTGCCAGACCATTGGTTCGAAGTTTGACAACTCTTTGCCAGCAGCAGAAGCGCCTGAGTCAACAATTCAAGAGTAGCAACTATGATGACACGTCCACTTCGTCGATTATGGCCACAATGGGTACCAGATCTACACGTCCTTCAACGTGCTTGACATTGGCTACCAACATCTCGCAATCATACCTCCTCATCAAGTCATCTACGTGTTGTGGCCTCCCTTTGGCAGGGTTCGAAATCACAACTCACAACAATTGGGCGCGTGTCCTACAACTTGCCGGACAATGTAACTCGAGATCTCAAGAGATACCTCGCATTGGCTGGCTCGTCCTTCTGGTTCGTAGCCTCGTGGGTACTTCCTGTTCGATAACGGAAGGGGTTTATAGCCTCGTCGGTACTTCCTCTTTCATTGACTGAAGCTATTCACGCTAACGTGTCATACGATAGGCTACATGAGCTACTTAAGAGATCTTCTATCTCCATCCTCCGTCTCTGTTACATCTCTTTTGCATGGCCGGGTCTGGGCATCACTTCCAGCAACATCCATAGAACTATCATGAAGTCGAGCAACGTTATGTCTACTGGACATGGGTCCTTGACACAAATGTGCCACAGAGCTGCAAGAATAGTCAATAGGCCCTGGTCCAAGTATAGCTTCAGCAAGCGACACCAACGTGTGGTATTCGAGCAGCAACAGCACAACTTGTACCTTGCACCGGACACCCTTATGTCTCCAGGTACTCGACATCATTAAGACCAGTCCCTGATGGTTCATTGGCCTTCACTGGGAAGACTTCTAGCCAGAAACTATGCGAAACACTTCCACAATACTGTTCGACAGCATCAGGGGACAACAAAGCCATGACACTAGCCCGAATTCGCTATTGTACCATCCTAAAGCTACAAAACAACTCTCTCTACACTTGCTTCCCGAATTCGCTATTGTACCATCTCAAAGCTACAAAACAACTCTGTCTACACTTGCTTCTCGATTTCAGACCCCTACCTCCTGAATCAGACCAGGGGAGGGGCTTGTGCAGCATTCAAACACACAGAAGCAGCCCTTCAGACAATATGATATCATCTGGTTTTTGGAATATCGACCCAAGCTTCTTGAGCGTTAAGGAGTATGGGAGTGCAATACCGCCCGCAATGAAGGCCGAAAGAGACGGGGCCAAACACGAGACCTAGAGAAGGAAGGCAAAGACTAGCAAGTAAGGAGAAGAATGCGTAGAGGGAAGAGTGACAGGTATGTTCATCACAGCACAAAATGGTCAATACTTCTGTATGAACTCTGAGCGCTTCAACATCAGAATAAAACAGCTAACCGACGTCAATTTGCGTGAATTTATGGAAATGACGCCACTCAAACGCGTGAATATAGATCGCTCTGTGTGTCCCGGATAAGCAGAGATCTAGAGAGGTCTGAGATTGCAAGCACAACAAGGAGAAAACCGGCTGAAAGATACGGAAGCTACAAACATCAGCGTACAAGTGATGCGAAAGACCCCCCAGAACTGCCTCTAGCTCATTTGTTGAACTACGACGTATACAAGTGAACGAAGGCTACAGAACCAAAATCGAGTGGGTGCGAACTCGAAAAATCTCAACGTTCGATCTGCCAATATCAACAAGCACAACACAACGATCCGACATACTTGCGCCGCAATAGCTCTCACTGCTTTATACAATCGACACATTCGAATGTATGTTCAAGATGGAAGAATCGGACGACGTTAAAGACTACAAAAGACAGGTTGGCGTCGCCCGATACCAGCAATTGCTGGCGAACCAGTTCGTGGGGGACAACGAGACGAAGTCTAAAGCCTACAAGAGGCTGTTCAGCAAGAGGAAGAATCGTGACCAGTATTGGTCACAGTACCTGGCTTGGGTACAATCATTGAAGAGAGGTAAGTGTGCAGTTCCTCTTGAGACGTCAAGTGCATACTAATATCTTCAAAAGCAGGGAAACTGCCATTTGAGGCAGGGGAGGTTGGCGACCTCGAGGTTTATAGATGCCTGGCAATGTCCCACGAGGACGAGGACATCAGACGAGAGAAGAATCTTCCCCAGTTTCCTCTGGAGGAAGAAGAAGGAGAATGTCCCGGGGAGGACAGGGGTCTCGAGGAGGGTCACAGACCCCTCGTGTTGGTGCGTCCTTCGCAGCCGCTGCGGCCGCTGAGGCCAAATTACAAAGTCCAGCCAGAGCTGGCACGACGAGGGCTGCGGCCATTGATCCTCCCAAGCTGGAAGGTGGCAGAAGAAGAGGTGGAGGATGTCGAGGAGGAGGTTATAGAAGTAAGTCAAATCCCGCTATTGACATTTGGATGGTTCTGCTCGGCAAAAGTCGCGTAAAGTGGTCGGACATTGATAAAATCTGCCCACAAACGCGATAAATTCACCCTCGCTAATCTCAAACCACAGAACCTCATACCTCAAACTTTCCCAGCTCAACCTACAACAGCACCAACTTCTCCAAGACGTCTCTCGGATCCCATCGCCGCGATGGACAATCGCCTTCAAGTTCGTCCACAGGAGACCAGTCTGGTCAAGATCAAGGCTTTCGAGGATGCGCGCAAAGTTCAGGCTCAGGTGATCGAAGAATGCAAGAAGAAGGGGAAGGATCCACCTCCATATGTGCTAGAGGAATTGATTGGCAAGGGCAGCTTCGGTCGCGTCTACAGAGGGTACGTTGATCAACCACAGTATCACGTGTATAATTTACTGATTGTGAGAACAGAAAGGACATGAAGACGGCTGCCATCGTTGCTGTCAAGATTATTGATATCGATGAAAGCGATACCGTCAATCCTCGTCAGGCCGATTCTTACAGTGAATTCCTCAAGGAGGTCAACGCTCTTCGACTGCTCAGTGAGAACAATGCCAAGAACATCAATCATGTGCTCGAGGCTTTACCGGTTGGCAAGGCTATGTGGATGATCACTGAGTATTGCGGTGGTGGCAGTGTTGCAACTTTGGTAAGGGGGAAAAGGTCACATTTTGAATTCATGAAACTGACTCGCCAATAGATGAAGCCCACAAGTCCTGGTGGATTGAATGAGAAATGGATCATCCCGATTCTGCGCGAGGTTGCTCTAGCTTTGAAGTATGTTCATGAGGTTGGCATCATCCATCGTGACATCAAATGTAAGCTCAATGCTCCGTGCGAACAAAGATACTCTGCTAATATCTCACAGGTGCGAATGTGCTCGTTACCGAACAAGGCAGCGTACAATTATGCGATTTTGGCGTCGCAGGCATTGTTGAAAGCAAGATGGACAAGCGATCTACCATTATTGGAACTCCTCATTGGATGGCACCTGAACTGTTCAATGCGAAGACCACTTCATATGGCAAGGAAGTCGACATTTGGGCCTTTGGGTGCATGGTGTTCGAGCTCGCAACTGGTTCTCCTCCATTTGCTCATCAGTACAGTGTCGAACTACTAGGTGCCGCACTTCAACAACAAACTCCAAGACTCGAAGATACGAAGGACTCTCGCTTCTCCAAAGGCCTTAAGGACCTTGTCGCTTTCTGCATCCAAGAAGACCCCAAAGCCCGACCCATGATTGAGGCAATTCAGAAGCACCCGTACCTTATCAATACGGAGTCGAATTTTCCAGCATCTAGTCTTCGAACTCTGGTTGGTTCATTTAAGGTGTGGGAAGCACGTGGCGGGAGCCGGAAGTCCTTGTTCTTTCAACACGGTGCACAGCCAGACGTATCATCCGCTGCACCTCTTGACGAAGGCTGGAATTTCAGCACAACTGCCAACTTTGACCTGGAAGTAGCTCATGAATACGGTCTGAAAGATGTCATAGACGCATATGGACCCGACGCCGCCATCGGTTTTGAGGAAGAGACTAGTCGCCCTAACCAACGTCAACCGGCCAAAGTATCTAGACGACGACCACCTCCGGAAGCTCTTGCACGCCTTCCTGCACCGCTTGAGAAGATCTTCGACCCAAACACCATGTCTAACTATGAGGAAAATAGTCGCCTTCATTACGGTGGGCCCATGCAGCCACCACCTACTTCCGATTTACCACTTCGAGATGATTCTGCACAAACATCCATCAGAGACACATTGATTGATCTCAATGTCCCTGACCTTGACTCTGGCCCTTCAACCTTCCACGATATGGACACAATCCGCGCAAACCGACGTGTTAATGACGGCATTGAAGACGACTATGGTGCTCAAGATTTCAGCAGACCAGCTTTGAGCGATCCAGCAGATGTAAATTCAAATCGGCAGACAAGAGATTGGAAATTCCCCTCCATGGCTCCACCAGCTTCAGCAGATCCCGAGCTGTCCAGATTCCCACCTTCATCATGGGAACTGCCTCGTCCTGCAGTGACTCCTGGTTCCGGCAGTCGACCCACCCTAGTCCACCACCCAACAGAACCAATAGGAATAGGTGCATTCGGTGGAGGCCTCCAACAGTCCACTTTGCCATCGGATCGTCTATCAATGCAATCTCTTATAGATCTTGACATGAGTCTTCCGGATCCAATCCCAGAATATCGACCTTCCACTGCCAACTCCGATGCTGCATCCACTACGAGCGAGACTCCTGCGTCTGCGAATCCCTTTGAGCTTGAGAAGCAGCTCTATCAGCCTTCTGTTTCAGGTGGTGGCCGGGAACCTTCTATCTATGTCACTGAAGACTCCTCAAATAACTACGAGCTCCGCAACGGCAACACACTCAGGGATGGTGGGGATATGTCCGATTTCTCAGCCTCTGATGCCGAAGGAACCGCCCATGAAGCTGCACAATATGATGAAGATGGTTACTACGTTGTCAAAAATCCGCCTACCAACGGAAACGGCACATCTCAAGTTCGGGCTCCCAATGGTGACAATAAGGCATTTGATTCTATGGCTATGCCACCACCACGTCTTCCAGACTCTCAAGCAGTGCCCAGAAATGCTGGCCAGTATATGGGAGACTCTACGTACAATATACCCCCGTTTCCAGAGGCTCCGTCCATTGCGACTTTAAGTGGTACTGCTTCGCAGAATGACGTGGCACATGAGATCGATCGCATGATGAACTCCATGTCTGCTCAACTCGGCTCATTCAAGAACATCTTTGAAAGCACAGATCTAATCCAAAAGCGTGGGTCCATGCGCCGTGATCAGCCTAAGGACAAAGTTTCGGAGGAATAAGCTGCATGGTTTTCAGATATTTGTTGGAGTAATGATTTGAGACGGCTTAATGAAGCACGCTCAGCACGGCCAACGGCTTTTTTGGGATCAATAACTTGCATGTTAGATTATGAATTGCCACGAACTCTACGAAATCATAGCGCGGCGTTTGTAGCTGGACATGACCAGCTGGCAGACACATTTCAATGATGATACCATTTCAAAGACTATGAGCCATTATCGTGATTACAACTTGCTACTACCTAGGCCTCATCAGAAGCTAGCAAGATCTCCCATGAGCAAAGCCTGGTACTTCTCTACAATCTCTCTAATCCTGACCAGCACGCCCGCAGCTAACATTCTAACTCTCTCATCCTCCTCACTTCCACCAGCTCCAACCCTTCCAAATACACCCTCAACCCACTCTTGCGTCTCCAACATCTGCCGACCGTGAGCATCAACCAGCCGTCTCTTATCCTCATTCAACTCAAGTATAGTCATGAACCCAAACAACAACGCCTCCATAACCACAATATCTCCCACACCCTGCATCCTCAGCCCCAGCAACAAATCCCAGAACTCAGCCGTCATCTGTGGTAGGCTCAACGTATTCGGTCCACTAGCATGTAACAGTAACGATAACGTCTTGATGAACAAAGAAAGGAGATAAGGCTGGAATATGACGTTTGAACTTGATGATCCATAAGCTTTGAGGTAAATGAAGAAGCGCCCGGTCAGAGGGAAGAAGAACCCATCTGCGACCACTTTGGCGAGGCTGTTGGCGATGGGCTTCTTCCGTTTCTTCTCGACCGCCATACGCGAGCTGAAGGTGCGAATTTTGAGAATGGAGGGACCGGTTATTTTGTCTGCTAGGGTGGCGGCCATGGGTGCTATCATCGTGTTGGTGAGTTGTGTTGATAGAGAGTCGAGTGCAGACGGGGGTCCTTTGTGTGTGGGTGAAGGAGCGGCGTAGATTTTGTGCATGCTTGCTGGGAGAGTCTTGGACGGAAATGAGGCATTGGGAATAGCTTTGGAAGTAGCGGTGAGAGCTTCATCTTCCGAACCGAAACCTCCTAGTTCGCGAGCGCCAAGGCCTAGGGTAGTGAGTACGGAGGCTCTCTGAGAGAGAGAGTAGTCGCCATCGAAGAAGGTCTTAGAGTACCATTGTCCCATCTTGAGAGGTAAGGCGATGAGAATGGCAATCATGCCTTGTATTCTCATGTCTTGGAAATTTTCAATCTCATACTTATCTTGAAGGCCTAGGAGTAGTGTAGCTAATTCTTGGGCGTGAGACGAGACTTCTGTACCAAAGTTGGCTTTCCGTCGGATCAGTGGTGCTGCTGTTGATAAAGCTAGTTTCTGTCGGTCGTAGTTTTCCGTGTCTCGTAAGTATGTGATCAAATCACGGACATAGACTGGGGCTGTAGGCTTGTTACGAGTAACTAGGGTCGCATCTTCGTCCGAATCCTCAACATCGGAATCTAGTTTCTGATATGGTACCAAGCCATCGTCATCTGACTCCTGTTCCTCATCGTCGTCATCGTCTTCGATCTCTTCAATCGCAACAATCTTGGATCCTGTAGGCGCTGATGTCGGCTTCGATGTTGGTTTGTGAGCTTGAGCCTTTTTGGGCGTAGATGTCTTCGTCAAGGATCCATCTATCAGACCCTGAATGGGTCCTATCATATCCTTAACATGGACCAAGCTTTTGAACCATTTCGCTTCTGAAGTGGTCATCTCATCAATTTTGAAATCCATTCGCTTGTCTCCCTTGTCTACAAGGCTGGAAAGAGCTTCACCCACAACCATGCCAAGAAACCTGGCACGAGGAGATGATGCAGCAAGTCTATTTGAGACTACGCCAAGATGGCTGCCCGATCTCATCATCATTGTGAGACGCAGCGGTGCCGTTCGGTGGACATAGCCAGCTGCCAGCAAAAGAACTTGAGCATGAACTACGATGCATTAGTATCTACAGATGGTAGCTACAATATGGAGACCCACCTTCTTGTTGTAATGTGGGAGTATGTTTGATATACAATTTGTTACCAAACTGGGAAAGACTTTTGTCAAATACTGATTCTACATCAGACTTGCTCTCAGCTATGGTTACCAAGGCAGCACGACGAATAGCAATCCCTTCTCCAACGCCAGCTCCAGAGGAATTGGTTAACCAAGAAACCAGGTTGGCTTTCCTGGTTTCTGCCTTGGCGATTACCGCAGTAATCAGACCTGCGGCTGCGGAGATTGCCCTCGAATCTGATTGCCACCACTCTGAGTTATCCTCAGTGGGAATGGCCGCTGATAGATAGTCTCGGGAAAGAAGATTCAAGACCGTGTAAAGTACATTCCGTTGTTCGATGTTGGAGAGGCTTTCTAGTAGTTTCTCAAGGTGAGGTTGGTATTTAGCGTCGCCGAGTGCCAGTGAAGTCAGAAGCTCCTTGACGATAGTGTCTGGACTTCTGTTAGTACTGATTTCACCGAATATGCCACTTGTTCTTACCTGAGTATCCTAGACGCAGTGATTTCCCCAACAACTCTCCACAATTGCTCCATCCGTTTTCAGATGTTGGAGATGCTTTCTTTGCCCAGTAAGAAATGTTTTGAGCAAGCCAGAGGCCATATTGCTTGCCATCTGCTGCCCAGCTCCTCTCCTGGACACTTTTACTCAGGTCGTTGATAACATCTTCGGCTTCAGCAGCAATGCCTAAAAGTTTGCCCCCTGCTATTGCACTTAGGAGCTCATTCCACACGGCTTTCTGCTTTGCAACCGCATCACTGCTTTTACAAATTTGCATCCAAAACATATAGACCGTCTTGGAACCTTGGAGAAGAGCTTGTAGAAGTTGAACCAGTATGCTCAAGCTGTCTTGAACATTATGCCCGCCAACTTCCTTCTTGCGAGCCTTGGCTTCCTGGATATGTTGCTTCAACCGTAGCAAGATTGCGTTCAAACCTGTCACACTCCGAAGACAGGACAGGAGAAGCTCGAGCTCGGATGAAGACTTCAGCTTCCCTCTTGGTGCGACTTCTGAGCTCTTTGCCTTGCGTGGCTCGTGGAAGATGACCCAGTAAGTAGGAACGACATCTGAGACCAGGGCATTGACTATCTGAGCTGCAAGTGGACTCGGAGATGTGACAACAAACCCTTCAGTATTTTCATCCAGATAATTTAACGTTAAGACTAACGTTTCATAGTCGGGCTCATTCCGCAGTATCTCCAAAGCTTCAACCGGTGTTCCTACTTGAGAAGGAGCTTGCGACTTTGCGACTGGCTTGAAAACTTCGACTAAAGCATCGGGGGGGTTTTGTTCCTGGTTCTTGTAAGAAGTACTCACAGGAGTGAGTAGACTATCCATGCCTACATCAGAACCAAACTTTGCAACTCAGATGTGTTCGGAAGGCTTCTTTGTGATTCAAGAAGAAGATAGGTACAGTTACCTAGTGTTCGTGAGGCGCTAGTCATGCAGGCAGATAACGATAAGGCTGCCTTCGCTTTTAAACTTCGATACTCCCCTCTTAAGCTGTTGTATGTTTATGCTTCCTCAAGATGTCACAACCAGTCATGGTGTCTGGCACAATACTTGCACCTTCGTCAACAATGGCCACCCGATGGTATGTCGCAAATCTCTTACTTCAGAATCTGCCTTCAAACTGACCTTTCCCAGGCAATACCTCGATAATGTCCGCAGGAACAGCGGTCCTTTCACAGATCCCGATGTATTTGATGCGAGCGAAGCCGCCGCAACGAATATGGAGCAGATAAATGTATTGTAAGTCTGGAACTTCCTGTTCTGGAAGACTTGCTAACATTCTACGCAGAGTTATGTTGGTTGCCTGGACATAATGAGGAGAGATTGAACCTGCTGACAGTAGGTAGTGGTGCAGGAGGTCTTGGATGCGAAATACTCAAGAACCTAGCTCTTTCCGGCTTCAAGAAGATACATGTCATTGATATGGGTAAGTCTATCTTCCATTGACGCGTTGGGCTTGGCTGGGCTTACGCAAGATATACAGATACCATCGACGTTTCCAATCTCAACCGACAGTTTCTCTTCCGCCAAAGCGATGTCGGCGAGTCCAAAGCAGAGGTGGCAGCAAAATTCGTAGAGAAGAGAGTCAAGGGTGTCTCCATCACGCCGCATAATTGCAAGATACAAGACAAAGACGAGGATTTCTACATGCAGTTTACACTCGTTATCTGTGGTTTGGACAGCATCGAAGCTAGGAGATGGATCAACTCTACGCTTGTCGATTTGGTCGATATGAACAACCCAGATAGCTTCAAGCCATTGATTGATGGAGGTACTGAGGGTATGTGTTCTGACCTAAAGCAACTAGGAAGCCGCAGCTAAGCATGCATCAGGTTTCAAGGGCCAGTCACGGGTTATCTACCCTACCATGACATCTTGTATAGAGTGTCAGCTCGACATGCATGCTCCACGCGCTGCTGTCCCTCTTTGCACGCTGGCTACTATTCCGCGGCAACCTGAGCACTGTATCGAATGGGCACATATCATGGCATGGGAGCAAGAGAAGCCATTTCCAAAGCTCGACAACGATGATCCGGAGCATATCACCTGGCTATACAAGAAGGCTTTGGCTCGGGCCGCTGAATTCAATATCACTGGTGTCACCTACTCGCTTACGCAAGGCGTTGTCAAGAACATCATTCCGGCTATTGCATCGACAAATGCCATTATTGCCGCAAGTTGTTGCAACGAAGCATTCAAGATCGCCACCAACGCCAATCCAGCACTAGGAGGAGAAGAGAACTACATGATGTACAGTGGGAACGACAGTATCTATACATACACGTTCAAGCACGAGAAAAAAGATGACTGTCCTGTGTGTGGGAATATGGCGAAGAACCTCGATGTGGACCCCAACCTGACATTACAAGAATTCATTGAATCGTTGGCAGCAAGACCAGAAGCACAGCTGAAGAAGCCATCTATCAGGGCAGAAGGCCGAACTCTCTACATGCAGAGTCCAGAAAGCTTGAGATTGCAAACAGCACCAAATCTGGAAAAGAAGGTGGGAGATCTGGTTGGAAATGGGGATGAAATAGGAGTCACCGATCCTTCACTAGGCAGAGTCGATTTCAAGTTCAGGTTGAAGTTTACAAGCGAGTTTGTCAAGGCGGAGACGAACGGCCATGCTAAATGACCCTTTGGTACGGATGGTAGCTAACCAGTAGCATTCTCAGTATCATGAGGCGATGGTTTCTGGCATAGAAGACACTTGCATATGATATCATGAAGACACGAATTATGAAAGTGGCCATTTTTGATTCAGGCTTTCAGACTCTAAGAGAGCCTGGTCTTATCTCTAGATAGCATCAAGGAAGCCATCCAACGCCTGCCCCCAACTCCTGCAATGCTTGTGACGCGTGATCTATCGTACCATATTTGACAAGTTCTCCTTCAGTGCTAAACATTTCTTCCTCAAAACCTGTATCGACTCAATGAAGAGCTCCTCACTGTCGAATTGCCCCAAGCTTTCAATAGAGAATATGAAATGATCGCGGACTCTTCCCAGCTTGACCTTGCCCTCGAATTCCTTATGCCGTAAGCACTCTCTGCTGACAGTATCCTTCATGGCGTCTTTGACAACCGCCTTCATCTCTCCCTCGTGTCCCTCAAATCCACTGCCTTTCTTCGAAGCGTCCTTCTTGGTCACTGGTTCCAAGTCGATCACACCTTGAGGAAAGCACGCCGCAAACTTCTTTGCATCCTTTCCGATGATTGGCTTCAGGATCTGTATCGATGGTAGTAAACGGTATGAAGCGGTAGCAACCGGTGAGAATTTGGCGTGATCGCTCCCGATGCCCATGACAGCATGCATCTCTACGTCGATACACTGACCTGGACGCATCTTGGCAATCAAGATATCCGGATTCGTAGGCTGGATTGCACCTTCTCCGGAGAAGTATTTTGTCTGTTCACCGTAAGGCTTGAACACGATATCCTTTGCATAGACGTGTGCGTTATGGTATGCCTTGTGCGGGTTCGTCTCTCCTCTTGCTGCTTGGTCGTTGCGCGTGCATTCGATTTTCAATGCTAGAATGATCGTATTGTAATCGTATCCCTCGATTTTCTCCCCAGACCCTTCCTCCGGCTTGTGGTAAGGCCGCAGGAAGTCCCGCAGCCCTTTTTTGTTGCCCTTGAATGGAATCAGGCCTAACCGCTGCGCCAGGACTTCGTCTTGGATTATGGAGGTATTGTTGTATACGAAGACGTATTCAATCGCCAAAGTCCAGATCTCAGATAGAAGAATGCGCCTGAAAGCGTTGGCGACGGAGGCATCTAACCCAATAAGGGAGAAGGAGGATTCGAGAGGATCATTTTGGTAGAATTTGACCTGGAAATTGTCTCTGAACTTCGCAGCATCCCAAGAATGGTCTTCGCCTGGATAGTGACCGGGGAAATCAACGGAAGAAACGTCTGTAACAGTTTCTGCGTTGACACCAACTAACTGGAAATAATGTTAGAAACTACAGAAAATAAACAGACCCTGTTACATACTCGTCGGCGCTCCAGCTGCTCCTGCGAGGGTTGGGAGGGAGCTTGGTAGGGAGCCATTTTCTATGGTGTTGATTTTGTATGGCGGGGTCTGCGTCGCAAAACAATTTTTCGATGCTCAAGTTGACCCCTGTCAATTTTAGTCGGCCTGCAGCCACTAGCTAGAACCTTATTTCTATCTCAAGGTCATCGATTGAAGCTCAATCGTTCAGGTTCAATCTCCCCTCCTCAAATCAATTGTCGAACCTTGAGGTCTGGTCACAATCACCAATCTCCCCTAGACCTCATCATCACGATGGCAGCTTCACTCACCCGGCTGGCCGGCCGCAATGCCAAACGCCTCTGCCTGCGACCTGCACTCCCAAAAGCCTCTGCGCCACGAGCTTCAGTTCGAGCTTTCTCTGCTGTACCTTCGAGACGATATGCAGAGGAATATGCTGGTACGAGACTCATCCCCACCGACGAGCACTTCGCCCATCCCACCAACCCCGAAGACCCTCAGCATCTGAATGTAACCCCCGACTCGAATTTGGACGGCGAGGCGGTTGAGAATAGGAAGATCAGACACTACACTGTGAACTTCGGTCCACAACATCCTGCTGCTCACGGTGTGTTGCGGTTGATCCTGGAGCTCAATGGAGAGGAAATCGTGCGATCAGATCCTCATGTGGGATTGCTACATCGTGGCACTGAAAAATTAATTGAGTACAAGACATATCTTCAGGCATTGCCATATTTCGACCGACTGGACTACGTCTCTATGATGACCAATGAGCAATGCTTCTCACTGGCAGTAGAAAAGCTCCTGAATATTGAGATTCCAGAGCGGGCAAAGTGGATTAGGACGTTGTTTGGTGAAATCACGCGAATCCTTAACCATCTCATGTCTATCTTGTCTCATGCAATGGATGTTGGTGCACTTACTCCTTTCTTATGGGGTTTTGAAGAACGTGAAAAGCTTATGGTGAGTAAATATGTTTGTATTTGCTGTAGTAATGCTAAACTTCGCGCAGGAATTCTATGAAAGAGTTTCAGGGGCCCGCCTCCATGCTGCATATGTCCGTCCTGGAGGAGTGCACCAAGACTTACCCGTCGGACTTCTCGACGACATTTATCAATGGGCTACCCAATTCAGTGACCGCATTGATGAGACCGAAGAGTTGTTGACCGATAATCGAATCTGGATTGGCAGGACGAAGGGAGTAGGGGTTGTCTCGGCGGCTGATGCCTTGAATTATTCGTTTACTGGGGTTATGCTGAGAGGCTCTGGTGTTCCATGGGACGTTAGAAAAAGCCAACCATACGATGCGTATGGAGAGGTTGATTTCGATGTACCCGTTGGAGTGAATGGTGACTGCTATGATCGATACTTGTGTCGGATGGAAGAATTTCGGCAATCCCTCCGGATCATCCACCAGTGCCTGAATAAGATGCCTGCTGGTCCGATTCGAGTCGAAGATTATAAAATCTCGCCACCTCCTCGAGCAGCGATGAAGGAGAACATGGAGGCCTTGATCCACCATTTCTTACTCTTCACCAAGGGATATACTGTGCCACCTGGAGAAACATATTCAGCAATTGAAGCTCCCAAGGGAGAGATGGGAGTTTTCGTTGTTAGTGATGGGAGTGAGAGGCCTTACAGATGCAAGATCCGGGCTCCAGGTTTTGCCCATCTCGGAGGGTTTGACCAAATCTCAAGAGGACACTTGCTCGCTGATGCCGTGGCAATTATCGGAACGATGGACTTGGGTGAGTAATTTCAATCCACTTTGTGGCATAGCGGCTGACCATAATTGCAGTGTTTGGTGAGGTCGATCGATGAAAATTGAGTGGAGAGTTGGTGTTGTACATTTGTCATTCAAGCGGTGCATCTTCTTTTGTTTGTACAAAGTCTTAGTGGCTGAGTTAGCAATGCCAGCACACCTCAAACTAAAATCCCGGGACTCTGTGATTTCACTTACCAGTGCCCGATTACTTCGTCGCAGAATTTGCCATCTCACTGCTAACAACAACAGGACCTGAAAATTCCTCTGCTGCTTGCTCTGCCACAGGATTCTCTGTTGGTTCGCTCATTTCTGCCAGCTCCGCCAAGACAACTCGTGGAGAAGCCCGATAGTTGCCCTCAGTTGGTTCAGAAGATGCTCTCTGCCAGGTTCTTGGTGCTCTGCCAGCGAATGGCATTGAGGAAGGAAGAGGTGGTAGAGCCGGCAGTGTTGGTAGGGTCGGTGGTCCTTGCTCCGGATACCACTTCATGCCTGATCCAGGTTGTCCCATCAGAAGTTGTCCCTCCCACAGCTGTTCCTTGCGCACATATCCTCCTTCAGGAAAGCCGTAGCCTTGCTCCACATGCGCCAGTGCGCCTCCTTGGCTGTCAATTCCAGTGAAGTAGCCAACGTACTCGTATGCTGCCAACTTAGCCTCCCATGCTTGATCTTGCCGGCTTGACTCACCCCCGATCGCATGCTTGTTGTCTTGCTTGACGGATCTATCTCCACCACGGTATCGGCCTTGGTAGCCAGTGCCGCTGCCCTCACCGGTAGAAGAGATATCATAATCGTGGCCATGAGTGTTTCCACCAACTAGCTCTCTGAGCTTTCCCTTGCCCTTTGCTCCACGAGGTCTCATGCGACGGCCACGCTCCTCAGAGTCAAAGATGACCTCACATTGACACAAGCCGTTCTCGTGGAGCTCTCGGTGCTTGGCTTCCTCGTCCAATACCTTCTTATTCCATAGAACACGTGCACAAGCGTGGCAATTTTCATTGGTAAAAATTGGTCGCTCAGCAGGGAACTTGCATGGAGGATACATTTCGTTAGACTCCGTCAAAGGACATTGTCTGAGATAAGGGATAGAGCAATGGCCACAGTTGTAGCCTAAGAACTCCTTGACACACATGTTGATGGTTGTTGAAGTATTGCTTGATAGGGGCTCGGGTAAATCTATGACACGTGATTAGCGTTTATTCTTCAAGGCAAGTGCCTTGTAGTCATTCGTGCCAGTCTTGACCACGAAGAAAAAAAATGATGACCATGCTCTGAGCAGCTTGCAAACAGAGGATGGAGTGTCTTCGACACTAAGCATAGCAACATGTGTAAAATCTTGCAAAGGCAAATAGCAAACAAGGCATTTTGTCTTGCGAGTTGAACAACACAGCAAATTGCCATCTGAATCCTATGCGCCTGTAGCGAACTCAGCACACAACCTCGCACACTATGCGTATAACGAACAAGGCGAAGGTCTTGGGAAGAACGGGCAAGCCAGCTACACTTTCGACCACACGCTATTGCGTTTGCGAAAAGAATAGCGACGGGTGTAGTTGATCAACAATGCTAGATGCTATTGTATTGCTGGCTGGGTAAATAACTGCGACGGTTGGTTGCCGTATGGCGGACTGGCCAAATAGCTGCGACGGTTGGACAACACGCTATTGTACCGCTGCCTGGGCAAATAGCTGCGACGGTCGATTCACACGCTATTGTCGTGCTATGTGAATAGATACAATGGTTGTTTCGAAGGCTGTTTCTTGCGGTGCAAATAGCTGTGAAGGATCTTCCGCACGCTATTTTTCACCACTTCCGCTATCACCATGTTATGTGGCTCAAAATCGATGCAGCTACTTCTGCATGCCAAATGCTCTTGTCTTCGGTCGCTTTCAGAACGAAAATGTTTCACTTACTTTGAAGTTATGTCTTGCTCGAATGATGAGAAGTACCGACAAGTGCGGTCAGAGATCTTCACTAGATCATTATTAGCTTGGTTGAACGAAGAACCAAAGGAACAAGAAGAAGAATGACCAATAAATCTTCAGCTCGTACCAGTCAAAGTTGCCAAATGCTAGCTTGTTCTGAGTTCTGATTGCTGCTCTGGCTCGCTATTGTAATTTATGGCAGACGTATGAAGTATCTGGAGGATTCTTTTGGGCGATGGACGGATTTTCTTGTCTGTGGCAAATGTTCTGGAAGGTAATGAACCTTTGTATTGAGGCACCGATGATGAAAGACGCACAAGGTTGGAAAAGTTTCGCGAAAGATCAAGGATGACGTTCTCTTGTTTGCTGATAATCAATGTGTTGACTGCGTTGCAATGACAAATAGTGTCCGTTGTGTATCTGAGATGGCAATAAGATAAGCAAGCAAGATTGGTATGCTACGTTCGCTATTGTTCCTGGGAGGAGTTTATCAAGGTCGTAGTGAGACAAGTTTGGGAATGTCCAAACTCGAATCGAAGTTATCGAATTTGGGGGTGATCTGGGAATAGAACGTCAAGGTCGGAGATGCTTGGAAAAGTTGGAGTATGATGATTCCAAGAATATCTGAACTCGAATCGAAGCTGTTAATGAGTCGACCTGGAAATATCTTCTGTTCGAAAGTATGATCCGATCTCGAATTCAAGTTGTCAGGCTTGAGATGGTATGTTGCCAGGTTGTAATTTCAGTTGTTCCGAACTCAAGCCGATGTTGTCAAATGTTGAGATAGTCTGGAAGGATCAGAAGCCCTATTCAGAGCACGTCCGAAATCGAACCGAAATTATTGGGGTATCAGAATTAGACTGCTTTGATGAGTTGTTCTGGTGTAGTTCCAGGTGTTGACTGAACTCGAAGCGCTCGAATCGCATGAATCGCTCGAATCGAAGTTATGAAGGCGCCGGGATTGTGGTACTGATGTAATTCCTGGTACGTCTGATATCGAACCGAAAATATTGGGGTATCAGAATTAGACTGCTTTAATGAGTTGTTATGATGTGATTCCAGGTAGTGACTGAACTCGAATCGAAGTTATCGGGATGTCAGGACTGTGGTAGTGGTGCGATTCAGGTACGATTGAAGTCGAACCGGAGATATTAGGGCGTCAGGATTGAATTGCTTTGGTGAACTGTACTGATGCGATTCCGGCTACGTCCGAACTCGAGTCAAAGCTATCAAGCTCTGACACGGCCTGCGAATAGAATGTAAGGCTCCAAATGTTGATGTTGCGGTTGTGATAGAAGATATTGGGAGGTGGAGCGCAAGATGGAACGCAAAGAGGACTGGGAATAATGATAGATATGACGCACTGTGAATAAGATATTGTGGACGCAATTTGGAATGTAAGTGGTAAGACTGTTTGTTGGCTGCGGTTGAAGTTGTTTTGTGATGTGGTGGTGGAGAAAGAAAGAAAGAATCTGGAGGTCGCAAGGGCTTTAAATAGGTACTTTGAGCAAGCCTCCAGACGAAGCTAGTGGAAAGAGTGAATGTTTATGCCAGTTAATACGGAGTCGGTACCGTCAAAGAAGGAAGGAAAGGATTTGGCAGTTAAAGGGCTTTCAATAGATGATTCGAGCAAGCCTTCAGACGAAGCTACAAGCAGGAGTGAAGGGACATGTTATGTAACAACGAGATGGTACCGTTAAAGTCGGTGAATCTATTGCTTGGGTACAGCTTCGGGTTCTTTAAGACGTAAATGTGGTTGAGAGGAGAAGAAAATTGTTGAGATCTCAGAGTGTTCTTAAGAGTACGTTCGATGATTTACTTACTTGCTAGAAGTGAGACGGCAAATAAGTTTCATTGGGAGGAGCGAAGGGATCATTTAGTCTTGGCTGTGGACGGGATGAGAAGAAAGCTGTTGAAGTCTTAGAACAATTTTCATTGGCTCATTTGCTTATTTACTTGCTCACTAGAAGTGAGACTGTACGTAAGTATTATTAGAAACAGTGAATGGACACTAAGTCGTGGTTGTGATTGAGATGGGAAGATGTTGAAGTGTGGCAGCGTTTTCAAATACTTTGCTTGTTCGCTTGATTACTCGCTTGGTTGCTGGAGGAGCTTGCAAGTGCTATTGGACGGAGCGATGTCCTTCTTGGTGTGGTTGACAAAAGAATAAGGGCGTTAGAATCTCAAAGCGTTCTTAGATAGCTTTTTTGCTCACACAAGGCCGCAAGTAAGTGGGATTTGGGAGGAGCGATGTCCTTAGGATGCTTAAGTCTTGGTTGTGGTTGAGATGAGAAGAAGTTTATTGAAGTCTCATCGTGATCTTAGATAATTTACTTGTTCAATTGCATACCAGGAGCAGGACTACAAGTAAGTGCTATTGGAAGAACCAATGTCCCCAGGATCTTGAAGACTTGACTGTAGTTGAGAAGAGGAGAAGGATGTTAAACTCTTGGAGCGTTTTCAAATAGCTCGCTCGTTTGCTTGCAAGTTCACAAGAGGCTGCTAGTAAGTGCGATTAGCAGGAGCCGACCACATCTTTGATGATAAGCTAGATGTTAAAGGCAGGAGAATAAACTACTTGAGACAGCAAGCGACGATGTGTCCCAGAATCGAAGGAGCAAGCGTCTGGGGATGGGAAGATGGAAAAGTGAAAATAGTTGGCGAAGACATTATTCTGGAAGTAGTAATTGTCCAAAGACAAAGAAGTGAATGTCGGGGCTATTGACAAACAAGAGCATAGAAGCTTTTGAACAAAACATCAAGTCAGGAAGTGATGGTGTCCAATAATTGAAGAATTCAGAGTGCTCTGGTTGCTTCTGGATGGGTGGAAGCACTTTGATGATTACAAAGGGGGATTCATTTTTGTTGCTTCAGGTAAGCTAGGGGGAAAACCAACCTACAAAGCTCTGTCCATATGAAAGTGTTTCCCTGATTTCAACATAGCATCTAAGCATCTACTCTAACACTTGAGTCAGTTGTCAGCTGTCATCGAGTGGGTGAAAGTCCTTTGGTCAGCAAAGAAGGAAGCATTAAATACGGAACACTGGAAGACCAAGCAAGAGGGAGAACGAGTACCAAAGAACACAGTAGAAGACAGAAAAGCCAAAGGTCGAAAGTGCCAAGGTGATGCTGGAATAAAGAGTCGGGGTCGATAATGGGAAGATAATGCATCTTTGACAGACATGAGGTTGTCTTTTACGAGTCTTTCATCATTATTTGGTATGGCTTGTTGATTGCTAGAAACTTAGAGGCACGAGATTTCGAACAATGGAGAGTTGTGGATGCTTGAGACTCAGCAGAAGAGGAAACTGAGCGTCTTTGAGAAGCATAGTTGCACGTTATGCAGCTATCAAAACCAGAGATCAGAGCAGGTATAGATCTCAGAATACGCTGTGGAATGACTCAGTGTCGTGATTCACGTTCTAATTCACTGTTAGCAGCGTACTATATCAAGAACGTGTGACACGCTCAAAAAAATTCATACCATCTCCTCCCTATGGACAACGTGCCTCTTCAATACAGATTCTACCACACTTGTGGCCACATCGGCCTCGGTTCCATGCTGTATACCACACCTTCTCAAGCTCAGCCATCAGATTCGAGTATTATACCAAGGACGATTCCGATCTCGTTGTCATTCAATTGTCCATTCTGCTCAGCACCTCAACTCCAGGTCAATGGCGAAGGAGTTCTCGCTATCCTCGGTTCGTCCCCGGTATCTCCATTTCCGAACGATTGGCACATCATCCGTGCTTGTGCTCTTGAAGACGTGAAGCCCGAAGAGTGGTCGTTAGCACATCTACCAGGAGGGATACACAGACATATGGCATGGATTCCCGAGCCCTGTGGGGAGGTGGGAGCTATCAGGGGAGTCGAAGGGATGATGAGAAGAGGGCTTGTAGAGGAAGAAGTGACAACGGTTGTCTCGTGTTCTTGGCGCCATCGAAGAGGAGACCCCTTCAGAAGCCGATTTGCGGGGATGGTGTCGCAGATGAATGCCGCTTTGTTGCCTGGTGAACATGTTGTGAACTAGCTGATCATTGCATAATCAAGGGTTCTCGTTGCTTTGAAAATATACTTGCCCCTTGAAACTAGCAAAATATTCAAACCTGGTGTGTACTTCGCTTCAAGAAATGACAACTTCTGTGATTAGATAACGAATAATATGGTGGACTTGAACCTTCAGCTCGATGCAATATCTTTATTCATTGGTACAGAAGGAAATCGATTCTACCAGGCCTAACGAAGACCAGCAGTTCTCTAGACTACATATGCACAGATTCCCTTACTCTTCTGACGCTGCGGCACCCGTGATAATCTCAACCAATTCACCAGTAATAACGGCTTGACGAGTTCGGTTGAACAGAATTTGGTATTTGGTGATCATGTCTCCAGCGTTCTTGGAAGCGTTCTAGGAAACGTCAGTATGTCGAAAATATGTAATTCAATGAAGCAAAACATACATCCATGGCATTCCGGCGAGCAGATTGCTCACAGGCGTGGCCTTCAGCAAGAGCCCAGAAAAGGGAGTTGGACAATGCGTATTCACGGAGATTGGCCAAGGCCTCATCATCAATCTCGAAGGCAGAAAAGTTGGCTACGACTATCATCAGCATGAGTTCAGAGTATATGATAAAGGAACTTTACGAGAGTTGGCAATAGCTTCCTCTGAGAACGCCTCGATAGGTGTTGCCTCGTAACTGGTGGCATTGATGAATTTGTTGTAGACAATCTGGATTGAGGCATAGTCGGTAGGTAGGAGAGAAACCTGGTCGGCGATGGCTTGAGCATCTGCGAAGGTGGGGATGTCCTTTCCAACGCCAGAGAAGCTCAGAACAATGTTCCTGCTGCTTGAACGACCCAGTTGCGCCTTGCACTTCTCACCCAATACAACGATGTCGGCATCTGGTGTCTCGGCAAGCATTCTGCGGACACGCTTGCTCAATCCAGAGTGGATACCACCACAGAGACCCTTATCAGAGCTTGCCACAATGATCAAGGTCTTCTTCCCATCTCCCTCAAGCGGCTTGGTCTCGGCTTGTTCGAAGACGGTGTTGGATGTCTGTCCGTATTGTCGTGATTCGGTCATGGCACGTTGGGCGCGGTTCAATTTGGTCTGCACACTGTTAATGCCATATTGGGTGGGGAAGTCAGTTAGATCGTACTGAAGCGACAACTTTCATAGCTATGCGGATTGTAAGTTAGTATATTTTGACCTTCTTTTAGAAGTTTGGAGATTCGGCAGGGCCCAAAGTCTGGATCACTCACTGTTCGTGATCTTCTCGATGTTGCGGATGGACTTGAGACGCTGCTCGATTTCTCTAAGGGCCGCGGGGATGTCAGATTCATCGTCAATGACTTGGGGAGCTTCCTGAGCTTACTGGCGTATGTTCGTGGAGCAGCACTTTGGCTAGAAGCCGCAGCTCCTGCCCTCAAAGCTGGTCTGGCAGCCCTCGAAAGCATCTTGGTGAACAAAGGGAACAGAAGCAGCCTTTTCGAAATGAGACTCAAGTGACCACGAGTTGCGTCGAGGTTCAATTGAGGATCAATGGATTGTTGATTGCTTTCCGAACATCAAAAGGTCGGAGTTTTGCGGCTGCTTGTAAAAACCGCGCTAGGCTCGTCTAGTCAGGAATCTCGACAAGAGCAACCCAACCCGACTTTTACACTTCTTTTTCTTTTGTATGTCAAGACGCCTGCTCTCGCTCTTCAGGCACAAACTCGAACTACGCCGACTGAATCTCATTTCCTTTCATACTTCTCCACTCCTGGGCCTTAAAGGCCTCCCAGAACGCGTCGACACGTGGACAATCCGACGTCTCAGCTCACATACACAAATTCACCCGAATTCCTCAACTTCAACTGTGCCACCGATCACAATCATGGCGTCAGACTCCTCAGATGACGATATGCCCTTGGCTAAGAGCAACGGCCGTGGTGAGTCTTCCACTTTCTTTGCTCAGGCCTAGCCTCGGGTCCTCCCTCAGGCGCAACTCGAGAATCTCTTTTCTTAAGATCAACGCGCCGAAAATTTCACATCGTTTGACCTCATCATCAGCACCGTATCTGAGTGCTAAGCTTACTTCAATTTGAACAGTCTCCGAAGCCCACATCTCCAAAGCGACGGACAAGAAGATGGATCAGGCTGGCAGCTCAAAGTCAAATCTTCCTGCCGGCATCAGTATCCGCAATGGCCCAGTCATTGATGACGAGATGGATGTTGACGCGCCAACTACGAATGGTCACGCAAAGCGCAAATCTCGCACGAGTACCTCCAAAGCTGTCAAGTACCACGACGATACCGATGAAAGTGATGACGAACCTTTGGCGAAACGACAACGAACCACGCAGAAGCCCGCAGACTCTGATTCCGATGATGAACCCCTTGCCACGAAGAAGAAGCCTGGAAAATTACCCCCTAAAGCCAGCGAAACTGCGATTGGTGACTCCTCAGATGACGATGATGAGCCTTTGACCGCGAAGCTTGCCAAGACAAAGGCATCTATCGAGAAAAAGGCTGAGAAAGAAGCTAAAGCCATCCGCGCCAAGGAGAGCAAAGCCAAAAAAGCAGCCCCCAAGAAAGCCAAGAAAGAAGACTCCGACAGCGAGGAAGAAGTCAAGCCTAAGGCCAAGCGAAAATCGAACGGTACCGCTACAAAGAGAGCCAACGGCGTCAAGAAGGAGGAATCTGACTCTGATGCTCCATTGGCTAAGAAGGCCACAGCTAAGAAGGCGAACGGAAAGGTCAAAGCCGAGCCTGCTGGAACTCCAACCAAGAAAGGCAAAGGCAAGAAAGAGGATAGTGTTGAAGAGGAGGATGAAGTTTATCGTTGGTGGGACGCGCCGAAGAAGGAAGACGACAGTGTCAAATGGGACACCCTTCAACATAACGGAGTCGTTTTCCCTCCAGAGTATGAGCCACTGCCAAAGAATGTCAAGCTGCTCTATGATGGAGTTCCGTTGACACTGTCCATCGAGGCCGAGGAGATAGCTGGTTTCTTTGGTGCTATGTTGAGTTCTACGCTCAATGTTGAGAACCTTACGTTCCAGAAGAACTTCTTTGAAGATTTCACGGCAGAGGTGAAGAAGACTGGTGGAGCCCGAGATCCTGACGGAAACAAGGTTGCCATCAAGGAATTTAGTAAGCTCGACTTCAAGCCAATCTTCGCCTACTATGATGGCAAAGTCCAAGAGCGCAAAGCACGATCGTCCGCCGAGAAGAAGGCAGATAAGGCTGCCAAGGACGCCATCGAAGCACCATATACTACTTGTATTTGGGATGGTCGTAAGGAGCAAGTCGGTAACTTCCGAGTCGAACCTCCCGGACTCTTCCGAGGCCGTGGTGCACATCCAAAGACAGGAAAAGTCAAACGAAGAGTTACCCCCGAGCAAATCACAATCAATATTGGTAAGGACGCTACAGTTCCAGCTGCCCCGGAAGGTCACAAATGGAAGGCGATCCAGCACGACAACAAGGCTACTTGGCTTGCAATGTGGCAGGAGAACATCAATGGTGCCTACAAGTATGTAATGCTTGCAGCCAAGAGCAGCATCAAGGGTCAGAGTGACTTCAAGAAGTTCGAGAAGGCCAGGGAACTGAAGAAACACATTGACCGTATCCGAAAGGATTATACGAGAGATCTCCGTGCCGAGCTCATGGCCGATCGTCAGCGAGCAACAGCTGTATACTTGATTGACAAATTCGCTTTGCGTGCCGGGAACGAGAAGGACGCCGAAAACGAAGCAGAAACCGTGGGTTGTTGTTCTCTCAAGTTCGAGCATGTTACTCTGAAACCCCCGAATACGGTTATTTTCGACTTCCTTGGAAAAGACAGCATCAGATTCTACGACGAGGTTGTTGTTGATGAGCAGGTCTTCAAGAACTTGAAAATCTTCAAGAAGGCCCCCAAGAAGGAGGGTGACGATATCTTCGATCGTCTTAATGTAAGTGCAGTATGCTCCGGCAGAAAACGTATTCTAACGTGTCCAGACTACCCAACTCAATAAGCATCTAACCAATTACATGCCTGGTCTTAGTGCCAAGGTTTTCCGTACCTACAATGCTTCCTTCACGATGTCGACCCTTCTCAAGGAATTGCAGAACACCAATATTTCTTTGCAAGAGAAGGTGAAACTTTACAATGACTGCAATAGAAAGGTTGCCATTCTCTGTAATCACAAGCGTACTGTTGGTGCCAGTCACGAAGCTGCTATGGAGAAGATGACCGACCGAGTAAGTGAAATTCGGATGTTCTGTCACGTCTTCTAACGCCCCCCACAGATCAAGGGTCTTCAGTACCAACAATGGCGCATCAAGCAAATGATCCTCGACATTGAGCCTAAGCAGAAGAAGAAGAAGGGCGCCAATTGGTTCGAATTGGACGACGATCTTGACGAAGCTTGGATTCTCGAGCATCAAGCTTTCCTTGTGAAGCAGGAGCGCGAGAAGATTGAGAAGAAATTCGCCAAGGAAAACGAAAAGCTCGTTACTGAAGGACAAAAGGAGATGAAAACAAAGGAGCTTACCGAAAGACTTGGAGTTGCAGACGATTTGGAGAAGAAATTCAAGAAGGAGAACAAGACCAAGAAGATTGAAGCAGATGGTAAAGGCCCAACAGTTGAAAAGTTGGAGGCCAATATCAAGAAGCTTGACGAGCGCATCGCCACCATGAGACTCCAGGCCGAAGACCGAGAGGGCAACAAGGAGGTTGCGCTCGGTACGAGTAAGATCGTAAGTACATGCACCTACTTACTCTGGCCTTAACTAACCATATCAGAACTACATCGATCCTCGTCTCACGGTCGTCTTTGCCAAGAAATTCAATGTCCCCATCGAGAAATTTTTCTCCAAGACGCTCCGAGACAAGTTCACCTGGGCCATTGAATCAATTGAAGATGAGGATGACTGGGAATTCTGAGCAATCGTCGATTTAGTTCTTCGTTTCTAGTGCCGCTATACACCACCGTCACTGGGAAGAGGATTCACACGATCATCGGTGTTATATCATTCTTTCAACTTTGACTTTGCATGCATTTACACGGAGGAGCGTGGAGGCCAAAATCGCATCATTTAGCGTTCAGGATGGTTTCACTTGGGGTCCGACTTATGGGGATTGACAGGATAGGATCTCCCAGAACTGAACCTTCATGACACTTCCTCTGAAGACTTGGTTGCTGCTGCTTATCCATATTGCCAGTTCTTGAGGAAGTGCCACAAAGCTCTCTCTCCTGGCATCTCGCTGCTTTCTAGAGCGAACCCAGGATAGTACATTTGACACGAATAGATGCACATAGCTAGTGAGCAAAATAGAAATCAATAAACATGCGTTCCTTTCCTTGCAAATACGCCTAACTCTGTGAAAGTCTTTGACTCTCTCTTGATTAAGTACACCTACTTCAATCTGACCCCTGTAATAAAGCACGTGATCTCGATTAAGCTCTATCCAAGCTCCAGAAGTAGCTCCCTCGAACCACTTCCTACAGTTTTCTTTGAGTTCAACAGCAGAAAATGAATGGGACAATGAACCCAATGGCACAAGCTCTACGCTTCCGCCAGCTCGGTGTCTACGTCTGCCATAGCTGTTCCCGTACCTTGAGACGGCAACGACGCAGCTATGCTACCACTGTGCAAACACCGGACATCTATGATGTTGTCTGTGTAGGTGGCGGTCCAGCTGGACTCAGCCTGCTTGCAGCTCTGCGTACCTATCTCCTCCATAACCCTGCCTGAGACATTTCTAACGTCAATCCCAGGTTCCTCCCCAACAACAGTAAATCTGAAGGTTGCCCTTGTTGAATCTCAAGACCTTAGCAAAACACGCCCTTTCTCTTTACCACCGACTCAGTTCTCAAACAGATGTAGCTCTCTCACACCTTCTTCGCTCCGTTTCCTCGACAGTATAGGAGCTTGGAAACATGTTCAAAGAGATAGAGTCCAGGCGTATCAGGAGATGCAGGTTTGGGATGGAGTTACGGGGGCGAGGATCGAGTTCGACTGGCCGGCTGAGAAGGCGGGGACTACGATTGCATATATGAACGAGAACTTGAACCTCACCTCTGGATTATTGAAGCGGATTGACGAGATGGGAGGAGTGGATATGTTAGACAACCAGCGCGTTGAAGATATTGTGTTTGGAGAAGAGAGTGAGGATGTAGATCTGAGCAGTTGGCCGGTTGTGAAGCTAAGTGGAGGAAGAGAACTGGCTGCTAGATTACTTGTTGGCGCTGACGGTGCGAATAGTCCTGTCAGGGCATTTGCAGGCATTGGAAGTAAGGGGTGGGATTATGATAGACATGGAGTGGTGGCAACGTTGGAGCTGGAGGGAAGCGGATGGGGAGGAGAGGAAGTCAAGACCGCATATCAAAGATTCTTGCCTACGGGGCCAGTGGCCATGCTACCGATGCCAGGAAACTATGCGACTTTGGTTTGGTCAACTACTCCGGCATTGGCGACTCATTTGAAGACATTGAGTCCTAGGGATTTCATCTCTATGGTTAATGCCGCTTTCAGGTTGTCGCCGGTGGATTTGGCATACTTGCACACGCAAGCTTCGGGGCAGACGGAGGAGGTAGCTTGGCGAACACAACATACAGGTTTCGATGCTCAAAGGATACCTCAGCTGGTAGTAGGGGTTCAGGAAGGAAGTGTTGCATCATTTCCCCTGAAGCTACGACACGCTAATACCTATATCGGGGAAAGAGTGGCTCTTGTTGGAGATGCTGCTCATACAATACATCCTCTAGCTGGTCAGGGACTAAATCAGGGACAAGGAGATGTCGAAAGTCTGGTAAAGACTATCGAATACTCTGTCAATCATGGGCAGGATATTGGCGTCCAGATGTCATTGGAATCCTACAATGCAGACAGATATGCGGCTAATCATATACTGCTTGGCGTTTGCGACAAGCTTCACAAGCTATATGCTGCGGAAAGCGGACCTCTGGTACCGCTAAGGAGTATTGGGTTGCGAGCGGTGAATGCTTTGAGTCCTCTGAAGCATTTCATGATGTCGCAGGCCGCTGGCACAGGAGTGAAGATACTATAGAAGTATAGTGAAGTCTAATATATTATGATACGACAATTCATAAGACGTGCATGAGCATTGACAATGTGAAAGTGATCACGGAGAAAAAATTGCGCTCTTCTGCTTTGGCCGATTTTTGAGATGAATTATGTTATGCACGGGTATTTTTGGCGTTCGTGATCTTCGAGATCTTCCCACACGTCAATGCGGATTGTATGATGTTCATCTGGAAGAATAATATTGAGTAATGTTATGGGTCCCGTGGATATTTGGTACGCACAATCTACAATACATGATGAACAATCTGCAGTACATGAATTGTACCTGGAAACAAACTGGAGTACATGCCCAGGGATGAGTGCAGTTGCATGAACAAGTGCAGACGACAGACCAATTCGGTACTTAAGTGAAGTGCAGAGCGGAGTGAGTGGGGAGTTCGGATGTTGACAGCTTGGAGGCTACGAGAGTTGGGAAGTTCCTGGCAGAAGCTGTGGTCCATGCATTTTTATTGCCTCAATCACCTTCCGCTTGCAGGAATCCTTCTCCATTGCCTCTTGAAGGATCTTGACTCTCGACTTGTGAGAGGCTCACTGAGAGGTTGGTTAGGTTAGCTGCCCAAGCTGGCCGAGTGGACCGAGAGACATATGTCTCAACGCTCTGACTTGGAACGGCGCAACTTCTTCAACAGCGGAAACGAAGGATCCAAAACACGTCAAAACATTCCCCAGTGAAGAGAGTTCGGCTCTCACGACTCACATCTGCTATTGAGTACTGTAGGCGAGTGATGAGATACGGTCCGCTGTCCTCCGTTGTGTTGTCTGTTGTCCGCCGTCTGCTGTCTCATCCTGTCTACTTGCTGTCCTCCGTATTTCATAAAAACAAAACTATACATATGTTGAGGTACAGGAAGAAGCACAACGCACCGCTCCTGTGTCAGGCCGGCAGCTTTATGCAAGCTGGGCGTTTGGGGATCTTCACACCCTGCACAACAGTGCCGTCCGTGTTCACAAACTCTTCGGACGAACCTTGCCCACCAAACTCGACATCGCATCGCATTACTACGGCGTTGGACCACAACTCTTCACAGCTGCGCCTCGGGCAATTGGTGACGGTGCGGAGAGAAACGGCGGCCGGTTGGTGGCATCGACATTGCGCACAGATGGTCCTCAGACGTTGAGAAGCAGGAGAAGCGGTTCGTGCTGACTGGCAGCTCGAGAAAGCGAGCAGGGAGGTTCACCACATCCATGCACCTCGTTGCACTGGCTCGAATGTTTTGTTTCTCTCCACCCACGACTCAAGCAGCTTTGCGTTCACCTCCACACCTGGCCGATCTCCCACAGAAATTTTCTGCGAGATGAGCTCCTATGGCTCATTTCATGCCTCTGGAGGGGTCTTTGCTCCCTTGTTCATTTCCCATGTACCGGTATGTAGCCAGGGTATGATAACAAGTCTGAATGCTGAATGCACGCTCGAGTGAGCATTGCGCGCATTGAGGGGGCTGGTGGGTAAGAGACCAACGAACCGAAGCTGGGACATTAGTTGCTTCTTCTTCTCTTATAACTCCTGGATGCATTCAGAAGGCTTTATGTTTCTGCTCTGTTTTCGATCTCGTCGGAACTGTCTAATTACCCGCGTGTGCTGTATAATTCGTTTTCTCATCCACCGCAGCCATGTCGAGCCGTCGTCGTTCCTCCCAGTATTCTCTCTTTCCAAATTGCTCCTCGCCTCTTGCTGAAATTTGTACAAACGCAAAGTCCCCAAGTCGTCATTCTTCAGTATCCTCTCGATCTTCCCGCACATCACGGAAATCTGCAGATCTACCCTTGCGAGACATTCGGGTAGCTGCTACAAACGAAGAAAGTGACAATACCATTGACCTTACCGACAAACAAGAATCGAAACAATCTAACAATATGGACCGGTTAATTCCTCTCAAACTCGAGAACGGTCCTGCTACAAAGCCACGTACAACTCCGCCATCATCACCCTCCTTTCTGTCAAAGTTCTCATCAATCCCTTCGTTTATGCCAGAATCTCCAAAATCTTCGAAAGCGTCAAGAAAAGCACGACCCGGTCCTGTCAGCGATTTGACAATATTGCCCTATACCCCAGAGGAGTGGAAGAAAGTCATGGAGGAGGTCAAAATCCTATATTCGAAGGGACAGTACAAGCACTGTGCGGTGCGATGCAAACAGATTCTGGACAATGTTAAGGATCCTGTAAGTGGCTTGACTTGATATCAAGCTCAATGTACTAACCATGCGTAGCACCAAGTACATCCTCTGTACTCCATCTACCTTTCCTTTTTCGCTGCCAGCTCCCTGGAAATGACTGCTAGTACTCTCCACAACCACTCCAGCAACAAACTTCCACTATTCCAAGAATCACTCTTCTTCTACAAGAAAGCCCAATTCACTGTCGACAACGTATCCTTCCACACACCTGCCACAAGTCACCACTCCAACGCATCCATCACCTCCAGCGTCCGCTCTTCAGTCGACTCCATCTTCTCCTCACCCACCAATTCAGCTCGCTCATCCGTCGTAAGCTCACCAACAGACGACAACTCCCTCCCGACTCACAAACGCACCATATCCGCCTCCTCAAGCTTCTCCAGCCTCTCATCCAACCGCAAGAAGAAAGTCTCCTTTTCCATCGACATCTCAACCTCCATGTCCTCAGATGAATCCGAACAAGAAGCTCCCCCAGCGATCGAATCCTCGCTCCTAGATTCCTTCCCTGCTCCACCCACTCAACCAGATCCTACGATTACCAGCACCAAGGATTTACAGCTGCAGGAACCGCAGAGCCTTTCCATTTATCTCCTTACGCAGTCTATTGCGAGATATAAATCGCACCTCCGAGATTTGTCGATACAGCTCGAGTACCATATCTCGAGCATCCACTCGCAAATCGGGCATTTATCTTTAGTTCGGAAGGCTAGGAGAAGCAACTTGCCTACGCAATTTAGCGATGCTGAAGAGCGGAGTTTTGGAGCGATGAGCGGGGTTAGTAGAGAGGAGATGTTGAAGGTTGAGTTGAGGGAGCGGATTAGGAGGCTGAAGGAGACAGGGTGGAAGAGAGAGAGGTTTGATGGGGAGAGATACAGGGTGCTGTGTGAGAAGGCTCTAATGGAGGCTAGGGAGCGTTGAGATGGATTGAAGAAGTGATGAGTTTCATTTTGTACGAGATATGACCAGATGACACGAGAACAGATCGAGATGAGATTGATGGCTGCCAGAATGGCATGAATATACCTATGTATGCTAGATGCTTTTGTACTTAGCGTTTCTTCTACTTTCAACAGTACAAATTTTCATTGGGTTGGGGCATAATAGGGATGGGTGTTTGGTGGTCAGGTAGTCCTTTCGAGTATGATACCAGAACGTCACAATTTACAACGGCAATTAAAGAAGCTCTTGGTGCATATTCATGATTTTCCATTCCCATCCAGACTTGTCCCAGTGTCAAGCTCAATCCGGTCCATCCGTCCAGCTACGCGAGCGATTCAAGACCCATTATGCACTGATGATAAAAGAGGCTAACTAACGTAAAAGCAACGCAGCGCAGGTAGCCCTTTCCGGGTATCGACTTAAACAACCTTAAAACCCAACAATTCAGTCTATCTATCGCTCTGGAAGCTCTTCCGTTTTGCATTTTCAGTAGCCTCCTTCTCAACCTGCAGCTGCTTCTCACTCTCCTTCATCTCTCTAACCTTTGCGAGAACCACTTCTCTGAAGATTGCGCCCTTCGCAATATTACTAAGGGATTTCTTACCGCCAGGTGCACTCCCTGCTGCCGTGCTCGTACTAAGTCCAGTGCTGCTGTGTCCAGCAGGATTGGCTAATGCATCACCAGCAGCTGCTTTGGCATCGGCCGGGACATCAGACTCGCCCGGAGCTTGATCAGATTCGTCTTCGTGTATCTTAAGGGCTTCGATTCTATTGGCGAGTTTGACAAGTTCAATGCCACGACGAAGACGGGCTTTGGCCATGTAGGCTCTGATTTCGGGCAGCAAGTTGTGGTCAGTTGCGTTCTCGCCACTCAGCCATGGGTGACGAAGAGCTTGCTGTGTATTCAGTCAGTAAACGCATTATTTCTAAATCAGTCGATTTTGCGAACATACCTTGCTAGTGGATCTATCATCCGCATCAGGTTGTAAAAGATGACCAATGAAATCCTTCGCATCATCACTGACGTCCTTCCAGTATCTCTCGTGAAAGATAACTCTCGCATTGCTGCATTCTTCGATGAGATCCTGGAGATTTTCGCTGCGGAATGGAGAATAGCCACAGAGAAGTGTGTATGTGATGACACCCATAGACCACATATCGACAGGCTTTCCGTGGCCCTTCTTCAGCATAACTTCAGGAGCGGCATAACCGAACGAGCCAGCCATTGTGGTGAGTACCTCGTCTTTCGAGTCGAGCATCTTGGCAATACCGAAGTCGGCAAGGACAAGGTCTGAATTAGGAGCAGAGGTGAGGTAGAGCAGGTTCTCGGGCTTCAGATCTATTTGATGTTAGTCACGAGACTGACGAGAAGTATCTTTGAAGCAAAATCACCTCTGTGAACAACATTGTTGTCATGTAGATAGTCGACAGCTTCTAAGACCTGTCGAATGGTTTGAGAGGCATCTTTCTCCGTAAATCTTCCTTGCTCGCAGATGCGATCGAACAGTTCTCCTCCAGTAGCAAGCTGAGTGACGATGTAGTATTTGTCCTTGGCTATGTCAGTCCTCGTCCTGAAACTTCAAGTACCCAGCGCTTACTCGCGACTCGAACCAATCCACAAATTTGACGATATGTGGGTGCTTCATCCGTTGCAACATCTCCAGTTCATCGTAGACCATCTGCTCATTTCCTTTGACATTCTTTTTGAGGATAATCTTCACAGCGACCTTGCCAGTTGGACCATCAGCCTCTCTGACAATACCATATGTACCAGCCCCGAGTGTTCGACCAAATCGATATTTGGCTCTGCGACTAATTGTTAGTTTGGACATGAAAGATGAAGCATCTTGTACATACTTCTTATCGTAGCTCTCTGGTTGGCCGTGAAGCTTGTTGAGCATATTAGAGACTTGAAGCGGAGCAAACGACATGGTCAGCAAACGTTTCATAGGTATAATAAGGGAGTGAAAGAGGGCATCAAGTCCTCTCCGATCACGCAGGAGGAGTGAGTATGAGAGAAGCCGAGACTCTTGAGATTCTCTAAGTGCGGGGTGTACCTACAGCTCATCGTGACTGCCAAATCAGGTCCTCAAACTCAATTCTCTTGGTAAGGAAATCAGTGTCTTCGAAGATCGAGTATCGAGTGATGTAGTTCGCACACGCGCAGGATTTCAGCTGGGTTCGTGGTAGAAGGAGCTGCGCTATGTCGTTGTCGTTGGTGGGGCTGAGCTGACGAGGTAAATAGCTAGTTCAGAGTCACGGTCGACAACCACCTTTGCAAATGAATAATCGAGAGCAAAATCTGGAGTGAATTATACAAAAGGTCAACGATAGGTTCGCCGTGCAGATAAAATAAAAGACTAGACCCACGCACGCAGGACCACGGGTCTGCCTTACAATCTAGCAGCATCCAGCCGCAGAAGGGCTGAGAGGGGCTGTGGCTTACCACATCAGGGGTTGCAGACCCCAGCTCAACACGTGAAGCTATTCTTTTCCAAGGTTCTCTCTGAGAGCGGCCGACGTGGCTTTTGATATTCCCTGAGGTTGTGATAGTAGATGTTGGTATATACAAATAGTAGATTTGTGAGAGTATACATGCGAATTCACTTGCACCTGCGTTTCTTAAACTCTCCTTCTTGATCTGGGACATTCTAAATGTCTAAAAATGGTGCCTAACTTGGTTATCGACATCGATAAAGACTCGGCCGCATCTTAGCCTCTTGTAACCTTGGCCTTGGAAAGTCTACCATCCCACCACGTCTACACAATACATCAATTCCACTATCGCAAACACTCTTTCTCCCTTTCTTTGAGCTAGATACCTTCCATTCACAGTCTCCGGCAGACCTGCAGCTATTGCCTCTCAGAAGATTCGCACACTTTCTCTCAACGGCACAGCAGATAAAGCAGGATGGCATTCGCAACAAAACGCCTCGGCAAGGAATTGAAAAAGGTATGTCAAAGCAATCCCTCAGACCATATAGTCTTATACTTACTGATCCTCCTAGCTTCATGAATCTCTGCCGCCTGGTATTGAACTTGTTAGCGCTGAAGACTTCCAAGACTGGCTACTGGACATTCGGGTCCTCGATGCGAACCCACTCTACCTCAACCAGACATACCGTCTAAAGTTCAAGTTCAGTGCTCAATATCCCATTGGTACGTACTTCCAATACTACTCCTTCTTTTTATATCTTGTGCGGAGTCATAATATGTCTATTACTTGCATTTCTATCCCTCGATTCCCACAAATACCTGAAACCCAGCTCTGACTTTCTACAGAACCTCCAGAAGTGGTATTTGTGAACACTAAGGACCGCCCTATTCCCATGCACCCGCATATCTACTCAAACGGAATCATCTGTCTCGACCTCCTCGGCTCACAAGGCTGGACACCCATACAAAATGTGGAGAGCATATGCATGAGTCTACAAAGCATGTTGACTGGAAACAGCAAAAACGAGAGACCAGAAGGAGATCAACAGTTTGTGGCGAATAACAGGAGACGACCAAGAGATATCGACTTCTATTACCATGACAATACGGTTTAGAGCCTGGAACTGGACAGAAATGCCTTGGAGGGAGGCTTCGAGTCAGAAATGGCGTTAGGGCGGGCCTAGGACAGGGTTGAAGATGTTTATAGCGGTATGGGAAGGGCGCTTGAGAGAAGGGGCATAATAGCATGGCGTTAGGGACTGTCTTCATCGCGAGTCTGACAATGAATCATAAATGCGCGGAGTTTTTCCAACAGCGGATTTTGGTTCAACTCAAAAGACACTTTCTTGACGAGTAAGTCATTTCTAAACGCAAGTGAATGTACCATACAGTATCTCATATATGAGAAGCATATTCAGTAAATCACTTTACAATACCTACTTTGAAAGCTAGCTCAGACCTCATTCTTGAATGTCAAGTCAGATGGCATAGGATGAGTCTAGAGTTATATCAAGATACAGGGCTTATTCACATTGCCTTGTCCAAGGATTGAAATCATAAATGATCCACAGATCATTAGAAAAGTAGCTTGTTCAATTCTTCTTCATGGAAGCTAACGTAGCATACTCGCCCTCCTCAAAGTTATATAAAGTATGATACATTCCTCAACAGTTTGTTGTGAATGGACGCAAAATTTGATATCAATTTGAGAGGGAAAAGTCCTATCAACACTAAACGAAACGTTCATACAGGGTAATCGCTTCTTTACATTGCAGCATTGTAAAACCAGCGGTGAGTAAGTGCCTGCAACAACGCTAGGATCTGAAAATAATCCCAGCCAAAGTTTACTCCAACGTTGCTATTTGAAGACTACTTCAAGTGATTCCTGGTGTAGTTGAACAGATGTTGAAGTTGATAAGCCCTTACTACCGACCTCATAGACAATCTCGGTGCAATAGTCTAATCCACGTGCCTGGCTCAATTCGATAGAAACAGTGTCGAAAACATAGCAAGATTCGATCTAAGTGGAAAGTGTGTCTATTTCGTTGATTCGGCTTTCATTGATGCGTTTGCTGTCACTTTTCGTCGGCTTGTAATTTGTTGAAAAGATCTCTCCAATTTTAAACCGCATACTCTCAGGTGTTGACTGCAGATTCTTTCGCAATTCCGTCTCTTCTGCCATTCTCTTATACAAGCTCTCCAGTAGTACCTTTCCTGGTTTGTCAGCGGCAGATGAAGTTAGATGAACCTCATCCACCGGATTCCGGCATTGATGTCAACCACAGAGCGGGAGTCCCTTGGTCGTTGCTGCCTGAATTCGTCAGTACAACTCTTGGAGTTGGTAGCACTCAAAACCTGCTGGATATTCCGATTCATGACCAACATCCTGTCAATGAGATAGTCAAATCTTATCGCAGTGAGAATAGCTCTCCTCTTACCCATGTCTCCTTCCACATGCCTCGGTGTATCAAGGGTCAAGCGAATGATCAGACTCACGAGGCGTCTCCAGGTCCTCACGAGACTTCAACTCGAGTTGCCGGTCTTGGGGCCAACATCATGTGGCCATCCTCTTGTTGCCTTGCAGGTGCGGTTACATAGAAGTTGGGCGGGTTTCGGAGACTTGCGCGGATGGTCTATCGAGGGATCGATTAAATCTCGCAGATCTGAACAGTCATCTGTGAGAATTCCTCATTCACTTACAACACAATCTGTGTCGTATGCAAGAGTCGTTGATGAAATGCCGACAATTTCGAGTCATTGGTGGGAAGGTAAAGGGCTTCGACGAGGCTGATGAAAACCAGTCGGCAATCTCGCTAGCGGGGTCGGGCCCGCATCTTCCAAGCTTGAGCCATCAATGCCCTTCACTTCAAACATCAGACAAACTTCGCCCGCCCGCATGTAGAGCTCACCATGGCTCCTCATGTTGGGTTCGATACCGATCATATCAAAGATAAGGCCCGCAAGGATCTCCTGTATCTACTCGAGGGTGTAAGTAAGGGGTCCAATCTCGTCGTCCACCCCAAGGCCCCAACTTATTGGTGTGTTCACACAGGTTCGAGGAAAGAAGAACTTGGTCCTTGAGAAGGGTTTGGCCGGTCCGATCGGTCTATTTGTGAAGTTCTCGACACTTCAGGATTATGGAGTCGATAAAGTATTCTTCTTGGAGAACGGCAATGCGGATGTCAGTCAGCGGAATGTTGTGTTCATCGCAAGAGGAGAAAGTGCAAAACACGCCCAGTCGATAGCCGGTATGTTCGCTATATCATCTCATTCCTATTTGCAGCTTGTTTCATGGCAATTGGGCTCTTAAAGTAGACTTGGTAGACGATTTTTCTACTCTACCCAGTCAGTCTTGAGCCCTATACAAATCACCATACAGCGCGCTTAATAGTGTCTCTTTCATCTTTTTATCATATGCTAGTGATGCTGCCATTACGTGCTGACATTTATACAGACCATATAAAGCGTATGCAGCGAGAAAGTCAGACAGGTCACGAATTTTCCATATTTTGGGTTCCACGACGGACGCTCGTTTCCGAAAAGATTCTCGAAGATGCCGGTGTTCTTGGCGATACAAGCATAGCAGAGTTTCCCCTGTACTTTCTTCCAGTTGAGAAAGACGTCCTGTCATTGGAACTGGAGGGCTCCTTCAGCGATTTATATTTGCGAAAAGATCCGACACCAACTTTCCTGCTGGCACGTGCTTTGATGCTTATACAACAAAAGCATGGCCTTTTCCCACGCATAACTGGGAAAGGTGACAATGCCAAGAGACTGGCAGATCTACTTTCACGCATGCGACAGGAACTAATCGCTGGTGAAGACACAAATGAAAGCAGTAGGCTCGGTCTAACACCAAGTACCACA
Source organism: Mollisia scopiformis (assembly GCF_001500285.1). Classification (NCBI taxonomy): domain Eukaryota; kingdom Fungi; phylum Ascomycota; class Leotiomycetes; order Helotiales; family Mollisiaceae; genus Mollisia; species Mollisia scopiformis. The sequence goes on from NW_017263583.1 coordinate 187,096, forward strand.
ATCGAAAGCCTCATTGTCATTGACCGCGAGGTCGACTTTGCTACCCCTCTTCTTACCCAATTAACTTACGAAGGCTTGATCGATGAGACCGTGGGGATTCAGAACAACCAAGCAGAGGTAGATTCCTCCATTGTAGGGGCTGCTCCTCAAGCCGCGCCAGGCTCTTCGAAAAGCATCGCTGCACCAGCACAATCAAAGAAACGCAAGATTTTACTCGATTCATCCGATAAGCTCTATGACCAGTTGAGAGACACCAATTTCGCTATTGTGGGAAATCTACTGAATAAGGTCGCTCGTCGCCTTAAAACTGATTACGAGAGCAGACACGGGACCAAAACCACCGCAGAATTGCGGGACTTTGTCAACAAACTCCCAGGGTATCAGGCTGAGCAGCAGAGCTTGAAAATACACACCGGGCTTGCAGAAGAGATAATGAAGCATACTCGATCAGATCAATTTGGTAGACTACTGGAGGTTCAGCAGAATCTCGCAGCTGGGGCAGACCCATCGTCTCAGCATGATTCGATCGAGGAGCTAATTTCTCGAGACGCACCTTTGAAAGAAGTTCTGCGCTTGTTGTGCCTGGAATCCTGCATTGCTGGTGGCATAAAGCCTCGAGAATTGGAAATATTCAAGAAGATGGTCCTACACGCTTATGGTTACCAACACATGCTGACTCTAGACGCTCTAGAGAAATTGCAATTGCTGCTATCTCGGAGCTCCCCAATGGCTTCAATGATCCCCATGTCTGGAGCTGGAGCTGCTGCCGGCACGAAGACCAATTACACATATGTGCGCAAAGCTCTCCGCCTCATTGTCGACGAAGTCAATGAGCACGACCCCAACGACATTGCATATGTGTATAGTGGCTACGCACCACTGTCAGTTCGTCTAGTACAATGTGTTCTGCAGAAGCAGTATCTTACTTCCATCACGCGCGGCGGAAATGCGAACAATCCAACTGGGCCAACAAGCGGTGGAGCCTCACAAGGATGGAAGGGTTTTGACGAGGCACTGAAGCATGTTAGAGGGCAGACATTTGACGAGGTGCAAAAAGGGGAAGACAAGGCTGCAAAAGCTCGCGCTCTGCTTACAGGTAGCGGTGAGAAGAAACTCGTCTTTGTCGTGTTTTTAGGAGGCATTACCTTTGCAGAAATTGCGGCGTTGAGATTCATCGCGAAGAAAGAAGAAGGTAAGCTGAGATCTGCTGGCTTTTCTTGCACGACGCATGCTAATTCAAATCCGCCAGCACGAAAGCAAATAATCATATGCACGACTTCGATCATTAGTGGAAATAAGATGATGGACGCAGCAATTGAGAAGGCGACCCTGGGAAAGAACACCACCATTGTGCAAGACTCGTAGACAGACGCAATGCCAACCTTGAGCAGCGCTAACCTAAGTCTAACAATAATGTAATGATTAAATGACAAGCTCTCCATGATTTCCGGTCTAAATAATTGTTGTATTCTGTCCCCACTTCTGTCCTTGTTGAGGTCAACGCCGACGTTACAATGGCGCACGTGATACGTTATTCGCATTGGCTTTAATCATTAGGCCGAGACTCTCAGAACTTAGAAAGGAATTGATACATATCGTACGACACAACAACCCCACGAATCTCTCCGAGTCTTCTTTGAGGACGTTCCTTTCCTTCTCGAGTGACAACGAACCTAGCGAAGAAACTGAACTGAGCTCGCAGCAGGATCTACGTGTGGCGACAGGCAATAACGGATGCGACAGGTGAGACGGTTCCACGTGGGTGATACATATACCAATATCAACTTTGTAGAAGAGTGGCTAACTATTCTTCACAATCTAGTCATACGCAGTAAATCAAACTTATCGATGACACTTGCGGGAGGGGTGCGCGGTTGAGCGATATCAAGTGGCATGGGAAATTCGAGTAGCAGCGCTGACCCAACCGACAACCCATATATGTCCAAGAAACAACACAAAGTCACAAGACTTAAGTTACCAGAGATGGCAGTAACAATGGAGACCCAAATTTCGCATCATGATGATCTCAACTTGATGGGATTACAAGAACTGGACTCGCATCTTTCAATATTCGAGACCTCGAATCCTGGCAGAGACTCCTCTACCCCAGGCGCCATATCGAGCGGATATGGTGACAGTGTCGACATGCTTGATCAACAATCGCATACTATTATTGTTGAATCTCCCAGCGAGAACTTTTCTCCCAAATCTCATTCCGGTGCAGGTTCTCTTACTAAGTTTGGGGACCAAAAGTTTCAGAATATCATCCGGTACGTGGTCGTTCTTTCCTTGCAGTAATTTAAGTTTCAAAGCACAACCATTCCGGTGTGATAGTGAGATATAGCCAATTGACTTTTCCGACTATAGCACTGAGCGGCATCTCAAGTCTACGTCGGATGGCAATATACTTCTCAGGCCTGAAAGTGCTCGCGATTCTATGGCATCATCCATGACTACCGACCTTGACGACGGTTCATCAGCCCTTTCATCAATATCGAGTAAAGCCACATCCCCAACCGGCTTCGATGTCAACTCGAAGCACACTTCGAAGTCGGGTTCTCATGCAGGAAAGCGACGGCAAATATATGATGTCCGACCGAAGGTTTCCATACCTACTGACATTGCCCCGAGCGAGTATGCCAGACAATGCATCGCGGCTGCAGAATCGTCTCGTCTCAACCCTTACAGCTTACATACCGAGGAACATGCTATGCTGCGCAAACATATCACTCATCAGCAAGTGACTACGTACCTCAACATCCGAAATGGCATCCTCAGATTATGGACCAGAAATCCTATGATTGGTGTAATGCGCGATGAAGCCATCGGATGTGCCAAGGATTCTCGTTGGTTTGATGCTGCTAATGTCTGCTATGAATGGCTTGTGCGACGTGGCTATATTAACTACGGCTGTCTCGAGCATCTTGGGGTTGGCAGAGATGTCAAGAAATCCCAACGTGGCCCTAAGCGGAAGCGTAAGACTGTAGCCGTTATTGGCGCTGGCATGTCTGGTCTTGGTTGTGCGAGGCAATTGGAAGGCTTATTCTCACAATTCGAAGAACGTTTCCGAGCAATGGGCGAAGATCCTCCACGAGTCGTCGTTCTAGAGGGTAGAGACCGAATTGGCGGCAGAGTATACTCTAGGGCCATGAAGTCAAAACCAAAGCATGCGACTCTTGGCTATGGAAGTCGATATACAGCTGAGATGGGTGGCATGATCATTACTGGCTTTGACCGAGGTAATCCTCTCAATATCATTGTCAGAGGTCAACTAGCATTGTCATACCATGCTTTAAGACCGGACACCACGATCTACGATGCAAGCGGAAAGCCTGTAGATATCAATCGAGATCAATACGCAGAGAAGCTGTTCAATTATATTCTCGATCGAGTCAGCGAGTATAAATTCAAGCTTCCAACCCCTCCTGCGGTCGACGGCGATAAAGACCTCCTTGACGCAGGACGCGATGTCAGCTCAGAAGGCTCAAAGACAATCAGCGAAATTGAAGATGCTTCTACGAATGGCACAAGCACCTCGAACAGTGGAAACTCCCCTACAGCTGACGTACAGATGATTCCGGTCTCGTCGGATAGATTGACGGGACGAGCACATCTTGAGCCTGGCATACCCGCTGTCCATACTGCTGCCTATAAAGCTCGGGAAATAGGTTGGGAATTACGTCCAGGCATCGGTATCGAATATGATCTGGATCTCGAATCTGCTGTTAGCTCGAGGTATGCTACCTTAGGCACAGTCTTCGATGAGGCCATTCGTCAGTACATGCGCATCGTTGATTTCACTCCTCTCGATCTGCGGTTAATCAATTGGCATGTTGCGAATCTGGAGTACAGCAATGCAGTCACTTGCAATAAGCTCAGCCTTGGTGGGTGGGATCTTGATGCTGGCAATGAATGGGAAGGCAAACACACTATGGTCACCGGAGGGTATCAACAGGTACCAAGAGGTCTTTTGAATTGCCCAGAGCCATTAAATGTGCGGAGGCAGAACAAGGTGAAAAGAATCATATATGATGCCGAGAACAAGGGTGCGGCGTCGAAGATCGAGTGCGAAGACGGGCAGCTTATTGAAGCAGACTATATCGTCTCGACGATACCACTTGGTGTCCTGAAGCGACGAAGCATCGAATTTGAGCCAGCTTTGCCTGAATGGAAGGAAGGACCAATCCAACGAATCGGCTATGGAGTCCTCAACAAAGTGGTTCTGGTCTACAGAGAAGCATTCTGGGACCAAAAACGCGATATATTTGGTGCTCTTCGCAATCCCATGAATCGATTCAGCTTGGATCAAGCAGACTATTTCTCGCAGCGTGGTCGCTTCTTCCAATGGTTCAATTGCAGCAATACAACTGGCATGCCCACTCTACTTGCTCTGATGGCTGGTGATGCTGCCTTTTCGGCAGAAAGTACTCCAAATGAACAGCTCATCTCTGAGGCTACAAAGGTTCTGCGCACTATTTTCGGTGCTGGAGTACCAGTGCCTGTTGAAGCGGTTGTTACTCGGTGGAGCGAGGACGAATTTTCGCGTGGTAGTTACTCCTACACTGGTCCAAACTTCCAACCAGATGACTACGAGGTCATGGCACGACCGATTGGCAACCTCTTCTTCGCTGGCGAGCATACCTGTGGCACACACCCAGCGACCGTTCACGGTGCTTATATATCTGGTCTGAGAGCAGCTTCTGAAGTTCTCGAAACCATGATCGGTTCTATTAAGGTGCCTGAGCTCCTAGTCCCACCAAAAGATTCTTCCATGAAGAGGAAATCCGAGACCATCCAAAGTCCCAAGGATCCTAAGCAAGCACGCCTCGAGGCTTATGAGTACGAGATTTGGAATGCTATCTATGCTAAGCTCGGTGAACGACCTTGGCGGCCTGCGAATACTTATGCGAATCCATACCGTATGTACAGTAAGGACAAGTGGGAGGAGGCCAAGCGCAAGTGCGAGGAAGGCAGGAGACCAGGCAAAGGAAAGCCTATTCCTAATGAGGTTAAGAAGATGGTCACAAAGATGTGGAAGGAGGCGTCCGAAGACGTGAAGCAACCATACAACGAAAGAGCAGATGTCCAGAAGAAAGCATATGCTACTGCCATGGTTGAGTACAACAACAAAGCCGCGCAGTGGGACAAGGATGCTCTTGCATTCAGAGCCGTGTACGAAAAGGAACACCCAAGTATACCAGGGCCTGAAGAGACTAATGGTAGCCCTTCGAGAAAGGACAGGCGAGCCAAGCGGGGTGTGAGTGGGTACGCTGAAGATTCCGGGTCCGAATTGGACATCTGAGCTCTGATTTAGCATTTTCGCATTCTTGCATGGTTCTGTAGGATGATAGGGCATGGCATTGCTTCGTCTGCATTGTTTGGGAGGGTGGCTCTGGTGCATTCTGGCTGTGAAAGCTCTCTTCAGTACCGTTGCATATTGCTGTTTAATTGAGCATTAGTAAAACTAATTGGATTCTAGCAATTCTTTGTAACGTGTGACTGCTTCAAGTTTGCTCCGTAGCCAGGGGGCATGGCTCAAGTTTGAGTCTTTGTATGGCTCAGAACCATGTTCTTTATACGGGTGGTGTCCTGAGACACACTTACCATGAATATTGCTAAATTGCTGGCCGGAAAGCTCCTCAAAGCAAATTCTAGCTCGCTTTTTGCAACACCTGGGGCACTTATGTGAGACTCTGTCTTCAAAGGAGGCGCTTTAATTAAAGGAGTAAAGTTTTATCTGGGAGAGAATCAGATTGTCTCAGCATCCAACAAACAAGAGACAAGGGCTCTTTGCTGTCAGAAAAATTGAGATATGTTTGTCAGAGAATAGTAGAAGGTCAGAAATCTCAACACAGTGCAGTTGTCTAGCACTGACATCCGTGCTAAATTGTCGCATGTTACATGTATGCCATCGGATCTTCACAAAGAGCTCTTGAAGTCCGCAGTTTTGATATTTTATTGTGAAGTTTGCTTCCGAAATTCCTGCATGAAGGGGTGGGTGTGCAATGAAGTGGCCTGTCAAGATGAACGTCCTCCTGCTTTCAGCCACTGAAAAGGGTGCATTGGGTATATGAATCTACTTAATCCCTTCTTGAATCAGTATCTGATTCGAAATATCTACCCATCAGTCCTAGCTCTTGTCATCCCCCTGCTTTTGATCGCAATACCGACCATGGCTTCCAGTTCCGGTGGTCTTAACCCTACTTCCGAGGAAGAACACAGGACCGCTTTAAGATTCCTCAAAGATGCCTTGCCCAACGCTTCCGAAGCCATGATCGACGGGCTTCTCAGAGAAAACCGTGAGGATCCTCAGGTGGTACTTGACATCTTGATGGCTAGACAGGAAGCAGAAGAAGAAGAAATGGCGGAAAGCTCGAAGGCTCAAGCCCTACATGGCAAGGTCCAATCGTCAGAAGATACTCCTGCCAGCTCACAGTCCGCTGCCACTATAACATCGAAACCCAGCGCTCCTCCGAAGGGTATGGTGGGCAGACGTTCAGATAAGGCAGTTCCGCCATTGAACAAGGAACAGCGTTCGTTCAGAAATCTGAGCGCAAGTCAAGCGAATTACTTGTTCGACTCTTATTCGCCATTTCTAACCGGGCAGACGGGAGTGAGTCCTGCAGCGGTGGGAAGAAGACAAAAGAAAAATGATGAGCCTGCCAACAGAGAATTGGATCCAATGGATATTGAGCACATTGAGATTGAGAGTAGCGAAGCCGAGGAGGGCCTCTATGATGAGAGCGATGGAGGGGTAGTTCAAAAGAAGAAGCGACCTTCTGAGGATAAGGTAAGTTTGAACAACTTTTTCTAAATTGTCTCATGCTGAAAATGGTACATGAAAAAGGCGACTAATTAGCTGATATCCCTCAACAATCACCCCGAAATTTCACACCGTCGTTGAAATTTTTGGAGATCTGTCTCGAGTGATCGTCTTGGTGGGAGACAATCACTCAACAGATATATTCCAGCGCACTTATTCATTCTAGATCGAATGCTAACATTCACATTAGGGACGCAATGAAAGCCCGTCCAAGAAGTCTCGGATGGTAGGACCAAACCAAGAGGCCGATATGAGTGAGGAAGAAACAGGCACGGAGGCAAAGGACAAGCAGACTGTAGAGGAGAAGGAAGAGGGGGAAACAGACGAAGAGGAGGAGGAAGAAGTACCAGAAGACAAATCAGCTGCAGATTGGGTGCTGTAGGTACAGTCCCATTCCTCCAATACATCGGTACTAACATGTCGGGCAAAGTCAAAGCTTCGGAGAACTCGAGACCGAATTTAGAGTTAGGGTTATTCTCGACTCTGGTAAGCATCCGGTCATGTTTCCTAGAATACTTCTCAGGAGCAACTTCTCTCTTCTACATAGAAAGCTTCGAGAGAAGAGGCCAGAAGCCTTAGAGACCATCGAGGTCCCTTTTGTCCCCCGCGAGATGTTTGACATCGCAATGCGTTGGGCTAAAGAGCGTACGATAACCTTGACGGCACTCCGAAAATCAACGCGCTCCCTCGAGGTCAATAACCTCTTTCAACTGGCTCTGACAGCTAAATTGCTTGAATCTGCGGATTTGGGCAAGGCCGTTGCTGACAGGATTCGAAGCATCTTTCTCAACAATCGAACACATCTGAAGGAGCATCACATCGAGCGGGCGTATGACTGGTTCCAGCGTGGACATCCAATCCGAGCCGTGATTGTGCATACTCTCCTGCACGCCTATGTGTCCCACAGAACTGGTGCGGGAAGCCCGAACGACGTGATGGATGGATGATCAAAGTTCATGTATGATGACTTGATCAACAAGATCGAAGACTTCCGCACGGAGATGAACGCTGAGGTCGTGACTGCTATGCATGTGAGGGAGGGACTTGTGTGGGTGACGGCGCGGCGCAAGCACGAGTTCCGTCTGTATGATCCTCTATTGGTGGATGAAGAGTCCCAGATGTTTTCATTGTCATAATGTACTCCATGGACTGCTTAGTGTTTTAGCCTATGGAAGACCTGGTGTCTGCTCTCTCGACTTAGAGAATGGCTTTGAACATTTGAACATTTGCATTTATTCGCGTTTCGATGCCTTACTAGGGGAGTATTAGAATGGAATGAACACACTCTCCTGATAACTTTATCATTGTAGAACTTTGCTTACCTAGTTACCCTCTGGATCTGTGAGCCGAATCAACAAGATCTTTACTACATTAAGCGGTTTGAATGTTCTCCCCTGTGCCGGACATTGAGCTCCGTCATGTGCAGAAACTTTCTCAAAAGCACAAATTAGATTTTGCAGCTTTCAAATACAAAAGTGAAAGTGAATTCTTCCCTTATGTTAAGCTGGTCCGAGAATGAATTGCTTTGCTCGAGGCCTTTAAAGAACGAAATACACAAAATTTGTTTGTCGCCAATTCGAGCTGTAACTTCCACTCTGACTCAAATTCATAACTAAAAGGTTCATACCAGCCGTCGGGCCGTGGTTAATCCGCACATGTACTTACGGAGACGGGATGGGGGGCATCGAATGGAAGAGATAGTCTCCCAAAAAGTCAAACAGCAAAAACCTCTCCGAGGGTTTCTGTTCTGGGCAGCGTCACGTTGCTCCAGTTTGTTTCGTCTTTGTGCATTATGAATTTCTGTATTTTTTGCCCTGAAAAAAAAATCCAATACAGATCCAAGTCTCATAACGTGCAGATATCAAGCATAAAAACGTTCAGACGTATGAGGACAATTGCAAAAACTTCTCAACCATATGAATATCGTCATCTTTCGGAAGTATGCGATGGAAACATAGTATGACGCTTATCATGAGTATAGTTTCAAAAAGACTCAAAGTTCGCGTCATATTTATTGGCGAGCAATGATCGTGGTATCTTCGAACTAGTGGTGTCTACATCAACAACCTCCAAGCACCAAGAATCAAAGCAGCAGTACCTATCCAATTGTTAGCGGATGATGAAATCATAGAATTCCCACAAAGCTTACCAGTGCAAACTCCCATGAGCCATTGCAAAGTCTGAAATTTGACACCTTCCAGCTTCTCCCTCAACCCAGCAACCTCCTGCTCAATCTTCGTCTCAGTCTCCTTGATCTTCAGTTCCTGAACATTGGCCTCCTCCCGGATTCTTCCCTTCTCCAGATTCAAGTCTAACCTAACAGAAGCTTGCGTTCGACCAATCTCATCTCTCAATCTGCTGTTCAACTTGGCAAGATCGTTTGTCAAGCGTTCATGTGATGCCCTGGTTGTAGCTGACTCTGTTGAGTCTGCAGATAAAAGTTCGGATCGAAGCTTTGCGAAATCGACCTTTTGTGTGTAGGTCGCTTTAGCCTGGTCCTCACGAAGTACCATTGTGCGTGTCAAGTTCTGAATACTATAATATGTTAGGTAGCTTAATGGAAGACAGACATCGAAACACACCTCTCTTCGATTACATCGCTAAGTACCTTCATCATTGCAACAGCTTGTGGCTCCGTAAATCCTTCCTCCCGTAGCCGCTGGACAAACTTAAGAGTATCGAAGTGATGGTCCCGAGACTGGCGTGCAGTGGCATGGAAAGCTCGCCGAACGGCGGGATTCTTGCTCGCCAGCGCTGTGATCCCATTGTGCTGTGGTCGCAAGAGGGATTTCCTGTCTGCAACGTTCCAAGATCTATTGTAACTATCGTATCTAGGTGATGTAGTGCTCAATGCTCGGATGGTGTTGGAAGGAATTGTTGTTGGCTGCCAACTCAATCTGGGAAGCAAGAACCGCGGAAGAGCTCTGGCCACGCCTAAGTTTGTCATATTCAAGGTAGATTTAAGAAGGTGATATATGTAGAAGCTGTATTGGTTCTTGAAAAAGGCCCAAAGCAGATGTCCCTGAAATCGTTCAGAGCTCGAGGTTAGGAAAAACTGATGGCACGTGACGTATATGACTCAAGGAAAATCGCGGGGTTATTTCGACCGCCCACAAATTTTTGCTGTGATAAATTTCACAACATCGATATCAAGCCGCCACCAGAACTTCACCTCTGACTACATAGTTTGATACCAAGAGCCGATATTTCAGTGACTTCTGCAATATTCAGCACTTCTCGAGAGAACAGCGATTCCGACACAATGACGGCGAACGGCGATAGGTACGGCAACGACCAGGACTCTGGGTCTGACTCCGAGCCTGGCTCTCCAGGTCTCGAGGCACAAAATGATTTCGATGACCATGTGGAGGAGCTTCCTCTCAAATCTGCGATGAAGAAGAGCACACATAAAGAACCCGCACAAGTCATAATACGCCCAACTCTACCTCCGCAAACAGAACCCAAAGACCTCGATGTCAAGTCTTTGACTCCTCTCACCCCAGAGATCATTGCGCGACAGGCAACAATCAATATTGGAACCATTGGACATGTGGCGCACGGAAAGTCAACAGTGGTAAAGGCCATCTCAGGTGTACAGACAGTTCGATTTAAAAATGAGTTGGAGCGAAACATCACAATCAAGCTTGGTTATGCCAACGCAAAGATCTACAAGTGCGATAATGAGGAGTGTCCAAGACCAGGATGTTTTAGGAGCTACAAGAGTGAGAAGGAGGTCGACCCACCGTGTGAGCGCGATGGATGCTCTGGTACCTATAGACTGCTCAGACATGTCTCGTGAGTGTTCATTGCCCTTCAGATAAGAAGAACAAGACTGACGTGAATGTAGCTTCGTTGATTGCCCCGGTCACGACATTCTCATGAGCACTATGTTGTCAGGTGCTGCAGTCATGGACGCTGCCCTGCTCCTCATCGCCGGTAACGAAACCTGCCCACAACCACAAACCTCAGAGCATCTTGCAGCTATCGAGATCATGAAACTGGACAAGATCATCATTCTCCAGAATAAGGTCGATTTGATGAGGGAAGAAGGTGCCAGCGCTCACTACGCAGACATTCTAAAGTTCATTCGAGGAACTGTTGCTGGAGGCGCGCCAATCATTCCGATTTCTGCCCAATTGAAGTTCAATATCGATGCCGTTAATGAAGCGATTGTCAATACTATTCCTGTGCCACCAAGAGATTTCACGATGGATCCCCAAATGATCGTTATTCGATCATTCGACGTTAACAAACCAGGTGCTGAGATTGAGGAGTTGAAGGGAGGTGTAGCTGGTGGCAGTATCTTGCACGGGGTGGTGAAGCTTGGGGACGAGATTGAGATTCGACCTGGTATTGTCACGAGAGATGAGAAGGGAGCAATCAAGTGCACACCAATTTTCAGCAGAATCGTCACACTGAACTCGGAAAACAACGAGCTCAAGTACGCTGTTCCTGGAGGACTGATCGGTGTTGGAACCAGAATTGATCCTACACTATGCCGTGCTGATCGTTTGGTCGGTTTCGTCTTGGGGCTGAAGGGTCGTCTGCCTGATATCTACATCGAAATCGAGGTCAACTACTACCTTCTTCGACGATTGTTGGGTGTTAAGACTGCGGACGGAAAGCAAGCCAAGGTTGCTAAGTTGGCGAAGAACGAAGTTTTGATGGTGAATATTGGGTCGACAGCTACTGGAGCTAAGGTTGTTGCCGTGAAGCAAGATGCCGCGAAATTGATCCTTACCAGTCCGGCTTGCACGAACGTTGGAGAGAAGGTTGCGCTCAGTCGACGTATCGAGAAGCATTGGCGACTAATAGGTTGGGCTACGATTGCCAATGGTGTTACGCTGGATCCTAGCACTTCATAGATGGATGTATGTTCGTTGTTTATGGTCTGCATATGGGGAGTTGATAGAATTGGGCGAAAAAGTTAAGCTCAATTGGTTGGCACTTACTTGACATAAATCAAGATCTGCACAGCATGGTTGTCCTTTATGTATGAGAGAAAATGTGAAGATTTCATCAAAGTTCGGCGTTCATGATATTGGCTGCTGTGGATATGACTAAATTAATTGGCTGGATGCCTTGGTGATTAAATACGGCTAGTTTCGTCTTCGACTTCTGAAGATCTGATTGCTAGAGACTCAGAGAGGTACTTAAGTTAAGAATTAGACCCCTGTAAGATTAAAATACTTCCGTGCATATGGCTTCGGAGGTTGCATCGTAGTGAAATGCTTTCGTACGAGTGTGCAAAGATCGTCACACAATCCGGTGGCACAACATGCCATTCGGTCCCTATAAACTGGTTTGACAGTCTGGACTCTGTACAACTGTCAAACGCTCTACCGAAGACATCGTGCAAGTTGTACCAAGGTAAATCCTAGGCTGTTATAGTGGGACGTAGTAGAGTTGCCAGGATGGGTAGGTAAAGTCGAGGCCATGTCGAGACTTGAACGCTAGGTTCATGCCTGAGGAAATTGGAAATCAGACGAGTATGGAAAACTTGGACAATTAGTTGAAGTAACACGTTCGAGCTCACTTGACTTGGATACTCTGAGTGTATCAAAATTAAATTTGGTTATTGCAGTACATAAAAGTGACGAAGAAGTTCTGCTCGTTTTCGTGGCTACTAGTTGTAGATGACCAGGAATACGTGATGGTCTTATCCATAACTTCAGAAAGATAGCACAGAGCACAAAGGAAATGTTGTTTTCATTCTATGGTGACAAGTATATATGGAATAAATGGAGATATCTGACCCGGACTTCCGGTCTGAATGTGGAGCAGTAAAAAGCATAACTGGAGAACAAGGCTGATGATTAGCTAATCCCTTAAGGATTTCCCGTCCGTCAGCATTAAGATTGATCAAGGGGACAAGTAGCGGAAACTTTATCTAGACGACACTTGAACTTGCAGACTACGATTTGTTCTTTTTGAAGCAGCATTTGAAGAGTGCTCGCCAGTTTCTTGAGAGACCCACTTCTACCTACCTACTCAAGCGAGTGGAGTGGCAGAACAGAAAACGGAAGCTTCCGCGAATGCGTGGTTTCGAACGTCCTAGTGGGCGTATGTGTCTTGTATGTTGTTCTGGCTTATTTCTGCGATTTCATCTGTTCTGCGTAACCGCTGTGGGCGTATGGGCTGCTCCCGCGCGTAGATGGCGCGTAGATATGATACTCTAGTATTATCGGCAAGATTATGTCTCCACGAACAACACCGCATTCGGCGTTCGTATGCGGCATTCGTCTGCACAGGCGGCAATGATCTAGTCGAGTAGTCTGAAGTTTGGTAACTGCTCCCGAGTCGATTTTTGCGGAAAGCCCTCGTGTTTTCTTACCCATTGTGCGAAGGACTCGGTCACATTCCTCGTTTGCAGTTGCTGCCTGGGTTTGAATTACTGTGTTACCCTTCCGTTAGTCGAGGCACGATGAGTGAAGGCTTCATTTCTCAGTCAGTGATCATAGGGGCAAGTCAGACGGGAATGTCTATGCTCCGTTGTATCTCGTCTGAGTCATTATCTAATGATGAAGTGGGATGGCGATATCTGGTTGATCAGGGGAGAGGATTCTGTTTGAGCCGAAGCGGCGGAAAAGACGAACCCTTAATGATCGGTACGGGAAGCAGGGATCAAGAAAGATTAAATAAAAGATTCATCCAGCTGGACTTTCCAGATTTCAATGTCCGAAATCTCTTGGCATCCAATCAGACCCCGAGAATGGTTCGATATTACGATAATTGGGTTAGCGCCTACATTACTCGGATGAAAATCTGCCCGTGCATAATTCTCTCAGGAGAGAAAACGTCCACCAAAGCTTGGCATAAAATAAAGAAAGTAGGAATGTACAGTATGAAGCCTTTGTCCATAGAGGCAAAAGGTGGCGTGTGGCATTTAGTCATCGATACGGCGACGAGATTACCCGGTGTTTCTTTGTGACTGCAGTTGCACTGCTACCAGTACTGTATTTCTGTCTCTCAGAAAATCAATCCAAGTTTGCGGTGCAGAGTTCCAATAATAATCTGCCAGAAAGGGATCCGCATACCCCAGACCGCGTCCCGACCTTAATCTATTCCAGAACCCTCTCAAGATTTGGTGTTCGACGTTCGTCTTCGTCTTCGGTCCAAGACCCTCTTTCCAGCAAAATCCAACCAGTCACAGACTGTCAAAGCCTCGTCGGACATTCGAAGCCTTCCCGCGTCCGAGCCCGACAACCTACTTTTCCTCCCCCTTGCAACCTGCAAGCGAACGCCGGGTCCAGTCCAATTGTTGAAGCATATGAATAGTCTTCCTTTTGCTGTTCGTGTGTTGACTTTTTGTTTCTGATCTTCGTCCTCTTCTACACCGCGCCTACTTTCCGTCATTCCTTTCCACCATGACTTCTTCCCTTGAGAAGCCAACCATGGACGACTCCGCCTCTGATACCCTCAAAAGTGCCCCGACCAGTATGCACGAGAAGGCTGAACAATCGGTTCGACAAGGCTCTAGGTCCCCTACGCCCACGCAATCCATACACGAGACCATTGCGAAAGATGCGACAACCGTCGAGACTGGGGCTGAATTAGAGAAAATAAATACAAGCGCAGAGGGTAGCGAGTACCCAACGGGAGTTACACTCGGATTGATCTCTCTGGCTCTGTGTCTTTCTGTATTCCTCATGGCGCTAGATAACACCATTATTGTAAGTATCGAATATTGTTCAACGAGTGGCTGGACACCATGCTCTGCGATGCGCAACTTTTCTTTTAGAGAAATATTCTCCTCTCTGCATAATTGCAAGACTGACTCTATGAATTAGGCCACTGCGATTCCTAAGATCACTGATGAATTCCACTCTCTTCCTGATGTTGGATGGTACGGCTCGGCATATCTATTGACAACCGCCTCCTTCCAATTGTAAGCGAACCCCTGCTCGAATCATACTACGGATTCATACCCAAGTTCTTGGAGAACTAACAATCTGCAGACTCTTTGGCAAGTTCTATACCTTCTTCTCGATCAAATGGGTCTACCTGATAGCTATTGGAATTTTCGAACTTGGCTCCCTCCTCTGTGGAGCTGCTCCAAATTCAATCGCCTTGATCATTGGTCGTGCCGTTGCTGGACTTGGTTCTGCCGGTATTTTCTCTGGAGCTCTCATCATCGTCGCCTACAGCGTACCACTTCAGAAACGACCCATGTATTCTGGATTTATTGGTGGCATGTATGGAATTGCTTCAGTGGCTGGTCCTCTCCTGGGTGGTGTATTCACGGATAAAGCGACTTGGAGGTGGTGTTTCTACATCAATCTCCCAATCGGTGCGATCACAATGGTCGTCATTGCTATCTTTTTCAAGGCTCCTACCAGAGCAGCTGTAGCAAACGTTGGCTGGAAGGCACGCGTTAAGGATTTCGACCTCTACGGAACCGCCGTCTTCATCCCAGCCATTATTTCCCTATTGTTGGCTCTTCAATGGGGTGGAACGAAATACGACTGGTCCTCATGGAGAATCATCCTTCTCTTCGTCTTCTTCGGGGTTCTGATACTCTCTTTTATCACCATCCAGTTCTGGAAGCAAGACACTGCAACCATTCCTCCCAAGATCATGAGAAAGCGAAGCATGTGGTCTGCAGCTTGGTTCTCTTTCTGCATGGGCTCGTTCTTCCTGTTACTTGTTTACTTTTTGCCAATTTGGTTCCAAGCTGTCAAGAGTGCTAGTGCTGTGAAATCTGGCATCATGAACTTGCCTATGATCATGTGTCTAGTTATTGTGTCCATTCTAAGTGGTGTAGGAGTCACTGTCGTTGGATACTGTGAGTTATTATCCCTTCTGAAGTCAAGAACATACTAATTAAAATATAGATGCTCCGTTAATGATTGCGTCAAGCGTTTTGGCTGCCATTGGTGCCGGCCTACTTTCGACCTTGACTCCAGCATCAGACCACCAGATGTGGATTGGATATCAAGCACTTATTGGTGTTGGAATCGGCCTTGGAATGCAACAACCTCTGATCGCTGTCCAAACTGTTCTCGACATTTCACAAGTTCCCATTGGTACCTCAATCGTGAGTACACGCAGTTTATTTCAATTACCTTGCATTGAGTGCTAATTCTTGTAGATCATCTTCGTACAAACACTCGGTGGCGCTCTTTTCGTATCTATTGGACAAAACACGTTCAGCAACAAACTTTTCGAAGGTTTGGCCAAGTATGCTCCAAGCATCGACCCCAAGATTGTTCTCAGCAGTAAGTGCAAACAAACATCACGACTCTATGAACTAGACTAACTCAAATAGTTGGCGCAACGAATCTGCAAAGCAGCGTTGACAAGGCAGTCCTCCCTGGCGTCCTGCTTGCATACAACAATGCTTTAACGC
Organism: Mollisia scopiformis; assembly: GCF_001500285.1. Classification (NCBI taxonomy): domain Eukaryota; kingdom Fungi; phylum Ascomycota; class Leotiomycetes; order Helotiales; family Mollisiaceae; genus Mollisia; species Mollisia scopiformis. The sequence goes on from NW_017263583.1 coordinate 203,268, forward strand.
ATGCTTTCTTGGTGGCCGCCATTATGGCTGCCTTCACGATTGTTGGAGCCGCAGCCATCGAATGGAAGTCTGTCAAGGGCAAGAAGATTGAGATGGGTGCTGCGTAAGGCATTGTTTTTGAATTACAGCATAGTTGGATTCGGAAAGCGAATTGCATATACCCTGGCGTTATTGGCATTGGGAGGATATCTAGTATAACTTTGTAATTTTCTTTGTCTGTCTTAGACCGGGACACGGGATACACCCTCTTCTCTTTGTATAATATTGGCCATGTGAGATGGCTTTGCATGGCTGTGGATGTCTTGACAGAACTCCACTGCCCGAATGAGCGTGATAGACTAGAAAAACCTAATCACTCAGCCTTGCTTCTGCATCTCATCTGGACCCAAGCGTCAGATATGTGATATATCCTTTAAGTTGGAATGGTCAGAACTTTTAACATTCTCGAGAGATCCGTTGCCCGATGATGTTAGAGAACCAAAGACGTTGCTTTGGCCGATCCAGCAAGTGTGGAAGTGGATGTGTGGTTCCCTCAGATGTCCATTGTACCTGTGAGCAATTGGCCACAAAAAAATTGACCACAACATACGATGTACAGACAATATAATAATGAACTTTGTCTAAAAAGTGAATATTTCTCGACCCCCAACCGTGTTTATATGAATATCACGCTTCATATACAACAACGGTCGGCTTCGTTTCCGAGAACACCATGTGGATTGAATTTCCCCTTATCCAGTCCCGATCGCGCCTAGCGTATTTTCGGCAGCTTACGAAATAAGTCTTAGCAGCCTTGCTACCATGGATTCTCAAAGTTCGCGAAAGACAGATTCAGCATAACAGCAATCAACAAACACTCCCCTCTCAAGCACCCAATAGCGTCCCAAATTTTAAAGGGAGCTTTGATCATCACGCTCATTACCTGAACACTTTGCTTTCCCCTTTCACTGAGATCGAGAACGGTTGTGGTTCCAGCGCCGCAGCGCAGACGAAGCAGCCATGGCGCCAGCTCTGCCCATCAAGTTTACGGAGCTGCTCCAGGTATGTGACAAACTCTATCGCGCCTTCATGATGTTGGAACGGAACTGACAATGACTTCTAGTTGACTGCAGTGGGTATCTTGGTACGTCTCCGGTTGTTTTGAGCTTCCCGAGCTGTTCAAAGGTGAAGGCAACAGCTGGAAGGACATTGAGCTAACAGGTATCATCGCAGGGCACATCAATTGGATTTAATTCATGTGTAAGTGATCAGCTTCATAGCTCAAAGCTTCTGCCAAGGTAGCTAATGGTGACTGCAGACCCTCGAATCCGATTCATACATCTGTGTCCGGGAGAAGAAGGATGAAGCCTCACAACCTGAAGTGGTCATTGTCGACCTGAAGAACAACAATAATGTCATGCGCAGACCTATCAAGGCTGACAGTGCGATCATGCACTGGACCAAACAAATTATTGCTCTGAAGGCACAATCCCGGACCCTCCAGATCTTCGACCTTGGCCAGAAGCAAAAGTTGAAGTCCGCCACAATGAATGAGGATGTAGCGTTCTGGAAGTGGTTCAGTGAGACATCGTTAGGCTTGGTAACAGAATCGGCGGTCTACCACTGGGATGTCTTTGATCCAAATCAACCCTCGCCTGTCGAGATCTTTAAGAGAAACCAAAACCTTTCCGTGAGTTTGGTCTTGGCGACACATATGGATGGTGGCTAACATACTTTTCTCAGGGCTGCCAAATTATCAATTATCGTGTCAGCGACGATGGCAAGTGGATGGTCGTGGTCGGTATCACACAACAACAAGGACGAGTGGTTGGTGCTATGCAATTATACTCCCGAGATCGTGGCATCAGCCAAGCCATCGAAGGACATGCTGCTGCTTTTGGCTCTTTACGCCTTGAGGGAGCTCCTGCAGATACCAAGGTCTTCACATTCTCTGTTCGTACCGCTTCGGGAGCCAAGCTACACATTGTTGAGGTCGACCACCAAGCCACAAATCCTACCTTCTCGAAGAAGGCTGTGGATGTATACTTCCCAGCTGAGGCCGTCAATGATTTCCCAGTTGCTATGCAGGTTTCGCAACGATATAGCATTATCTACTTGGTCACAAAATATGGTTTCATCCACTTGTACGACTTGGAGACTGGTACTTGCATATTCATGAACCGAATTTCGAGCGAGACAATCTTCATTACTGCGCCGGATTCAGAATCGGCAGGTTTGGTATGTTCTCCCTCTTCTCTTGGAACATTGACAAGGTGGTGGAGTCGAGCTAATAGCTCGACCTGTCATTCGAATGAAGTTTTGAGTTTGCTAACTGTTTTTAAAGTGTGGAGTTAACAGGAAGGGTCAGGTATTATCAGTCTCTGTTGATGAGAATACCGTGATTCCATACCTCCTTCAAAATCCCGCCAACTCGAGCCTTGCTGTCAAGCTTGCATCACGTGCTGGACTACCTGGTGCAGACAACTTGTATGCAGGTCAATTCGATCAACTACTGAACACCGGCAACTATGCTGAGGCTGCTAAGATTGCTGCGAACTCACCTCGTGGCTTTCTCCGAACCCCACAAACCATCGAGCGATTTAAGTCATTGCCTGCTGCACCAGGACAACTGTCTGTTATTCTTCAATACTTCGGTATGCTTCTCGACAAGGGAAGCCTGAACAAGTATGAAACACTTGAGCTCGTTAGACCTGTTCTTGCTCAGAACCGCAAGCACTTGCTCGAGAAGTGGTTGAAGGAGAACAAGCTTGATTGCTCTGAAGAGTTAGGAGATGCCGTTCGCCCACATGACTTGAACATCGCTCTCTCCATATATCTTCGAGCCAATGTTCCAGCCAAGGTTGTTGCTGCTTTTGCAGAGACTGGTCAATTCGAGAAGATTGTTCCGTACGCATCACAAGTTGGATATACCCCCGACTATGTTGTGCTACTACAAAGCATGTGAGTTGAATGGAGATTTTACAGTTATGACAATCACTGACTTATATTCTCCAGAGTTCGTGTCAACCCAGACAAAGGCGCCGAGTTTGCGACTCAACTAGCAAATTCCAATCTCGTTGACTTAGAACGTGTGGTCGACATTTTCCAATCCCAGGGCATGGTCCAAGCCGCAACCGCGTTTCTCCTTGACGCTTTAAAGGACAATAAGCCGGAACAAGGTCACTTGCAGACTCGTCTACTCGAGATGAACCTCATCAATGCTCCTCAGGTTGCTGATGCTATCCTTGGGAATGACATGTTCTCTCATTATGATCGACCGCGCATTGCTCAATTGTGTGAACAAGCTGGTCTCTCTCAACGCGCCCTGGAGCACTATGATGATCCTGACAGCATCAAGCGAGTTATCGTTAATATTGTAGCCACCCCAACCTTCTCACAAGATTGGTTGACCGGCTTCTTTGGACGCCTCTCCCTCGAGCAATCATTGGATTGTCTTGATGCCATGTTGAAGAGCAACATTCGCCAAAATCTGGCTGCTGTTGTCCAGATTGCCACCAAGTACTCGGATCTCCTTGGCCCGGTTAGATTGATTGATCTCTTCGAGAAGTACAAGACTTCCGAAGGTCTCTTCTACTACCTTGGTAGCATCGTCAATCTGAGCGAGGATCCGGATGTTGTCTTTAAATACCTGCAAGCATCAGTTGCAATGTCTCAATTCACGGAAGTTGAGCGCATTTGCAGAGACTCCAACCACTACAACCCCGAGAAAGTAAAGAACTTCTTGAAGGAAGCTAAGTTAACTGAGCAAGTGAGTCAATCGCATTTCATTTCAGATAGAGGGAAATGAGTTTTCGGGGGAGAGTCCTTCTCGCTTCCTTCGTAGTTTTATTTGACCCATACTAATTATTTGATAGCTCCCACTCATCATTGTCTGCGATCGCTTCAACATGATCCACGACTTGGTTCTTTATCTCTATCAGGCACAGCAATTTAAATCAATTGAAGTGTATGGTACGTCAAATTCTACCCTAATTTTATTGGATGAGCTCCTCGGCTCCTTGGTTTCTCTCAAAAGCGTATACTGATTCGTTGCCAGTTCAACGTGTTAATCCGAGTCGTACACCGTCTGTCATTGGTGGTCTTCTTGATGTTGATTGTGATGAATCGATCATCAAGAATCTTCTCTCGACCGTCAATCCAGCATCCGTGCCCATTGATGAGCTCGTCCAAGAGGTTGAGTCAAGAAACCGTCTTAAGATTCTTCTCCCCTTTTTGGAGACCACGCTCGCTGCTGGCAACCAACAACAAGCAGTGTACAATGCCTTGGCCAAGATTTACATTGATTCGAACAATAACCCTGAGAAATTCTTGAAGGAGAACGATCAATATGACACTCTAATTGTGGGTAAATACTGCGAGAAGCGGGATCCGGGACTAGGTAAGTTACCGCTTTCCTTCCACTCCCATCTGTTCCTGGACATTCTCTAACATTTCGTCCCTAGCATTCATTGCCTACTCAAAGGGGCAAAATGACTTGGAGTTGATCAGTATTACATCGTGAGTCAAATTTTGCCCTTGTTTTGTATTCAACTTCTGTCAAAAGTGTATACTGATTTGTCAATAGTGAAAACTCCATGTTCAAGGCTCAAGCTCGCTACCTCCTCGACAGAGCTGACCGTGAATTATGGGCTTTCGTTCTTAGTCCTAACAACATTCATCGTCGTTCTGTCGTTGATCAGGTCATCTCTACCGCTGTTCCTGAATCGACCGAACCCGATAAGGTCTCGGTGGCTGTTGCTTCCTTCTTGGCTGCCGATTTACCTGCAGAACTTATTGAGCTTCTGGAGAAGATTGTTCTCGAGCCATCTCCATTCTCGGACAACGAGAACCTCCAGAACTTGCTCATCTTGACTGCTACCAAGGCTGACAAGGGTAATTTTCAATCTCTCGACAATCATTTCCTTGCTAATTCAGTCAGGTCGTGTCATGGATTACATACACAAGCTGGATGCATACAACGCTCCAGACATCGCCAATATCTGTATCGAGGTTGGTCTGTTCGAGGAAGCTTTCGAGGTCTACAAGAAGATCAACGACCACTCTAGCGCCGCCAACGTCCTTGTCGAACACATTGTCAGCATTGATCGTGCGCAGGAGTATGCTGAGCGCGTTGAACTTCCTGAGGTTTGGAGCAGAGTCGCCAAGGCTCAATTAGACGGTCTTCGTGTCAGCGATGGTATTGCCTCTTACATCCGTGCTGAGGACCCAAGCAATTACAACGAAGTTATTGAGATCGCTACTCATGCCGGCAAGGATGAGGACTTGATCAAGTATCTCCGAATGGCACGCAAGACCCTCCGAGAGCCTCCCATCGACACCGCTTTAGCTTTCGCTTTTGCCCGCACCGACCAGCTCGGCGAATTGGAAGACTTCCTTCGAGGTACCAATGTCGCCAACATAGAGGAGTCCGGTGACAAGGCTTATGCCGAGGGTTACCATCAAGCAGCTAAGATCTTCTTTACCAGTATCTCCAACTGGGCCAAGCTTGCTACCACTCTTGTTCACCTTGAGGAATATCAAGCTGCTGTTGAGTGTGCCCGCAAGGCCAACAACATCAAGGTTTGGAAGCAAGTTAATTCTGCTTGCGTTGAGAAGAAGGAATTCAGACTTGCGCAGATTTGCGGCCTGAACTTGATTGTTGATGCCGAGGAACTCCAAGGTCTCGTCCGACAATATGAGCGCAATGGCTACTTTGATGAGCTCATTGCTCTCCTTGAGCAAGGTCTGGGTCTCGAGCGAGGTAGGTGTTGGGGAAGCCCCATTTTCTCCTTATTTTCCCCGAGACATTGTCTTATCCTTTTCCTGAAGCAAAAAAGATGGAAAAATGCTAACGCCACCGCTATCCAGCTCACATGGGAATGTTCACCGAGTTGGGTATTGCTTTGTCAAAGTATCACCCAGATCGTGTGATGGAACACTTGAAGCTCTTCTGGTCCAGAATCAACATCCCCAAGATGATTCGTGCTACCGAGGATGCTCACTTGTGGCCTGAATTGGTCTTCCTGTACTGCCATTACGACGAGTGGGATAATGCCGCTCTTGCCATGATGGAGCGTGCAGCTGACGCTTGGGAGCACCACTCTTTCAAGGACATCGTCATCAAGGTCGCCAATCTGGAGATCTATTACCGTGCATTGAACTTCTATCTTCAGGAGCAACCATCTCTCTTGACCGATTTATTGCAAGCCTTGACGCCTCGCATTGATGTCAATCGTGTCGTCAAGATGTTTGAGAAGTCCGACAACATCCCGCTCATCAAGCCATTCCTTCTCAATGTTCAATCGCAGAACAAGAAGACTGTCAACAATGCCATTAACGATTTGTTGATCGAGGAGGAGGACTACAAGACTCTCCGTGATTCGGTCGAGAACTATGACAACTATGATCCTGTCGAGCTTGCTCAGCGCTTGGAACGTCACGATTTGGTCTTCTTCCGCCAAATTGCTGCCAACATCTATCGCAAGAACAAGCGCTGGGAGAAGTCTATTGCTCTTTCCAAGCAAGACAAGCTTTTCAAGGATGCCATTGAAACTGCTGCTATGTCTGGCAAGTCCGATGTCGTGGAGGAACTACTCCGCTACGTAAGTCTACCAAACCTGCCACTAATGGACACTGCTGATTTATCTATTAGTTCGTTGATATCGGCAGCCGTGAATGCTATGTTGGCATGCTCTATGCTTGCTACGACCTCATCCCTATCCACGTTGTCATGGAGATCTCCTGGCGCCACGGTCTGACCGACTTCACGATGCCCTTCATGATCAATTATTTGGCTCAACAGAGCTCGACTATTGAGATCTTGAAGAAGGATAACGAGGAGCGCAAGCTTCGTGAGAAGTCCCAAGAGAAGGAGGAGAATAACACTCCAATTCTTGGTGGCAACCGACTCATGATCACTGCTGGCCCGACCGGACGTCAATCCCCAGCTCCCTTTCCCCAAGCCAACGGCTTTGCACCACAACCAACTGGGTACAACGGATTTTGAGGTTGAGATGTCAAGTCGAAGCTGACGGGGCGTACTATACATAATGACCAGGACATGTTTGGGCTGTACCTTTCTGATTTTAGCAGCGGGGTGGGGTTTATTCCATGGAACATGTGTCTCATAGCATCTTCACGATGACCTGACCTGTAGTTGTAGCCTCTCGTGGATTGGACCTCGTGTCTCGAGCCAATGAGGAGGCACCGTGTAACTGATAGGAGCGACCAGATGATGATGCCTTTGCTTTTTCCAGCTTCTCTGATGTATTTTGAGAAATCAAAGCTTTCTACATTCATCTCTCTCTAGATCCATGCACATGAATGTCTTGAGTGATGTGAGTCAATTGACTATGTGAAAAGCATCAACGGTGTGATTGACTATAAATTCCATGAGGCCGCGGCTAATGTTACGTTGATTTCCGAACACATCTCACAAATGCTTGCATGATCTCTAAGATCCTTTTCATGATAACCTGGTAAAGGCTTGCTCGCCGTGTCCGAAAGACGTCTTTTGGGGCGTACCTTGGAGTGTATTCCTGTCTCGCTCGCTAACAGAATCCGGGGTTCGCATGCAGAAGCAGAGGCACAGGACGGATGTGCCACACGTGGGCTGACAAGTCTTTCGACATGCATCAGCACACAGCAACAGATGGTTGTGATATGTTTTCTTATGGAAGAAAGGAAGGGAAGCGGCTTTCGTCGGGAGTTCGGGTGTACTTGCTGCATCTACTGCTGAGGGAAATTTTTCTTCCCCTTCCTTCGAATTTCTAGATTGTGTACAGTACCTGGGCTTGGTCCGATGTTCGGGGCGCTGCTGCACCGCGGCTCGGTAGTGAAAATTGCGAAAAGACGAGGTGATGTGGTGGAGGGGTAGGGGACAGTGGAGGTGGTTCACATGAGTGACAGGAAAGAGAGAGAGGGAAAAAAAGAAATGTCTCGAGCTTGGGGTAGCTTCTAAGCTTGGCTGTGACTCTCCCGTTCGGGCCCCTGCAGGAAGAGAGGGAGGAAGGGAGGGAAGAATCTTCAGTACAGCACAACGTGCATGATAGCTATGTAAATTTTTTTGCATGTGCATTCGTAATTTTTTTTCCCCGTCAGCGAATGGGCATGGATAGGATAGATAGGAATGACGATGCTGCGATTGCATCTCCACGGCTATAAAAGAGGCACCGGTATTCGAGAAAGCATGGATTAATTAAATCCTAGCCAGAAAACCCCCCGCCGCCCGCTCAGATTGCCAGAGCTGCGACTGCACTTATGTCATAGCTCCCAGACTTTCTACCCACTCTGCATAGCCTTATCGTGGGGGACAACCCGAGATACAGTAGATCTCGAGATTGTTATTATTATTATTATTTACGATTGGAATTGGAATTGGGATTTGAACATTGTGAGAGATAATTGCATCACGTTATCGATTTTTCTCTCACTGGGCACTACACTACACTACCTGCAGCCAAATTTCTCACTTGTTCTGCTGTACGAGAGAGCACAGCAAGCTTGGCCTCTCGGTGCCGTACACCACGACCAGGATTCTGTGATTGAGATTGATTGGGGTCAGATCTTGCTTGCTTGATCTTGATCGATATCGGCGGCGCGCAATTGGTGGGAAAGCCAGAAACTGTCTTGGACAAGGAGAGAGCACCGACACTGGGAGCTTGGGTCCGGCAGGAACGAGGGGACAATAGTGGCTTCTGCTTCTGCTTCTGCTTCAACCCCACTACGACGACACTGACAAGAGCTATCCCAAACACCAACCACCACAGACAAGGAGCACCACGCACGCAAGACCAGACTCAGAGACTCTCGCTCATTCATCACTCACTCACTTGCTCACCCTCGCATCTGCATCTGAGTCTGCATCTGCATCTGCATCTTAAGCCGAGACTGCACGACCCAGGTCAACAAAACAAGCATCTTTTCCCCCCAACTCCTCCTCTCTTTCTTTTCCGCAACCCTCAACAATAACAGAACCTATCTCCCCATTCCTATCCTGCCTTCCGTTCACCCATTGACCGCTGTGTACGCATCCTTCACGCCGATCATCCCCAGCTCGTGAAGCTCATTCACCTCACCTCACCGTCCTCTCCTCGCAACCCCTCCACCGGTTCTAGCTCGGCACGAGGCTTCTCTAAGAGCAGCGCCGACCACCACCGTGCCGCCCCTCCATAGCTCTCACGCATCTAAACTCAAAGAGCTTCCTCGCCCTCTCTCCTCTGCATCGCTCAACATCCACCGCAACTTCTCACCACCAGAATCATGGCTGACGAGCACAATCCCAATGGCGCCTACAGCGAGGTCTTCGAGGAGGGAAAAGATGCAGGTCAGGCACAGACCATCCATCGCATCCGTGCCAATTCCAGTATTATGCAGTTGAAGAAGATTCTCGGTGAGTTTTTGATCCTTCCCAACACAACGCCTGGGAAGCTGCATTGAGCTTCGTTTGCCATTGGGACCTGTGCTGATGATGTTTCTTTCCATCTTACAGTGGCCAATCGAGGAGAAATTCGTAAGTATTCCCCGATCATGTTTTGTTGACTGCAGATTGCTGATGTGGAGTAGCTATCCGTGTACGTCCTGTTATCGTGGCGGGGTAATTGGAGCTTGCTGACTTGAACTTTGATACTATAGATCTTCCGTACAGTAAGTTCACACTTTCCAAGACTGCAGCAATTGTTTGAGGAATTGTGGGATTTATGCAGGTGCTGACTCGTTCAATTGAATAGGCTCACGAGCTCTCTTTGCAGACGGTCGCGGTTTTCAGGTACCAATTGGCGGTGTTCACGATGCAGCAGCTTGGGGCTAACCCATTGGCAGTTATGAGGACAGACTTAGCATGCATAGGCAGAGTCAGTATTTCCCTTTCCAATACAGCTTGCCAAGGTGACAAGAATATTTGCTGATCTCTATATGTGTCTGCAGAAGCCGACGAAGCCTACGTTATTGGAAAGCGCGGTCAATATACACCTGTTGGAGCCTACTTGGCCGGTGATGAGATTATCAAGATTGCTCTGCAACATGGCGTACAAATGATCCATCCTGGTATGGGAAGAGATTCTGCAGCTTTAAATGGTCGCTAATAAGTCTGCCAGGTTATGGTTTCCTGTCAGAAAACGCAGGATTTGCTAAGAACGTTGAGAAGGCTGGTCTCATCGTACGTTATTCCCACGTCTCATAGTCATTTAGTATATACTAACCATTACTTTTAGTTCGTCGGTCCATCTCCCGAAGTCATCGACGCCCTAGGTGATAAAGTCTCTGCGAGAGCTATTGCTATCAAGGCTGGTGTCCCAGTCGTCCCAGGTACCGAAGGTGCCGTAGAGAAATTCGAAGATGTCAAGAAATTCACCGACGAATATGGATTCCCAATCATCATCAAGGCAGCATATGGAGGTGGTGGACGTGGTATGCGTGTCGTCCGCGAGCAAGAAACCTTGAAAGATTCCTTCGAGCGAGCTACCTCCGAAGCCAAGTCTGCCTTTGGTAACGGCACAGTCTTCGTCGAACGTTTCTTGGACAAGCCAAAGCATATTGAAGTCCAGCTTCTGGGTGACAATCACGGAAACGTCGTTCACTTGTACGAGCGTGACTGCTCCGTCCAACGAAGACATCAAAAGGTCGTCGAATTGGCTCCCGCCAAGGATCTTCCCCCTGAGACCAGAGATTCTCTGCTCTCTGATGCAGTGAAGCTTGCCAAGTCTGTCAACTACCGCAATGCTGGAACAGCGGAATTCTTGGTTGATCAACAGAACCGATACTACTTTATCGAGATCAACCCTCGTATTCAGGTCGAGCACACAATTACCGAGGAGATCACTGGCATTGATCTTATTGCTGCTCAGATCCAAATTGCAGCTGGTGCTACTTTGGCTCAGCTTGGACTGACCCAGGACCGCATTTCTACGAGAGGATTTGCTATTCAGTGCCGTATCACCACGGAAGATCCATCCAAGGGATTCTCCCCAGATACTGGAAAGATTGAGGTTTACCGATCCGCTGGTGGTAACGGTGTCCGCCTTGATGGTGGTAATGGATTCGCTGGTGCGATCATCACCCGTAAGTAATTGGTCTCTCCTTCTCCAATCTCCGTACCTCTTCAGCTTATAGTGTACCTTCTTTTGGAGGACAGTATGAAGCACTTCGTATTCCACACGAGATCGCCTCTTCAACTAAACATTCCACTACTTCATTGTTCAATATATGTTATACTTGCTAATATACCTTCAAACAGCCCACTACGATTCCATGCTCGTCAAGTGTACCTGCCATGGCTCCACATACGAGATTGCTCGGAGGAAGATGCTTCGTGCTCTCGTCGAATTCCGTATTCGTGGTGTCAAGACCAACATTCCTTTCTTAGCCTCATTACTCACACACCCTACCTTTATTGAGGGAAATTGCTGGACGACCTTCATCGATGATACCCCTGAGCTGTTCGATCTTGTCGGCAGTCAAAACCGTGCTCAAAAATTGTTGGCCTACTTGGGAGACGTTGCTGTGAATGGCAGCAGCATCAAGGGACAGATTGGAGAACCCAAGTTCAAGGGTGACATCATCATGCCAGAATTGTTCGACAATGATGGAAAGAAGATCGACACAACGGAGCCTTGCAAGAAAGGCTGGAGAAACATCATTGTCGAGGAGGGACCAGAGGCATTTGCCAAGGCCGTCCGAGCGAATAAGGGATGCCTTCTCATGGACACTACATGGCGTGATGCTCATCAATCGTTGTTGGCCACCCGTGTTCGAACAGTTGATCTGTTGAACATTGCAAAGGAGACCAGCCACGCATACAGCAATCTCTACAGTCTTGAATGCTGGGGAGGAGCAACTTTCGATGTTGCCATGCGTTTCCTCTATGAGGATCCTTGGGACAGACTCCGAAAGATGCGCAAATTGGTTCCAAACATTCCCTTCCAAATGTTGCTCCGTGGTGCCAACGGTGTTGCGTACTCTTCTCTCCCAGATAACGCTATTTACCACTTCTGTGAGCAGGCCAAGAAGCACGGTGTTGATATTTTCAGAGTGTTCGATGCCTTGAACGACATTGACCAACTCGAGGTTGGTATCAAGGCTGTTCACAAGGCTGGAGGTGTAGTTGAGGGTACAGTGTGCTATAGTGGAGATAGTGCGTATTCCCGGCTACATTACGTCTTTTGAACATTGCTAACATGTTGTAAAGTGCTTAACCCCAAGAAGAAGTACAACCTACCATACTACTTGGAGCTCGTCGACAAGCTTGTGGCCATGAAGATCCACATCTTGGGCGTCAAAGATATGGCGGGTGTTCTCAAGCCTAAAGCAGCGACTCTCTTGATCGGAGCAATCCGGAAGAAGTACCCAGATTTGCCGATTCACGTTCACACGCACGACTCGGCTGGCACCGGTGTTGCGTCCATGGTGGCTTGCGCCCAAGCAGGTGCCGACGCTGTGGATACTGCTACTGACAGTTTGTCTGGCATGACTTCTCAACCAAGTGTGGGTGCTGTCCTTGCTTCATTGGAAGGCAGTGATCTCGACCCTGGTCTCAATGTTCACCACGTCCGAGCCATTGATACCTACTGGGCTCAACTCCGTCTCCTGTACTCGCCATTTGAGGCAGGTCTAAATGGACCCGACCCCGATGTCTACGAGCACGAGATTCCAGGTGGTCAATTGACCAACATGATGTTCCAAGCCTCTCAACTTGGTCTTGGTGCTCAATGGGCAGAGACCAAGAAGGCTTACGAGCAAGCCAATGATCTGCTTGGTGATGTCGTCAAGGTTACTCCTACTTCCAAGGTCGTTGGTGATTTGGCTCAATTCATGGTTTCCAACAAGCTCAGCTTTGACGATGTTCAAAAGCGTGCTTCCGAGCTTGATTTCCCAGGCTCAGTCCTTGACTTCTTTGAGGGCCTTATGGGTCAGCCATACGGTGGATTTCCTGAGCCATTGAGAACCAATGCTCTCCGTGGTCGCCGCAAGCTCGACAAGCGCCCTGGTCTTGTCTTGGAACCACTTGATCTGGCTCAGATCAAGAGGGATATCTACAAGAAGTATGGTAGTGTCACCGAGTGTGATGTTGCCAGCTATGCTATGTATCCCAAGGTCTTTGAGGATTACCGAAAATTTATCCAGAAGTATGGTGATCTGAGTGTGCTCCCAACCAGATACTTCTTGTCTCGACCTGAAATTGGAGAGGAGTTCCACGTTGAGCTTGAGAAGGGTAAGGTTCTGATCTTGAAGCTTCTTGCTGTTGGTCCTCTTTCGGATACCACTGGCCAGAGAGAGGTCTTCTACGAGATGAACGGTGAAGTTCGACAAGTCACAGTTGATGATATCAAGGCTGCTGTTGAGAATACCAGCAGACCTAAGGCCGATCCTGGAGACAGCAGCCAAGTCGGTGCACCAATGGCCGGTGTTGTTGTTGAGCTTCGAGTCAAGGAGGGTGGTGAGGTTAAGAAGGGTGACCCACTTGCTGTTCTCAGCGCCATGAAGATGGTAAGTCTACTTACTCGGATGAAAGACATTTTGCTAATGAATGATAGGAAATGGTCATCTCAGCACCCCATGCTGGTAAAGTGGGTAATGTCCAGATCAAGGAAGGTGACTCTGTTGCTGGTTCCGATCTCATCTGTAAGATTGTCAAGCCAGGAGAGTAAATAGATTGATTGGAAGGGATTGAACGTATATTGTTTTGTGGCTTTCGGAAAATTTTGGCGAAAAAGGAAAGGGGAATGATTAGACTGTGGCTGTGGATTGAGGTCTTCGGTGATCAGAATGGGATGGTTTTTGGAAGGAAGTTTGTATGTCTTTATGAAAACGAATTGTACCGTTTTGATAATTTTTTGGGGATGAATTGTGACGTACTGACAGACTATTTGACTCTCTTTACTTGAGATGAAGGACGTATATCTTTAAGTTAAAATAAAATCCACTATGAGTTTTGATCTCTAGATTATCCGTCTTCAAGCCACAACTTCCAGAATTCGTGATCCACTTCACAGTTTAAAAACTCCTCCAACCACAGCCCTCACTTCGCGCACCTCCCCCATTGGTGCGCCAATATGTACGGGGCAATTATCAATAGCTTTTTAAACTTGTGAATGCAGCAATAGTATCAATGATCACTCGTATCAGCACGTTGCTAAAAGTAAACTTCTCAAAATTGTATGATGAGTTTGTTCGCCCAGAGCGCAAATTGCTCGAAAAGCGCAACTCGCGCGAAAAGCGTAGGTAATTCAAGCATTTCAACCCACAAATTCCAGTGTGTTATAACGATCTTAATTAGGAAAAAGAAGGGGAACCTGTGGAATACTTTTTCGTTCTTCCCGAAATTCCATTCTTACTCTATAATTACATGCAACGACATTGCTCTATTTGAAATCCTTCTTTCTGCTCTTTGATCTCAGTATTCTAGGAACAATCTGTCTTGGCAGTTATCGTAAAGCCAGATGGTACCGGTACCACGGTCGAGACTCCAGCACACCAGTTCGTCAACGTTGGACCATTCGTCGCCCATATAAGGTCTGCCATTGAGCCGAGGCCACAAGTGCAAAAGCATTGTGTACCAGTGGCGCCGATGACTTCCGTACTTGCTGTTGGTGTGGGATAAATAGAAGTTATGGGAAAGAAATCGGTGTCTTCACATCTCGTCTGAATTGGATAAATGTCAGTTACGATGTGGAGGTCCGCTCCAAGAGCAGAGATCCCCCCAGGTTGAATAGCCTCGTTCCAAAAGTCAGGATCTGGCTTCAAAACTGGCATGTCAATTCCAGGCTGCCAACTCTGCCAAGGTGCTTCCTCCAGAACAACTCCAGTTGCATTCACAGGGGAGGTAACGTTGCCATCTACTGTGTCGTCGGGAGGACGGTATACTCTTCTTGGCACTGGAGACATAGAGTTGCTGAAGTACTGTTGCACGTAGATGGCAATGGCATCAAGAGCGTACGAGTCTGCATTGACGTATGAATAATCTGTACCTTGCTTTAGGGCTAGGTCCCAAACTTCTTCAGCGCGATAAGCGTAATCATCTGTGCGGGGCTGCGATACCATGGTGTAGTGCCAGATTTCGTGGAACATCACTTGGCCTGCGTTGGTTTGAAAGTTCTCCATGATGCGTTGCTGATCAATACTCCAAGCGGCACGCCCGATTTGTTTTGAAAGTGTTTCGAACTTCAAGGCAATATTGCAAAAGACGGTGTAGTGGTTGCGCCAAAGACTTATCCAGGTAGTTGACCAAGAGTACGCCACAGTACCGGGCGCACATTGGTTGGCATAGTCCCAGCAGTACCAGTATATATACTCTCCAGAAGGTGGATCATCGCTAAACACCTTTCGCAGACGACCAAAGTTATCTGATAACGAATCAGTTATTGCGTTCTCAGTACAAAGACACATGCAGAGAAGGATTCGGCGTACTAGCAATGATTTCCCGGTAATTCCACTCAAATGGTCCCCACCAGATATCCGAGTTCCAGTCCTTTCCAAGCCACTGTGTATGAGGAATGTCGTAGTTATACCCAGGGACGAAAGTAGTTTGTGCATTCATTAGTTGACTGGCTTCGTCCCATGATCTGACAATCCAGTAAGCAAAACTGTCGGATTCGTTCACGTTGCCGCAACGAATTCCCGCGGGACACCACTACCAAAGGTCTTGGCGTACGTGCTGTAATCGCCACCCCATCTATCCACTGGGTTGGTTATACTATCCGAGTCGTTTCCTGGAAACGGCCAAGAGTATGGATCATCTTGTCGCTCCTTGAGTTTAAACAAAGTGTATTTTCCTCTTTGCTCCTCCTCAATCAGGGGACTTGCTACCACAAGAAGAATGGTGAACTCCATACAATGGGTCGAACTCCTCGCATATCTCTGGAGCCGATTTGTGAAAATTGAAGGAGATAAAACGACGTAGGCTACTGTAAGTTGATGTCACAAGGCTTGAGCATGATGACCGTCCCAGGACAGGGACTATTTAAATTAATACATCTCAACTTTCTGGGTGAGGTTTGTCGTCCAACAAACTTTGTTGAGCCTTCCCAGTATGCCCTTCAGATCCTGAGCACTTCGGTATGGTTGAGCGCTTCGCGTTGCTTCCAAACTTGGATATGGGTGTAGTCCGAGCCATTCTTTGGCTAGATCTGAATAGCACAAATTCCATGGTACATAAAACCCTCGCAAGAAAGCTGTATAGAACTTGATTCATTTTGGATTATTACTATTTCAAGAATGAAAGGATCAGAACAGGGTGATGTTGGTCAAATATTCTATAGGATGGCACCACTGAGCGCCTAGAAGTAACAACAATACGAACACGGTGTTAACGGATTTGTTAGGTTTGAAGGATAGCCCCGTGGCGGCCATTTGAGTTGGTGGTCAAGAGGTCGAGGCACGGTTAGTACAATCCTACCTTGTTGTGATTATACACGACTCCACAATCATCGACGCCATCTCCAGTCCATATTCGAGGTTAGGGGCAATACTAAGTTTTTGGGTTTAGTCTCTTTCTCGCGGTTTTGAGGACAAAAAGGGCCTTCACTCTGAAAATGATGAGTTGCACGTGACCCTACTTCCTTGTCCACCTGTTGCCTACTTAGCCAGCGTCCGTCTGGAATTCCAACATCACATAGTCGACCAGTCGACCCAACGACCTTCGACTCCAACAACTTCTTCAGAAACGTAGGCCGTTTCACTCTTACGCCTTCCAACAACCTGACGGCTGTTTCAGCGGCGACCCTTCAATGACCTAGGCTCCAACCCGTGGTCCAGCAATCCAACTTGGGTCTTATATTGCTCGCCCACACCAGATAACATATCCAACATAACTGCACCTTCATGGAGAATTGTTTGTACACAGCGAAATTGCCCCCAAACACGACTCGCTAAGTCAATACTGGTCACAGCATCGTCTCAGACTTGCTCGAAATGCGAGGTAGTTACGCATTCACCATCCTGATATCTCTGTGTCTTCTTGCTGCCGCTCAGGAGTACAAGGGACCAATATGGATATGTCCTTTCGAGAAATGCAAGAGATGTCCCACAATTGCTGAAGTCGAGTCTTCGGGAATTGGCTTTGCATAGACAATGGGATACGGGTATCTCCAATTATGAAGTCCAATCACAGCTTCAATGCTAATTCGCACCCAGAACTGCCGCCATAAGACATATCAACGGATCATACGAGACTGTAGCCAAAATTTCGGGGTCAGAGCAGTATACGTCTCTCATGCAAGAGCTCACTCATCCCGCAAACTTTACTCCAGACGGTAAGCGGATCCCATCGGAAGTATCGTCGTGGAAAGATTTTGCGCTGTGGAGAAGCAAACGACGTATTAAGAAGATGCTTGGTCAGCCAGCAACGACACAAACCGCCACCCTCTCGACCATGGTTTCCAAGCTTCACAAAGCTGCTGAAATCCAACTGGGCTCTCGAATCAAAGCCGCGGCACTGAGTCAGCCTGACGCTGTAACAATCACACTAGAAGAAGTCGACAACGTGTTCGACTATTTCGGTATCGAGGACCTGATGTTGGATAATCGGGATCCGCTTTTCGATCAGCTCTTCGCTACCTCAGCAGCTTACGCCGGGTACGGGAAAGGTCTTTGTCGGAACTATACCAATCTCTATGGATGCGGGACAGAAGAGTACTTTTTGGCTTCGAAATGGACGCTGTTTCTTGATTATACTGAGAGTAGTCTGGATGGAGCGCTTCGATCTGTTCAGTCGGCGCGGATGTCTAGGGCATGGGACACGTTCGTTGAGCCGGAGCTTGGGCTGCGACGGCTCTCGATGTATGAGGATGAAGATGCGTATTGGGCGAAAGTGGAGGATCGCATTCGTGAGTTTGTTGGGTCTGTGCGGAGACCGGTTGAAGATTTGGTGTTGACGGGTGAGTCTGCTTCGGATCCACGCTTTCTCGAAGCATTACGCCATGCTTTTGCAAGATCATCGACTGGACAAGAAACGCTGGAGGCGCTTGAGATGCTCATCCAAGCAGATGATGGACCCGATTTCCTCTATGCTACTGCGAAAGGAGCGGCGGAATTTGCGAAGCGGAGGCAAGAAGGCATGGCTCGGTGTCTATTGCCTGAAAAATGTAGAAGGCGGGAAGATCAGTCGGAGAACGAGATTGGGAGATCTGAAGAACTTTAATCAGACCTCTCTCCTCCTATTGCAACAACCTCGCAAAAACAAGAACTATGATGCCCAAGAAAAAGGCAGAGAAAAGGAAATCATCGAACGCCGCTTCGCAACGACGCAGGGCAGCAATCTGCTCTTAGTGTTCTTTGAATGCTCGCTAGTTCCATACCCCCTTTCGCCACTACAGAACATCGGTATAGAGCAGAGCAGGTTAGAGTTCCTGGAAACGATGGAGGTTGAGGAAAGGAAAATTGAAGGAAGAAGAAAAAAAAATATATAAATTAAAAAACATACAACAGCAGGTATTCGCTGGTGGTCACCCACCCAACTACTAATCTGCCGATCTGAGGCTTGTGTATGGCAGAGCGGACGGGATGCCCAATTCTCTTCAGTTTATTTTCCGTTTTCGGCTTTGTGAAAATGCTGACTCAGCAACCACTTACTAGGCTGTTTCTGGACTAGGTTTCTATAGCTCGAAACTAACAACAAATATCCCACACAATGAAGAACCTGGAAATATTTCCAGAGCTCGTTTCCTCCTCCACCAAAACCGACAACATCGACCCAGCCTCGATCTCTCCCTCCACCTTCAAGGACTCTTCAAACTATTCGTGCTCTTTAGTCTTCATCTCTGCGATGGCGCCCCGCAAAGAAAAGAAGACCGGCGATTCGATTAATTCTCGACTTGCTTTGGTTATGAAGTCTGGGAAGGGTATGTTTTCTCATGCGGATGGCGTATTACTCGGCGCTCGACTAACGTGAGAAGTTACGCTGGGATACAAGTCCTCGTTGAAGATGCTTCGTATGGGCAGAGCCAAATTGGTGCTGATTTCTGGCAACACGCCACCTCTTCGCAAATCGGAGCTTGAGTGTAAGTTTGCACCGCAACTCTATCGGGCTCATGTCGCTAACTTCTGCCAGACTATGCTATGCTCTCGAAGAGTCCTGTTCACCACTTCAACGGTAATAACGTACGTTCCCACATTCGACTTCGGTTCCTGCGAAGGATTATCACAAGATAAATCTGGAGGGCTGCTAATACTTGTTTAGATTGAGCTCGGAACGGCATGCGGTAAACTCTTTCGAGTTTCGACTATGGTGGTCCTCGACGGTGGCGACTCCGATATTCTAAGCCAGGTTGTTGCTTGAGGGCCATTTCTACATTTGCATCAAGGAAAGGGACATATTTCGGAGCGGAACTCCTGCGGGAAAGATTGGCGTACGGTCCAATAGTCAATCATAACACTCTCGTGCGCGAGCCGTGGACTTTGAATGTGCTTTGCAATTGCTTAGTTTTCTAGGACGACAATGTGCCAATCTCAGTCTTTGCTGTCCTTCGAACTGTGCTAAACAAATTTCCCCATAATCACACCTCAGTAATAATCTATAGGTACCCATACTGCCCACAATGACAAATCTCCTTCCACTCCTTTCCGTATCTTCGCCCCCTTCTTACTCTGGTGTTTGCAACTCGAGGATCTGAGGTTGCCAAGCTGTGTGCTCCTCGGGTTCGATACCATAATTACCTAGTTCTCTCCACAGTCTCTCCGCTCTCTTATGTTTTGTGTTAATCGCCTATTTCCCAGAGCTGCAAATGATTTTGCGAAACACCGTTCTTGCCCCTTTTCACGCGGCTTGTTTCAAGTCGAATACCTCGCGCCTCCGGGGTCTCTCTTGCTCTCCTTTCCTTTGCCTTCATAGTGGTTTTTGCCATTCGAACTTTTCGTTTCTCTGGGGTCTCTTTTGCTCTCCTTGTTTTTTTCACTTGCGTATATTTTTGCGAATCGAACGCTTCGTCTCTCGGGAGTTTCTTCTGCTATTTTTCTTCTGGCACTTGCCAATATTTTTGCGAGTCGAATCCTCCGGTTTCCAAAAGTCTCCTTTGCTTTTTTTCTTTTGGCTTTTGCCGATCTTACTGCGAGTCGAATGCTTCGCGCTTCCGGGGTCTCTTTTGCTCTCCTTTCCTTTACATTCATCTTGGCCCTTGCCCGTAGAACTTTCCGTCTGTCTGGGGTTTCGTTTGCTCGCCGCCTTGTACTCCTAGCTACTTGTCGAATACGTCGCTCTTCGGGGGTCTCTTTCTCTATTTTCTCTGATATTGCTGCGTTACGAATCCTCCGTCGCTCAGGAGTTTCCTTTGCTCGCCACATTGTTCTCTTGCCTAGTAATCGAATGCGTCGCGCCTCTGGGGTCTCTTTCGCTAGTCTTCTTTTCGTGCGTTCAGATACTAATGCAAGTCGAATCCTTCGTTCGCGGGCGACCTGCAAAGCCCAGACCCCGAGAAAATCTGGGTCTCTGGTCGTTGGATCGAGACGTTCAAGAAGAAACAGTACCATGAGCCTCGTCATACGAACATCGCTATCAGAGTTGTGGTTGGTCCCAACTAGAATATGGCCTGGATGTAGCATGGGGAAAATGAATTTTAGCGCTAAAGAGATGGTGTTGGGAATATTGAGCCGAAAATCTGGAATAAGCGATACGCAATGAGCATCGGGTGGTAATACATTTTGAAAACCAGAGTTGGACAGCATCAGCCTTAACCTTGGCACATCTAGAGGGTGTAGTGACCATTCAAGGATATAATCATCTGATGTTATACCACTCTCTTTGACCAGCTTACTGGATTCGTAGGCAGAACAAACTTGTCGATCTGCTGTTGGACTTCGATATTTTGATTTGTAAAGATACTCTGCCATCGGATCGAGGCGGCCAAACATATCCTTTGAGACAAGCTTTTCCGGATCTCGCTTTACACATACATCAACCAACATCTCATTGGTGCATAAATCCAGTAGACTTGTTTGGGTAATTGGCCCATCTAGGTTTAGGCCAACGAATTCGTTGTCCAAAATGAGCACTTTCGGGCGATACCCATTCGTATTAGTCCATTCTCGATCTCTTAGATCCTCCAAGAGCAGTTGGATCAGTCTAAACCGGGAAGAGGACTGCCAGACATCTCCATCCATCCATGTTTTGTTGTTGCCAGGAGAGAGCAGTGCCTGTTTAGTCTCTGATGTACGGCGACTTTTTCTTCGCCGAGAGGCTTTCTTGATCCCGTTCGGAAGATGGCTGACACAATGGCTAGATCTATCCCAACGGAAGTCTAGGCAATTGTTGACCAAACATATCGGTCCCTGGTCATCATCTGCAAGTACTCCGAGGGATTTCAGTTTACGTGTACGACCTCGCTCGAAATGACACCAATCACAGCGTTGTCGCAACCTCGGAAACTTTTTTCCATGCACTAAGGTAAGATGGAGTGTAGTAGTCGCAAAATTTATGACTGACTTGTTAGGACAATACTCCATGATCGCGTGACGGTAAAGAGGCCTCGGACCCAGGCAAGGCAAACCCAAATGACGAATCGAAGCTGACGAACTCGGATTCTGAGCTAAACGATTGTTATGAATAGTCTGGCAAGAGATATGTGCTCATACAAACACACAAGGGAGCTATTCCGACCAACAGTGTTTTTCTGACGCTCTGGTGTGCAGGCAACCTGGAGCTTTGTAAGTATAATACCAAAAGCTCATGTTCTAGCGATGAAGTTTCGCATGGACTTCTAATAAGAGCTGAGGCCACCGGGAATGGCCCACTTAAGCGAGACGCGGTAACGCGTAAAAATTCTACACCCCATTTTAAAACCCTTACTACACAACAACCCTCTTAGGAATCAGTCCATAATTCAAGATGGAGACACCTCTTATCCTAAGTGATCCTATCGAGAAAGAGAATAATGAATGGCCTACCCCTGCACGTGCAGTCATTCGATCCCTATAGCGCCAGGGAAAGTCGCAACGCGAGATTGTCTCAGAGACCCATATCCCTCGAAGAACAGTACGCCGCATTCTTAAGCAGGAATCTAGTCGGAGAGAGCGCAAAAGAAAGCTCTCTAGACACCATATCATGTCTATACGCGACATACGTTATTGCATTCGAACCATTTCCAAAAACTGGAGCTCTAGGCGCATGACTTTTGAGGCTCTCAAAAAGCAACTACCCTACCTACCCTCGGTGCGCACCATTCGTCGAGAATTAGCCCGGGCTGGCTACCGCCGCTGCATTGCATGCCCTCGACCATATATTACCCTCAAACAAGCTAGGAAGAGATATGTATTTGCCAAGGAGCATAGATGGTGGGGGACATCAGACTATGCAGCTCATAGAGATGATGGCAAGCAAGGAGGGGACTGGAGGAAGGTTGTATGGTCTGATGAGGCTATATTTGAGACTGGGAAGAATGGCAGGATATATGTGACTAGGAGGGTAGATGAGAGGAGGTGCCCTGACTGCATTAAGTCAGTCTACAGGTCAGGGAGGACAACGGTCATGATATGGGGGGCATTAGGTTGGGATTACAAGTCGCCATTAGTCTTCCTAGAGAAGCTTCCAGAACGCAAGGGCATATGTTCTAAAGCCTATCTACAGCAAGTTCTTCAGCCTATAATCTTCCCTCTCTTTGATGATCTAGGGCCGGAGTATATCTTCATGGAAGACGGGTCTAAGGTGCATAAAGGGCATGCCAAATTACCTAGACTACAGCACAATATCCGAGGGTTTAATTGGCCTCCTTCTTCACCAGATTTGAACCCTATTGAGAAAGTCTAGAGGTGGATGAAGGAGAAATTGAAAAACTTGGACTATATGCCCAAAAATAAAGTGGATTTGAAAAAGGAGTTGCAAAAGCTATAGGACCGAGTTAACCCACGTGACTTTCGCCACTACACTAAGCAATTGACTTGTAAGATTGAGGATGTAATTAAGTACAAGGGTATGGCTACTATTAATTAATAATAAGTTCCATTTTCACAGAGATTCATAAGAAGACTAAAAAATTATGATTTTTGGTAAATAAGGTCTCATTTGTTGAGTTTCGCTTAAGTGGGCCATTCCCGGTGGCCTCAGCTCTTACAACTTACGTGAGATTGTGGGCTGTCTTTTATCGAATCTATTAAGCAAGTGGTAGCGTCAAGTTTTCCTTTGTGCATGGAAATGTCCCAATCTTGTTAGCTCTCTATTAACTTTAAAAGGGCTTCTGTAGACATCATAAACAAAGAACTCGAATTAAATTGAGTTAGAAGTCCACTTCGGTCTTTGATGCCGCAGTTGACCTCAGTATCTTGGACTTCATGGAAACGTGTACAATGTGTTGCAAGACTTTTCTTCGTAGAAAATTTCCGTCTTCCTGAACACTGAGGCTCGTGGCAGATTAGAGTCAACTCGTCATGTTGCTTCGCATGCCTGGCAAGAACATAGTGAGATGCAAAAGTAGCCCCCATGAAAGTGTTTACACAATCAGGAAACTGGCAAGATAAACCACCCTCTCGAATATCTGAGTTGTCGGGATTGTCGTTGAAATCGGATTTTTTTTCGTTGGCCATATCTTGGAACATTTCGTCTTCATCGGCCGCCAAGTCAGAATCGACGGTAGAGTCGGAGAAACAATCGCTGCCGATCGTAAAATTACCCCCTTTCCAATCTATCAATGGGTCACCGTGATCTTCTTCCTCTGGCTGAGAAAGCTCTTCAATGTGATCGCTATCACTAGAGTCATCATCACTCTCTTTCCATACGAATAATCCACCATAATCGGCAAGTGATTCTGAGCTATAACCCTTCTCGTCTGATAGAGGATTGAGGATCTTTACTATTTCTTCACAGCCTCGACAGTACTAATATTCTAGCAATTACCAAGTATTAGCCATTAAATATGCAAGTTTGTAGATAGGGCAAAACATACCAGAAGTAGGGGCTATAAGCAGTCCGACGCAAAGAAAATGATACCATGAATTTTCACAATACCCTCCGTCACAACCAATCATTGGCACATCACTATTATGTTCGTCCAATTCGAGGTTGCAAACGCCACAAAAAGCCGGACTCTTGGCAGCAGCGCTATATAGAAATGCCCAATCTTCTATATCAGTCATGTCTTCATCGTCGTCACCATCCACATCCAAGGAAAGAGACAGATTTTCCAGGCGTGGGAAGATTCTTGGATAGCGAGAATCATGTGTCCATAGACCAAGACGGGGAGTCTTAGTTCCACAACGCTCTCCACCCATGACCAAGGTTCGTTATCGGACGAATTGGGGGGTAAAATGTGATATATTAAGTAGAATTTACCCTGAAAATTGTGAGCGGAGGGGATAGCCTGCTTAAATACATGGTATTTGGGTGCTCATAAGGCCTAGTGCCTGAGAATGAGTCCAAGCTCAAAAAAAGTGGCCTAATTTATCTGATATCTGTTTCCTGCACGCAACACGTAAGCAGCGTGATTTCAAATATGTATCACGATTTTGCTCCTGATCGCACCTTCATCAATACCGCAAAAACACACAGTCAATTAACGCAATTGACACCCTATCAGAAGAGAAATAGAAATCGCGTTGTGAGGCTGCTTACAAATGGCCTAACTCGCCCTGACACGCTCTTCTGAAAACCGAAAATCGCAAATTGAAGACCAAAACCGATAACCGTGAATCGTGACTCGAGAACCGAGAAGTGAGAATGCAAATCCTAGGAATAGTTCCGAACTGAAGCTCATGTTAGAACAGCAGGTTGAGATAGCCCAATGTTCCTCAGTCTATGGTCGTATGTAACAGCCTTTCGTCAATTAAAACTTATATTATGCGTTGTTTAAAACCTTTGGATGTAAAGCTTCAACCACGGACGGCTAATCGTCGGGATGATATTATAAAGCTTATTTCATTAGCGGGGTGCCATGAATTTCAACATCCCTTGGTACCTACTGTAGTACTCAGATCTCAAATTTAGGAGTAGAGAAGTTTGAATTGAGAATAATTTGAAGGTAATGCGTAGAGGAAATATTTTATTTTTCGCTTTCTTCTCCCTCTTCTACGTTACTACTAGCCTCAGCTGTGCACGTCTCTGAACGACTCAATCATGTTGGATCATTCGACGTGATCATCTTAGCAAGTGAACCATTCTACGTGGGTCCATTATCAGCAATGCTCATCTTGGGAGAGAACGGTGCGGCGTCGGAGTCTGAAGTACACTAGCTGTATATCCACCTGACAGCACATCAAAATAATCTTCAAAAATTTCCAATAACTGCGTATATTTATTTTCCTATTACAATGTGCATTTCAAGGGCGTATAGGCGTTCATGATACCTCATCATACTGGGAGAAGTTAGATTGTCTTGATAGATTTCGTATTATTTTGGCCAAAGAAGCGAATATAGCACCTGAACAATCACCCACTAGCCATGCGCGATTCTAGATTCAGTGATTAGTGTCGTGGAATCTCGAGCTGAACACTAGCGCCTGCCCGCGGTTCCGACCCTCACACTATTGGCAGTGCTCAAACGGAGGCGTCGTCTGGGCCTCCCGCCACTTGACGAGCTCGGATCGACATCTCAGACGCACTCGATATGACTGCTCTTCCGCGATAAAGGACGCCTTTCAACCCAGGTTAATTCGAGGATTTTAGTACGGTTCGTTGTTGTTCCGCATCTTCAGAATGGCACCAAGAGCTATTTCGAAAGATATTGGGGCTGGTCTAGAATAGAAATCTACCGAACGCCTTGTATGAATGTCGCCAGCCACCAAATGCTGTGTTTTCTCAATTAAAATGGGCTCTAGTATTCTCTTCGGCTTGCTTCATCCTATAAGGCTTCTCGGGTCCCAAGTCTGCGAAGTCTTTTGCAATTGATTAAACTGCTTTCCGCTTCGATCTATTACAACACAGATTCCACGGTCTGATCGCAGTCTCGCTCCTTTACGACACAATAACACAACAACAACAACACAAATCCAACGATTAATCGCATTCAACGATGGAGGTAGAAGGTAATTTCCAGAGCGCTGCTCTGAATCGACAGCGGCGAACGTCTCTATCGATTGTGGACCATTCCGAAGCGGAAAACAAGATGTCAGGATACTTGCGGGATTCACCGTCAAACATCGAGAACGAATATCTCTTAAAAACCTTGAGCCCGCAAACATCAACGTCAAGGCTTCCAGATTTTGACTGCGGGAGGACAACGAAGATTCTTGCATACTGTGGGCTGGTAGTAACATGGTTGCTGATAGCCTGCTGCATAACCTTCGGTGTCGTCTGCATTGTCAAAGGACCCGCTTCGAGTTACCTATACCCCACTGCTATGGCGGATACAAGTCGAGGCGTGGAAGTGCTTGCTCTTGTCGTCAATACTCTTCTCACTTTTTGTCTCGACAGTCTAGGTTTTATTCATGGTTCTTCCCTTCGATGGGCTCTTGCACGGGAAGGACGACTGCAGCATAACACCAACTTGAGGTTATTCAAGAGTGCTCAAAATCAACCCCAGAACAGTTGGCTAGCAAATTCGATTGACGGGATATCGTTAATTATTTGCTACGCTGCGACTTCTCAGTTGTTCGCATTGGGAATAGTTGTGGCTGAGCAGTCTGATCCTTTGCCTTGGTTTGATGGATACTATGTGAATGGCGTCGCTCTTCTGATGCTTGCCGGTGGTCTCGCCTTGAAAGCCTCGATCTCCTCCTGGATAGTGATCTCCTCATCACACGCCATTTTAACATGGAACTCAAATCCATTGAATAGCGCATTAACTCTTGTACACAATGGCCTTGGTCACAGGAAGAACAGATGCATGTTGTCAGTAAAGCAAGCCAACGTACCAGCCATCCCTACGCGACCTACCCGGAAGCAGCCAAGTTCCACGGGGTCGGTCCGCTCCGTACGCTATGTTGTCATGTTCGCCTGGACCCTTCCCACACTTGCTTTGGGCTGGTTACTCTCGGTATTCTTCATCTTCAGACGTGCTACTCTTGAATATCCTGCGGTACATTTCTCCTGGGCTTGGCAATTCGATGCTGTCTCAATCAATCTGCCACGAAAGGGAGCACTTACCTTGATCCTGGCTGTACTGTTCATGGCCGCGATTCAGGCAGCCCAGACGATGTGCCTCCATGCTGTTGAATTGATTGTCAATATATCGAGGGACGAAAAAGCCTGGAGATCAGCCGCTTGTAACACCGGCGGCGGCGCTCGTTTACAGACCAGCGCATTATCCTCAGCAAGCTTGAGCTGGGAGAATATGGGCTTGTTCGTTGCAAAGACTGTCTTGCATTGGCTCATGGGTCAAGCTGTTATTATTGAAGTAGAAAAATTGGGCACCGATGAGCCAATGGTGTATTGGTTCAACATGGGATATCTTCCGATTCTCGCATATTTCGTTGGGGCCCTCCTCTTGGCAATTTTCACCACCGCTCTGGCATTTCGAAGACCGAAAGGACCACAGCCAGCAGCATACGGGCACTTCCAGACATTGGCGGACTTGATTGATGATTGGATGGTTGATGAGAAGGGAAGGTTCTGGTGGGGCGATAAGGGAGTGGGTGAGAATGGTGTGAGACATGCCGGGACTTCTTGTAAGAAGGGTGAGCTTGGGTATATTGATATGGATGCTTCGTATGCTGGATCTAGGTAAGATATATTGATGAAGAAATGGTATTGGATTTCGGTATTGCTGGTTGTGGGCGTGAGATGTTGGTAGGATATAATGTATGTATATGAACGGATGGGACACATTCAAGTCAACCCTTCAATTTTGGGCTGAACCAAAGTGACCAACAGTGGATGCACTTGTCCCTATTCATATCCGTGATTGCATGTGTGGAGGAAAGGTAGACATCGGCACTCATGCTCGACTGCCACCTCTGGGTGAATACATGTCAAGTCAATACCTAAGCGAGGTTGACTTCACGACCCCCGTGATATGTTCAGTGCCTATTCTGACTTCTAGCTTTCGTGCAGAACACCTGGACGTTTTCTCACCTATCCAAGGCTCACTGCAAAAAGAACGACACATTACATTACATAATTGCACAAGCCGCACTTGGCCGATGTTCATACAGCTAGGTGACTAAAACCAAATACATTAGAATCACCAAACCGAGTCCGGATTCCCGGAACTTGGAGTAGCAAATTGAACACCTTGAGTACCTATACTAAACAGTTGTAGGATTAGCGTAGCCCGAACGACAATCTAGCAGAGTATAAACGGGATTCAAAGACTTAGAGAGGCTGTCAGAGACGAATTTGCGAGTAAGAGAAAGCGTAATAAATCCATGTAAACACTCCTTAGAATAAACCAATTACAGCTGCAAATTAGAAGTGATCCAAAACTTACGAGACAAGCCTCGGAATCAATACATTCGTTTCTTCTATCGCGCTGTACCTGCTCGCTTATTTTATGCACTCTGCAGGGTCCTAAAGATATAAACTGCGAGTTAGTAATTGAAAACCTCACTTGTAAGTAATGAAATCTCCAGCATGACTGTGAGATGCAGAGATAGGGCGGGTGTATCCGGCAGAATGAGAATTTCCGTGGTTCATTCTTGACTCGAGAATCCCATGGCCGCGACATGGCTAACCTTGGGAAACTGTACCCATTACCCGCGTGGCGCGGCATGACAGGTTCTCAGAAGCCGTAGATCCGCGCGTGTGAGTGGGTGAGTTGAGGTTTGGGTGCAGTGCATTTACCCGTTGGGGGGGTAGGGGGTAGGGGTTAGCGCGATTGAGGATATACTTTTGATTTTATAAGTAAACAGAGTCACATATACACACACTGTCACTTGCATATATAGGGAAAGACAGTTACGAGCTAGAATCAGTAAAGATAGCAAGATTAGAAAGCAATTCAAATACGTACACGTAATAAACTTAAGACTCAAACGCAACTTGAGCCTCAACTTGAACAGCGTGGGTTAAACCACAGACCCGCACTCCACCCAAGAACCGCACCATGTGGACCCTTGCCGTAGCCTACATGTTCTCAAAGAAGTGCTTCGCAGCTTCCTCACTTGTATATCTAGTTATTGCAACACATTGAGACGCACCTGCTGTCGCATTCAAGAGTGAATTATATCACTGAGAAGAACACCAGATAGGGTACCTTCTCTTTCCTTTTTTCTTCTTCTCTCCGTCAAAACAACGCAACAACTTCGTCGATAGTACAACAATACGATCGAGAAACAATATGGCAATCTGCGACAATATTTTCTGCAACAGTATATTGAGCATCACTCTTCTGAACGAGTCCACGACTTCGTGTTAACCGTCAGACCTCTCAACCCATTCCGTTCAATTTGCTCGAGGATGTTCCCGCCTGCATCTGCGACGCACACATACCTTACCAGATTGTCGCAGGATTATCGGGGCACAAAGATGCTCCGGTATACGATCTGCTGCACACCGATGGCTCAGATATCACGACTTCAAGGTCGTTTCGGTCTCATCATTGCGCATCAAGGTACTGAACCCTTCCCCTGCCACCCCCCCTTTCCCGGACAATGGTCTGCTCACTAGATGATCAATATCTTTTGTGCTCCTAAAATTGTCCTAAATCAAATCCTGTAACTAGTTCAATCTCTGGCTTGTTCGCAAGTCAGAGTCTAGAGCAGAAACATTCCCTCGCAACACGCAGTTACAAGACGTCAGCTTTGGCTGACGCAGTACAACAGGTATACAATCCACTCGACAGCGCTCAGATGTCACGACTTCAATGGCCGCTTTGTTCTCGTCACTGCAGATCAAGGTACTGTACCCTTCGTCCCCGAGTCTCTCACGGACATGGCCTCACACAGTCTCCTTCTTAGGAAGGCAACTGCCTCACGACTTCTGCTCCCGGCTTTGTCCAAAGGCGGCGCTCTGTGAATGTCCAGAGCCCAGTGTTGTTCGATAGGCATATGTCGATGCCAATGCAAGACAGGGCAGCTAGCTCACATCATCGCGCAGTGCAAGGCGTCGGCCCAGGCTAACGCAGCAACCAGATATCCAGCCACTCGACAAAGCTCAGTATAAATCACTGCTCCATCAAGTCAGACTAGGCTTGGCATTGTCCAATCTTCACACGAACAATCACACGAGATTGTCTCATATCCTTCTCCGGTTCTCCATTCGAAATCAACTTTATACTAGCACTTCGACAAGCATACTCCTGGCCAGTAGAGTCCGCTCGACATTAATCTCTTTGCCTTTGCCCGTTGGGTACACAAAGTCCGCTTGCGACCATCTGCGAGTATTTGACTCATGGCCTGTCTCGCCTGGCCACACACCTTAACAAATAGCGCAAGGAACAGCGAGACCACGCTCCAATGACAGCTACAGCAGCGAGATTTTTTTGAGTGAGGCACGTCTTCAACAAACCCACCACTCCTGATCCTGCCCTTGGAGATTGAGACTTACGATGCGCCTTGCGACGACCAGAACAACATCTGCGCTCATTTCTCCGACCACAACAACTTTGAAGGGACGGAAAAGAAAATGCGGTAGGAAAAGCATACGCAAAAA
Organism: Mollisia scopiformis; assembly: GCF_001500285.1. Lineage (NCBI taxonomy): Eukaryota > Fungi > Ascomycota > Leotiomycetes > Helotiales > Mollisiaceae > Mollisia > Mollisia scopiformis. The sequence continues at coordinate 233,686 of NW_017263583.1, forward strand.
TACATCAGCATGACGGGAAGCAGCAGCGCGTTGGAGGCATGGATTGGAACGCAAGCATTTACAAGAATAGAAATGAAAACCAATCATGGTATGGAAAATTGTCTCATAGCATTGTGTGCGCTAAGATCTTGTATTATGATCGAAAAGGAAAGGTGAGCGTAGGCTTTCCACCAATTGGAATTTAGACTAGCGAGATCCGGTATCACCTGACGCGGGCACTTGGCCACAGGTATCTAGGTACCTATAACTTTCAACTCGTACCCTTTCATCCATCCACAAGTTCCCCCTTAATTTGTCGTAATCATACCAGGCTATGGTGGGATGATGTTCACACGCGAAAGTGTATTTAAGTTGCTTGACAAACCATTGAGGATTCTCTTTTGGATTGTTATGTAACGAAGAAGTAGACATTCGAGCGGAGCCTTAGATATAGCGACGGGTCAAATTTGGTTATACGAACCGAAATCTTATTGCAGCTTTTCAAGAGTCTATATCGAATAGGCCTATATTTGATTGCAGAATTACAAATTGCTCTAAGCTCTAAGAAGAACTCCAGAATATTCGAATCATGATCTAAAATCAGAACTGATCTAAAAGCATGTATGAAAGAAAGTATGACCTCCCACGTTTGGCCGAATTTCATCTTATCAAGCGTCACTTAATTCCATCAGCAGGCGTTACATATTGCATCGTGCGAGACAACTATCAACTTCGCTCAAAATCGCAGGGGGAAGCACCGCGCGAAGGCCATCGAGGTCATTGGGCTCGATCTGCGGAATGAGTACTCTAGAGTCGTTCGAAACTTTGTTGAGAATCAGCACGGCGCCCGGATCGTCGGACGAGAAAGCTTCAAAAGTGGTAGCATTGTTGCAGTCAGGTGAGGCATTGATTTGCCAGTGAACACTTCCCAGCGGAAACAGAGTGCCTTCATGCTGCTTCAATGTGCCACTGATTGTTGGATTCGGGGCGCCTAAGCCTCCAAAGACTCCAGTTTCGAGCAAAAAGCCAAAATCGACTTGGCCTTCGAGTACGAGAAAGAACTCGTTGGCACGGGGGTGAATGTGTGGGGAAAATAAGCCACATGGACCCAAGGTCAAGAGGTTTAGAGAGAGACCCGAGTCGGTGAGAATGGGAAAGTTTTTGGGACCGGCCTGCATGAAAGGTTAGCATTATCATAAGACGATTCAAGTATTCGAAGCCTACAGTGTTGAGAGAGCCTCCCTGTGTACCTTGGGCGGGCGATGGGTTCTTCGTGAAATCGAAAACGGTAGCTGCAGCGAGGTCACTGGGATCGAGAGGCTGTCCGTTGTTGGCGAGGAGCTGCTGAAATTGTTCTGCAGCCGTTGCATCTGTCTTAAGCTTTGCAATAAGTGCAGAATTGTCGATTGGCGCAGCGCTGCGGGCTGATGACCGCGAAACAGTCGGCGCACCGTTCACAGCTACGAAGGCTAAAGCAGCCAAGGTGAAGCTCGAGAACAACATGTTTGGTAAGGTACGCGAATTAAGAAATAGAGAATATAGGAGAAGTGTCAGATATGGTGAGAAAATCGGAGGAAGATAGTTGCTGTTCGGAAACTCAGGAAGCTGGTGTTACTTATCTTTATATATTCTGCTTCAGCTTTAACACGCAATTTGCGTATGCCTTGACGGCTTCGTCTTTTCTAACCGATAAACGAATATTGATATTTGAGACTCTTTGAGCTGATGAAGCGGGGTCGATTCAGCGTTCGTCGCTTACTGTACAGTATCGTACAGCAAATCATCACGGTGGACAATCCCGCCGTCGTACCAAATTGCAAACGAGAGTTCGATGTTGATTGGGTCGAGCTTCTACTTTGCCTTACTTCCAAGTGCATACAAACGTTCTGCAGCTTGTAAATACTTGTTGCTTGAGATCTTGATCATCGCTGGCCTGGAAGTATGGTAACTACCTATGTAAGCCCGGACAGGTCGGCTGGTTACAGTAGCTAGCATCGACAATGCGCTTACTTGAACAAATGCGGAACGTGAAATAAGATGTGCGATGCGCGAGGTCCGAGGTGCGAGGAGCGAGCAACGCAAGCTGTGTAACTTCTGGATTTTATGTCACATCCCGTCATAAGGAGAGCAGGGTCGAATATCTTGTTATTGCCAGGCACAGGAAGAAGCTGGCTTCCAGCCAGTGTTCCTCATGCCGCGTAGGAATGAGGTCGGGTCCTGGAAACAAGAGGCCGATAGCCGTTGCACGTGTGGAAGCTAGCTACTTCGTACGTGCTGAGACGCTCTCTTGGAAGGGGACATGAAACTATGTACAGAACAGGGACGATTGGTGGAGGAATCAAAGCTCTGAATGATGAAATTGTTGGGGAAAAAAAATAAAGAATGAAACTGCTGAAATATGAGTATCGGCCTCACCACGCTAGTGCTCCACGTGATTCCAGTACATAAAACACCTCCATCTAAAAGGGACCTGCTAGTCCTAGGTCTACTCGCTGCTAGAAGTAGGGATCGTATTCTGCTTTCTGGATCAATTGTTTTTTTATCAAAATACGATATCGAACATCATGTCACCTGTCAGATCGTATGTCGACTTTCTAGACGGCTGTCATTAAAACTCGCGGCCTAACATTGGTCCATACGGTCGCCCAACTTCTGCGCATGAATAGGTACGCAACGCTTGCTTAACATCAGCGTGAAATCTCAGCTTCTTCGTGCGCCTCTCATGCAGCTGACTGGCATCTTAGCTGTCCGATCACGATGGACTCTGCTTCACAGGCTACTGCCACTCTACGAAGGCTCAGCTCTGCTCGTGTTATGAGATGGACTCTTCAGTGATTGCTCTATCGATAGAACTATCATCAATTTTGGACAGCAGCCATGCCACCATTGCACGCATTCGCAAGGCCGCGGCAAATCATAAGCTTAAGGAGCGAAAACGCCGTCAGAGGCTCCGAAGACTGAGGTTGAAAGCTGCTTTGCTGGTTCGTGATGAATCCGCTCATTCTGGTCGTCTTTGTCTACGATGTAAGACCATTGACCTCGACGCAATATTCAACACAAGACTCGAGGTGTCATTCAGACGGCAAGGAATATTAATCACATCACTCGACGCCTCTCCTGTGCAACTGAGCGAATCGCCATGCCCATTATGCAGATTGTTTGGATGCATGGCTCCATCTAAAGATGCAGATGGCGATTTGATCATGAAGATATGTCACCTACTCGGCCTCTCTGCCAGACGAACATTACTTGGGCAAGAACCCTTGGATTCAGATTGGGATGTTTCCTTACTCGGTGTTGGCAACTTCTTCGATTCCGAGGACGACGCACAAAAGTCTTTAGACCAGACTGGCTATCTGTGCTTGAAGACCTCTTCGCCTCTTGATATGCATATAATCAGCCCCAGCTTGTTTGATGCTGATTTCGCGAAGAGTTGCATTGCTTACTGTGACATCCACCACGGTCAGGCCTGCACAACATTGAGAGAAGGTCTGCCATTCCTCAGGGTAATTGACTGTAGAACAAGGCAAGTTGTTCGAGCCCCTGTGAACTGTCAATATGTCGCCCTGTCATATGTTTGGGGGTCATCCACGTCTGATATAGTCTTAGACGAGGAACTTCCTCAGTCGAATGAGACATATCTTCCCAGGTGCCCTGACGTTATCGAGAACAGCTTGTCAGTCACTACTATGATTGGAGCCCAGTATCTTTGGATTGACAGATACTGTATCGATCAGGAAGACTCCGTCGATAAGCACCATCAGATTACCCATATGGATGCCATTTATGCCAATGCCTTCATCACCATTATTGCAGCTGCCGGCGATGGGCCAGATTATGGCTTGCCTGGCGTTGAACGACCTCGCAAAGTTCATCCGCATCTGCTTATCGACAGAAATCACCTTGTCTCAACCCTTCCACATGCAAGTGCATTAGTCAACAGCTCAAGATGGGCATCTCGAGGCTGGACGTACCAAGAAGGAATACTTTCCAAGCGCCGATTGATCTTCACGGATGAGCAGGTATACTTTGAGTGCAGTAACCTTTATTGCGCTGAATCATTGCGTCTCTCTACTTCAGAAGACCAAATATTGCGCATGGAATCAAGGACAAGATTCTTGGCAAATCTCCCCTCACGTCACTTTCCTCAAGACCGCACAGAACTCAACCCCTGGCAAATCATGTCCTGCATTTCAGATTTCAGCAAAAGACAACTCTCATTCGCGTCGGACACTTTGAACGCGCTGCAAGGCATCTTCCGCATGTTTGCCAAGGCCAAAACGCCGGTATACAATCTCTGCGGTGTCCCAATACTTGACTGTGGTTCGGTTTCTCGATTTGATGGCAAGCAACGCATCGACAATCAGAGTCTGCTTGCTGGTCTTACATGGTTTCATTTCAAGCCTGGTTTCAGGAATGAAAAATTCCCTTCGTGGTCATGGGCAGGCTGGAAGGGCGAAGTTTCACAGCAGCTTGTGTACAACCAAGTTGCGGCAAGAGGGGGCTTTCAGATCAAAGTAGCGACAATTTCGGTACCCAAGTCCCAGTTAACCACCGACACAGACTTCCGAGAAAGTTTAGGCGACCTGTCGACCAACAAAATCAATCAATATATCTATCTCAATATCACTGCCTGGATATCATCCTGTTCATTGGTGCACATCCTCCCTTCCACTACCTTTCCTGGTCTTGCATTTTCAGATGCAGCAGGCGACATGATCTTTGAGGTCCATTCGCCAGAACGCTTTGGCTTGCATCTGCGAATCAAATTCGACCTTGAATTTGATGCCACACAGACCGTCTACAGTCTCGACAAGCCTTTGCTCTGTGTCTTCCTTGCTTCTGCGTTGATCCCTAGCATCTCGAATACTATTATCCTAATCGTGGAAGAACATGACGAACACTTCGAGAGGGTGGGAGTCGCTGAATTCTTGGGACTCTTTCAGTGGGTCACTATAGGCACAGAGTCTGGCTGGGTGAGGGAGTCTGGGGTAGATTTTGGACATGAGAGTACGCCCGTGATGAAGTTTGCGAGTTGGCGGAGAATAAAGTTGGGTTAGTGATCGAGGTACTGAATTGTACATACGAGCAGGTCTTGAAAATCGAATCATCCATGCAGGCCAATAGAGGGACGAAGTACCTGTACTCCAAGCAAAAATTTCAATGACTGAAAGCAGAACGACATGTCAGAATCCTGGATACCAAATTCATGAATTCAAGCCGGTTGAGAATCGGCACTTGCCACGAATGGATCTAGCTGAACACGATATATAAAGGCCAAAGATCTCCATGTTCTGAATAGGGTAAAACTTTCAAAGTTTGATTAACGGTGCGGAGATTATCCAATTCTCCTCCGTGCATGTCGTATGTGACAGCACTCTATGCAATTCAAAGCTATATTGCGGCGAACCTCAAGAAAGTCGGAGATCAGTTGCTTGAACCACATTTCAACATCAATCGTACACGGAAATCGTTACATTCGTCGCTTGCCTGACGTTATGTCCACCAAAGCCAAAACGGGCTAGTCGAGAATGAAATCGCCTAAACAGGCACTAGCGTCTCGGCGCACATATTTAATCTTGGTTTCAAAACCTCTACCCATCCAAAGTTGCACCTCAACTGTAGTATCTATTTTTACTGTTCAAGGCCGTGATGAAACAATGTCCACACGCCAATGCGTACTGGACTTGAACCAACCACTGAGAAATCTTTCGGATCGTTATGCAAAAAACAAGTGGACATTTTAGCTGAGCCTCGGTATCGTTAATTCTGCAACCGTCAAGTTGGGCTTGAAAGCGATTCTATAATACTGAATCGCATATCTGGAAAGTTGTTGTCATCGTCTTATTATTTCAGGCTATCTACAGTACCTTGTTTTCGTTGTCTTTCTAGGAGTCCCGCGAGTCACGTTTCCGATACTTGCTACCTTTGCTATCACAAACTTGGCTCATCCATCCGCTAAAATTCTAATGCGCACTTCAAATGCATCAAGTCGAGGCGTTGTATGAAGAGCCAGGCTTTTATTCCCTAGCAACGCGCACCCTTCACGTACTTCTCGCTCTTTCATTCTGTGGTGTATTCCACTACCATCTGCGAACCAGCCAACCCGGCCGTCCTCTCGAAGACCATCTCTTCAACCATCAAAGTCTCGCATGCATATGTGGCGTGCTTATCATATAGTTTCACCTCTACCACCACAGATCCTCACCCAATCTGCTGAACTCTCTACGGCCGACGACTTTGTGAAACGTACGGCGGCTGCTGTGGAATTGGTAGAGACGACTGCAGTGGTTTGGGGAGTGGGCACTGTTTAAATTGGCTTGAGCTTCTTAGTCTGAGGAGCGAGAAGCTTGTTTAGCATACCCTGGTGGCAATAGACGTGGTCTCGCTCTTGCTTGCGTTGGATGTTGGATGACGGAACTTTCGAATCATAGGTAGGTAACCATAGTGTAGATTGTATGTGTGTATCCGAATACTCTGTATGCGACATCAGAATCCTGAACAGATATCAAGTGGTGCGAATGTTCGAGTCAACTCGGGAGGTTCTTGAGCGCCTGTCCACGCCTATGAATGCTTGTTGGTAGATCTCTCCGATCTTGTCGGATATGCTAGAATCCTTGAACATTGCTTCGGATCATTTATGAGTGCGCTTGGGATGATATCGTTTCGGCTCGTGGACGTTTCGAAGAGCTGTGATGCTATGCTGAGCTCAGATGGCTTGTTGGTAACTTGCAAAATTCCTAATAAAAGTGCGTCAGCCTAAGCTGACGTCTTGTATTTGTTTGTACCCCAGCATGCCGGCGTCAAGAGTGCTCGGAATAGTCATAGAAATTTGATATTGGACTTCTGAGAACGCAAAGAACATGGGCTTGCCCAGTGCGTAAATTGTCGTGAGAGAACAGTCACTAGTAGAGAGTCCGTTTTGCACATACCTAAATGCGCAATGATGAGTAAGACTTCAATGAAGTTGTGATGTCTGAGCCATGAGCGGTTGCTATGTGTCGCGAAACCATGTCAGGACTATTTGACTTTCGTGGAATCTGAGGGTCGAACACGGCCAGAGCGGTCCTACTCATAGTGACAAATGGCCCGAAAGAAATCGTAAGGCCCTGACACTGTACGAAGTACTGCTTATTGTTTGGTGCAAGGATTGTTGCTGGAGAAAGAGGGCATCGATGGTTTCGTTTGATTGTTGTGGTATGAAGGAAGACGAACCCGCGAAAAAGGAAGCTTCTCATTTATGGATGAAGGAGCTGCTCCGTCGTAACTGCCGTCATTCTCAGCAATATAACAAGCAGTGCGCGCATACTACGGCAAGAACGTCCCGAGAGTTTGTGGATGTTGAGCTGGTCTACTGAGGAAATCACGAAGCACACCGCACACCCTTTCACATTCTGCACTCTCGGTCACGGTGAGGCTTCTCTTGCTTACGGGTATTCAGGATAGGAGTGCGGTGACAGAGTACCAAATCGCAGCTCAAATGCGAAGTCCAGATGTATTAGAACAGAGGACCTTTTGCTTTTTGGCGCCTATACCTAGGGAAGAAAATCGATCGATGTCGCTTTCGGAGAGCTCTTAGATCATCGCTAGAAAATCATCATTATCCTTCACTGCATATCTTTCCGTGAATTCTACGAGTCTTGAGCTTTATTCTTCTCCGATGGGAAATTTAAAGCTTACAATTCAACCTGTTCGTCGTATGCGTGTATAATTAATCCAATGTCAAGATCCCATCTTGCCTAATTATGCAGTTTATGCTTTCGCAAATCCTTCACAAAGACACCTTGAGAGAGTTCCAATATGTTTTTCACGATAAAAATTCTTTCATGGTTAGATCACTGTAGCTCGTTTGAAAATTTCTAACTGTTGCAGCGTGCTTTTAGGTGTCCACTATGTGGGAACTCAGCCTCGGTATGGAGAAGATGCTCTCATTCACTTATTCCAAGGCTTTTGTCTAATAAAAGGAGAAGATGAGCCCACATCACGCGAGGATTACTCAAAATTTGATGTGATGATGTGAAAAATGGTGGTTGAGGAGTATGCAAACGCCAGTTGCGGGGTACTGCCGCTCCGATATTCAATACCTGCTCTGCAACAGAAAAGACAGAAGATCAATCTTGTCGACTAATGCCTACAAGTGCTCGAACGTCTTTCCACGACGTGAAGCCCAAGCCAGAGTTTACTCTTCTGCTGTTCCACCACCTCGAGTGAGGATTCATTCGCACAACCAGCTTGATTCCACCTCAACTGAATCGCAGATCGATAAAGCAGAACCAACATAAGTTATCACCTTGTGCGTATAGAATGAACCTCGCTTCCATGTGCAATAAATGTTCAAGCACCGGTAACTCGCGACGCGAAATTTCATATGTACAAGATTCAATTTTTATTTACATCTCGCACGCAATTGACATCATTCCAACCTCGATGGCTAACAATGAAGCATTAGGTTTCCAAGAAACATAGCTACCTCACAAAAGCGTATGCCATGCTTGGATTCTCTCAATCCGTCAAGTTAAGAAAGTCCTGGCCCTCCATCTCTACGTTTGCACTTGAAGACCTCTCTTGTTCCTTCTTCTTGTTCTGCAACAAAAGATAAAGTACATGAGAAGCATATCGACGAGACCGATCCCAAAGAGAACCAAGATGGTGATCTCAGCTGATGCGAAGCGTGAGGCATATTTGGTTTGGAAGGTCTGTGTACCGATGATGTTGTCGACGCAGTAGCCAATCCAGAATAAGGCGAGTACCGTTGTCTTCTTTGTGTGACTGTACAAGGATGGATGAGCATGGAGAATTCGACAATGATTAAAGGAGAAGGATGGATACATACCGAGCGGTTTTACTTGCCACGAGAGAGAGCATAAAAAACTGCCTGACTTATCTGACCAGGCTTCACGCCCGAATTTCCGGGGAAACTCCGAGCGGAAGAAGCTCCTGTGCTTCCGGATCGGGGGTCGGTATTTTGCAAGGATGATACAATCTCCTTCTCCTCGCAAAGCCACTATCAGGGGCAATTCTCGCTTATTGTAAGAAGCTTATTTTCAACCACACTCCTGGAACGGACACGACAGCAAGCCTTCACGGCAATAAGAGCTTTCATCCATATCCCCGCATGATTCGGACACTCCGCCTCGTCCTCGCTTGTTCAACAAATTTGCACCCGTAAGCGTGTGACTCTCGAATGCAGATTGAAATATGCGCCCGTTCAACACCGTCAGACGTCTACAGTACCAATTTGCACCTCACAACCTCACGCATTCTCCTTGTTGAAAGTAACAAACACCCAAGTAGCAATCAACAAGCCTCTCGAGCGTTTGTCACCCCTTCCACACATTCTCGACTACCGATTAAGCTTCTGTGCCAATGGAACCCCCGAGCACTTCTGCAACGGAGAACACACCCCTTCTTGGACCTAAGTCTCCTCTACCTTCAACGCCCACAGAAGATGACGACATTGACAATGGTAGCGACCGCTTAACACCACCTGACGGCCCCTCTGCAGCACGACTCCTTCTTGTGCTGTCTGGTGTGTACGTGAGTGCCTTTCTTGTGGCTCTCGACTCGACTCTCGTTGCCACACTCGCATCCCCTATCTCCACTAGTTTCTCCTCGCTCTCGTTATTATCATGGCTGGCATCCGCCTTCTTTGTTGCCAATGCAGCGTCGCAACCCCTCGCTGGTCGCCTAACGGAGATTTACGGCCGACGGGCGGGCATGATCTTTGCCAATGTCGTCTTTGGAATCGGAAACCTCATGTGTGCTATGGCGAAGAGTGAAAATACTATGATCGCAGGCAGAGTGGTTGCGGGTCTAGGCGGAGGAGTTATTGGCCCAACTGCTGTCTTCATCATGAGTGACCTTATCCCTCTGAGAAGGCGAAGCATGTGGCAAGGAACAGCGAACATATGCTTCGGGATTGGGAGCAGTATCGGAGGGCCTCTTGGAGGTTGGATTGACGATCAATTTGGCTGGAGAGCGGCATTCTTGATACAAACGCCACTGACGCTTCTGGCAATCGTGTTATCATTGCTATTTATCAAAGTTCCAGAAAGCTCGGGAGTTTCAAAAGATGGAGGAGACCAGGACGAGAATCCCCAAGTCGGTTTGACCAAGCTTGCAAAGTGGAAGAGGATTGATTTCACTGGTGCATTCCTCCTTGTCGCGACACTGGTTGCTTTTCTCCTTGCACTTACAACCGGCGATTGGACCTCACCTCTTGTCCTCACTGCGCTCCCAGTATCTGTCGTCCTCGGACTAGCGTTTATCTATTTTGAACGCTTTCATGCTGAGCCCATCATCCCTGTCACTCTCTTGCTCAACCGCACGATACTTGCCGCATGTCTCACAAACTGGTTTGCTACTATGGCACGCTTTGGAGTCATTTTCTACTTGCCTCTCTACTTCCTCGTACAGGGACATTCTGTAACAGCGACTGGGCTATGTCTGGTACCCGAGAGTGTCGCAATTGGAATCACGGGTTTTGCTGTTGGACTGATCATACGCCTAACTGGACGTTACTATCTCCTCAACGCGGCTGTTTCCAGTGTTTTCCTGCTCAGCTTAGCCATCACGGCGACTTTGTCTGCATCCACGACATCTTGGCTACCTTTCATATCTATGTTCCTGCTCGGTGTAGGATATGTTGGACAGCTCACTACAACGCTGTTGGCCGCTCTTGCAGCTATCGACCATCACCATCATGCTGTGATCACAAGCGCAAGCTATGCATTTCGCAGTACGGGGAGCACAATCGGTATCGCCGTTGCCAATACTGTGCTGCAAACTAGATTGAATGACGAGTTAAATAGAAGGCTTGGTGGGAGGGAAGGTGCGGAAGAGGTAATTCGCAGGGTTCAAAGTAGTATTGACGCAATCAAGGACCTCCCTGAAGAATGGAGGATTGAGGTTGTCGCAGCTTATATGGCAAGTTTGCAGGTAGTGTTTGTTGTTCTTCTCGGCTTGGGGGTTCTCGCTACCATTTGTAGTTTGCTCGTTAAAGAGCATAAGTTGTATAAGACAATGGATAGAACAGACGAAGATGAGGATCAGAGTATCAGTCATTCAATAATTATAAAATAGATGTATGAATAGAACTCTCTTCCCAAATGTTGTAGTTCTTTTGCGAAATTTGGCTGGATGAGCCCTCGCCTAGAATTTTGGAATATGGAAGTGAAGTAAAGAAGGACGATATACTTGCGACATCAAATCAACAGCTTTTCTTCTTCTTCTTCTCTTCTGTTCTTCTTTTAAGGTTTCACTGAAATGAAAGCAACGGCAACCTTTTCAATGCGCTAGGTTCGTGAAATTGGAAGGATTCGAAAATCACAAGATGAATGTAAGACACGAAGATTAGTCGTTTTGGATCATCCACTTGTTCAATGTGTCTATCAATCACAGCACAACCACAAATTTTGAATAATTCGTCGCTCTCTCTCCAAATATCATCAAGAGCACCGCACAAGAAGACAAGAAGACTATTGTATTCACATATCTACCTGCCTAGGTAGGCTGGTAGTAATCCGACGCTTGCTTCGACTTCCAAGTCCTTCACATGTAAAGTTGAAGCTTCCGCAGTTCATTGGCTATATGCCGCAATAATCCAACTGCTTGCTCGCTAATTTATAAACTAGAGTGACCAAACAGACTTACAAAAACTTCCAGTATATCTTACTTTGAAATCCTTGACAAGATCGGAGTGGTGTTGCTGCAAAGCAGAATAATCAATGAACCGGAAGGATGAGTGTAGCTAGCTTGCCCGGTTCCTTGAACAGCTTCCCCCCTTTCCAAACGTGAGTTACCTTTTCAGGGTTCGCTAATACAGCAATATCAAGCAGTGGATTTTCCGAGACGGCGATGAAATCGGCATCAAAACCAACCTTCAGTTGTCCGCTCTTAGGAGCCTTCGTAAGTGGTGGCTCTCCATCGTCGTCACTCTCATCGTCTCCATTCTCTATTGCGTTCATCATGAGTGATTCTGGACCTCTTGCAGTCCCAGCTTCAATCGCTTCTAACGGCATCAACCCTGCTTCCACAGCCCAGACAAACTCCTTTCCATTCATGCCATGGTTGAGAGGGAGTGAGGTCGCGCTGAGGCCAATATCGGTACCTAAGGCGATGCGAACCCCAGCCTTGATTGCTTTGGTATAGGCGCGAAGGTTCGCGTCGGCCAGTTGCACGATCTTGCGATAGTTCTCTGGAGTCCATGCTTTGGGATTTGAGAGGGCAAAATTGATAGCGGTCCGGGTGGGTACGAAAAGCACGTCTTTCTCTTTCATCAGTGCAATACACTCGTCGTTTGCAAAACTGGCGTGTTCCAGAGTTCGACAGCCAGCGCGCAAGGCAGCCTTAATGCCTTCCTTGCCATGGCAGTGCGCCGCAACGGCTAATCCACCCCTCTGAGCCTCCTGGACCATAATGAGTAACTCTGCATCCGAAAATTGACGTGCCTGCAGCTCGTCCTTGCTGGAGCCGCCCCCGGTCGTAGCAACCTTAATAACGGTAGCTCCACGGCGAATCATGGTGCGGACTGCCTTCTGACACTCAGCCTCCCCGTCACACAGGTAGAATGGCATGTTCTGTTGCATCTTGGAGCATATCATTGTCATATCCTCTTCACGTGCATCCCCATGGCCCGCCGTCTGGCTGAGCATACTGACAGAAGAATAGATGTTGGGACCAACAAGCCAACCTTCCTCGACGGCTGCCGAGATCTGAGCACCGTAGCCTCCCAGCTCCCGAACCGACGTGAAACCGGCATTGAGTGTAGCTGCTAGGTCACGAGCGCTTCGAGCACCTGCGAGCGCTGCAGTAGTTGATGTGACGACCTCGGGGGTAAAGGACGGCGCACCAAAGAAATGGACATGGCAATCCCAGAGACCCGGGAGGAGAACGGGGACCACGGTCCCTTCGATTTGGGCATACTTCGCCGGGAGGGTGCTTTGCTTGCCCACGTAGACAATCTTTCTCCCTTCGGAGACAAGAGTTGCATGTGGTATTGGGACGCCGCGGCCGGGAATCAAGAGTTCCGCATCGACACGGATGACTGGAGGTCGGCTGTGTAGAGTCATTTTAGAGGATATGTGTATGTATGGAGTTGAGACTGTTGAATGTCAAGACTCTGCAATTGGATCGTAGATTCCGGTAGTAAGACCACGAACAGAACAGGTCGCATAGGCAGGTACTTGCCGCCAACGTGTTTGTATTTACGGCAATTGTGCGCTCGTCTGGATATGGTACACGAGAAAGCGAAAGATGGCTGGTCCGCTGTAATGGGTACTTGAATACTGTTTGTGGAGGAGGGGTTAGTGTTGGGTTGTTGGCGGGGAAGGTGGTACTGTAGCAGACATCCAGCGTTTGCGTACTCTCGTCGAGGAAGTTTTACCTCATCCACCCAGACCCTATTGTGAAGAAATCCCTATACCCCTCCAATGTTCCAAAGGTACTTTTGATAGGGTAACATACGATGAGAGGAAGCTTTTGAATTGTTGCAATACAAAGTAAAGAAATCAAGAACCAACTGACATACAAAATAAGCTCTAGGATACAAGGGTACTAGCGCAGTGACAGACTTGTCAGCGGCACGAGCACGGCAAGGGACCTCGTCGAAGACAGGTTAAAACGACAATCCCAAACTTATACTTTACTCGTATTTATTCACAATTACCCTCAAGTATGTAGTCTGATCAAGCTTTTTATAAAATAAGATCCGATTCCAATCAATTTTACTTAATTGGTCCAACTTTTTGTTTAGCGAGCGCCATTGACTCCCCCTTTCAGGAGGCCTAAACTAGCGTAGAACGCCGAGGTACCTCTTCACTTTACATCGAAATACCTCCTTTTTACTTCCATTCCGGAGCTCTGTGAAACAAACGTCCGCTTAGAGACAATACGATGGGGACCGACAACCCGCGCTGCCGGTATGACCGCCTCGAAGGAGATGCATCGGCAGTCCAAAATCTGGAGGAGCTTCACTTCAGGCTTAACGCATTTGGCGCAGGCAGCGCAATTCGTGCGTTTAGCGCAGTGAGCGCGTTCAGCGCAAACTGCGCTTCTGCTCCCAGGAAATTTCGAAATGATCTCTCGATTCAAATTTCGACCATGCTTTCCTGCCATCCTGTTCAAGGTCAAATTATTGTTATCTCCATCGATTTCGCGCGAACTGTACATCAAACCTTCGATGTATTTACTTCTGCTTGCATTCGATAATCTCTTTGACACTCGTGGCATTGTTCGACGCCGGTCTGTCCTTGTTCGAGTCGGAGGCTGAGAGCCTCAGACAGCAGCCTAATTCCAATATTTTGTTATTTATCGCAGCTTCTAGTCTTCTTTTATATATGAAAATTCAATTCTAGCTGCTATATTCTGTTTTGATTATTGGTTATCTTGTTTACATGAGCGAAGATTGCATAATTTGTTGCGAACAAGCTGAGGAAAACTCTCCCCTCCCGAGATGACAGAAACTGTCGTCCGAACGCCACTTGTTTGCTTTTGGTTCTCATTCCAAACCGAGATTGAAAATCTTGCGAACTCTCGTTCTGCCTTGCAGATTTCTGGACGATGAAGCTCACCGCAGATTTGCTCATGAACAGGATTCCGCTGCCTATCTAAACACAATACACTTCAAAACCTGGTAAAATTGGGTTTTAAAGCTGTTCAGAGTGTAGGAAAATGATGTTGGCTTGCCATCAATGATTTACGATGTCGAGATTCGACGAGCTCGGGTTTGATGAGGCGTGAGAGTTTGGTAGACGCCTAGAAATATGCGAGTAATACATATAACACAAAGAGACTTCCTGGATTTTGATAATGGAATCACCTCTGTCTTTCTCGCTTTATCAAGAGAAGATAAAGAAAATTGTTTGACATCTAGAACTCATTCTCAAGCGACAAAAGAGAGGCTAGATGAGACCTCGTTCACGAGACATCATCGGACACCCCGAATACGAATCTCAGCTCACTCTAGACTATGTATCCTCTTCCTTAGTCTATAGTAGTATGTAATTACAAATCTACATCATATTTTTGAGAAGAAAACCTTATGATGTTTGCCCTTCCCTAATGCTGCTGAGCTACTGGTGTTCCTCCAATCACGAGACTAGCGTGTAAAATTCTGCAGGGATCACGTCACTAGTCCTCGGCGCATATATATATAGAAACTCGTCGCGACATCCCAGATTCTCAATCAACGAACATCCTTTTCTCCAGCGAAATAATGGATCAGACAAATGGGTCCATCGAGAGGCTTCGCCATAAAGTAAAACATGGCCGCGGACATACAAAAGGGAGCAAGAACAAGAGCATCTTACCAAACTCGTCGACGTCGCGTACATCCAAGAGAGGAGGACGAGAGAAAAAGCGAAAAAGTCACTTCCTCGGAACGCAAAAGATCAAGAATGATGTGCTGCAACGCAGACGTAGGACTATTACGGCCTCTGCTACACAGAAAAAGTCAATTGGAGAGACCAGGAAACTCAAGCATAACAAGAAAGAAGTGTTCCATGAGGATCATTCATGGAAGCTCACACAATTCACAGTATTCACCAAGCTGCCACGAGAAATTCAAATCATGATTTTTGGGCTCGCTCTTGATGCGGCGCCTACTCTCATCGAAGCTGCTTACAATTTCTCCACCTACCGATTTGAACTGTCGACTTCGACAGCAGACATCCTTTCTGTGTGCGGGCTTGGCTGCCTCCCGAAGAATTTCAAGCCGGTGTATCTGCCAAGTCTGACACCCGATAGATCACGATGGATGCCGCATCCCTCCGGATTGTATCCTAAACCCAAGAGACCGTACAATCGTCTTGAACCATTATACATTCGTCCGGAACAGGATACACTTTATCTGATCCTCAAGAATCTTGATATACGCAGATACCTCTCCCATCCCGAGAATCAGGTCCTCCGGCATCTGGTGTTTGACATGAATTTCTTCTTGGAGATTGCAGACCGGAGTCGTCAATAGACAGGATGCGCTGACTATAGTGTCAAAGCTAAAGCTCAAGACGCTCACCGTCTTCGAAGGTGCACTTCATGGCGCAGAAGTCACAGTGGACCGACGCAAGAAATGGGATATCGAAACAGAGGAGCTACCAGAGGGCCAGGCTGAATCGACCCAGGACGCTGGTCGCAGGGGGAGTTGAAGTCGGATCTTAATGATGTCCGACGTGGCAAGGACTGGGATGCATCGCCGGAGCTGGAGATTATTGGGAAACTCGTTAAAAGGAGATCTGCGGATGACCCTTCGGTTGTATATGAACTTTGGGATACTTGGAATAGCAACTTGTCCCTTTATGGCGTTGGTATTTGGTGACGCCGTTCCCGGATATGCAGGAGTCACCTTGATCTATGGCAAGTAGGATTATACGTCATCTTACGTCATATTTTGTTACTGCTCAATAAATATTGGAACTCTACTGTACTGGCTGCCTCGATGAGAAGGCCAATTTGATATCGGCCGGAGCTAGCTAACAGATTTGCTTCAGTTGCCTTCTGGGATCATTATTTGAAGTCGAGAGCAAGTTCATACCATTAGACTGTCCCCCTAGAATCTTTCTCTACAACAAAGTCTAAGATATTACGTTGAAACATTTTCAATAATCACAGAGATAGATCACTTTCATGTTGTCGAATATTTCATCATTGATATTGCAGGGAAGTCTTCATAGTCATGAGCTCTATTGCATTCTGGCACGACTACAACCTCGACCTCAATCTATCGAGATTCACCAGTGTAGAAATCAAGATGACTACCGAGAGAGCACATCGCACACAATAGCAGGCCCTACTTTCCGCGCTTCTGAATTTTGCATGCTATACAAAGCCAACAGTTGGCAAGCGCCTTCTAGAGGAATCTAAGAGTTGACGAAAATCGAGAACTGCAATCTCGAAGCTTCCTGTTCAATAGTCTTCGTGGAAGATGCTCGTGTGGCTTTCTCGATGGCACCTGATTTCGTTCAGGGGTATTGTCATGAGTATCCCGTGAAGTTTTGGAGTGCCAAGACGAGGGAAAGAAGCTCGTGTATATTGGTCAGATAGGTAATTAACATTGTCGCTTGGGATGGAATTCGTCGTGAAATGGGTGATAGTGGCATCGTGGTACTTATACTACCATTGCGGCTGAAGATCTGGGATGACATTGTGCGTACCAAATGCCGGAAGACTAAATTCAGCGTCAGATCCCGAAACAATTTCGGCGATAGAATTGGTACAAGGGACTTACCTGTCTCCTTAACTTGCGGCATTCGAAACTCTGATCTCAAGTTGTTGCAACGCCCCCATGAAGTTCTCACCATCTTCCTTCAAATCTCGATTAGCTCGAATTGCAGCTCGTCTCGCTCGCTCTTCTGGGTCATTATCCTTTTCTTGCCGTCTCTGTGTGAATCGCTGCCTCAAGGAAGCTTTGGTCAGCTTGACATAGAAACGGGACATGTCTACCGGTTGTGCGGCATCGTCCAAAGGTTCTGTGGGCTGCATCGCTAGAAGCCGGTTGACCTCTTCTTCGGACTTTGTGGGTGGTAGCGGAGCTTGCGCAATCTGTCGGAGAAGAGCCACAAGTTTGCTTTGTGGCCCTTCAGGTATGATATTTTCTTGTGACTTGACCGCCAACATTAGAAGGACTCGCAACGTGCAATTTGCATCGTTTCCTGCGGTATGGAAGTCCTCGCCTCGGAAAGGCAGTGATAGGTCTGAAGAGAGCTTTGTCAATCCTATAGGGCAACCCGGAGGCCGCTCGAAGAGCTCGTTGGCAGTCCGCGAGATGTCGAGGATTCTGTGAACACAGCGGAGATCATGACTAAATATGCGCAGCGCCTCAACAGATCTCATTTCATTTCGCCAGTGTCTGACGATGATGACTTTCCGTTTCTCGTTGGTGATATCAGCATCCTGTGGATTCAAACATTGGCGAATCTTTTCTCCCAAGTCGTAGATTGATACTCTTTCAGCGACTCCGAATCTGAAGTTTTTCACAGCTTTGTCAAATCGAGAGTTACTGCCAGTGGCGAATTCTTGAGTCGTGATAAAAGATGAGGGGTCTTTCTCCTCGTGATGCAAGAGATCTCGAGTATCGAGATAGGCGACACCAAATTCCGAGTCAATCGAAGTTTGGAATGCGTTTTCGATGTTTTGGCAGCCTTCGAAATCGATCGCCACGAAGATAGCATCAATCATCTCGCCTGCACCGAAGCCGAGAAGGTTGCGGAGGACTTCCACTCCATTTGACTTGGAAACTGCGAGAGATCGTGGTTCAATTTCCATGTTGATTTCAATAAGTCTAGTAAATTTGAACAGTTTTCGATCCTTATCTTGAAATTAAATAAAGTCAAATAAATTTGGATGAGTTTGGATGAGTTTGGATGAGTTTAGTTGCAGTTGGACGAATTTGGATGAAGGCGGATGAAAAATGATTCTGAAGTTTGAAAACATTCATATAGGTCAGTAGCTAGTCGAGATCCAAATTGCAAGCGAGTCCATCTCAAAAGCGGCCCCACCCCTTTCGTCCAATCACACGTTCCCACTTGACCATCGAGGCTCACCTAGGCATACCTAGTGCGAGGCCGCAAGAATCACGAGTCGCCTACCAAGGTACTGTACGTACCTATACCTATACAAGGGGAAGAAGAAGAAAGAAAGACGAATAAAAAAAATAGATGGTGACGGCCGGAATCGAACTCACTCACCCTTGCGGGCAGTAGGCCTATCGCCCCGGGCACAAAGACCAGAATAATAATATGATAACGCTGTCGCTGTAGGCTTACGCCTGATGACGGCGGGAATCGAACCCGCTACGGTGTAACCCAGTAGGGCGACAACCTACCTCCATGACCACTCGGACACGTCACCTTGTTGAAGAGAAAGTGTTTATTGGATTTCAAAAGGGTACATCTCTATCAGAGCTCCTTCCACAAGAGAAATGAGCTGTGCCGCTTAAGCGGTAGTGTTGGGTGATGAGGTAAGCACCCTCCGAGAAATCTGAGTTTTTTCTTTGTAGATATGTCCATGGTGTGAGGTGAGTGAAGTGAAGTGAGATGGAGGGGGCAATCGGCTTGTTTATAAGCCTTCACACCCTTGCATCTTCACAGGAGACCATGACAGATCGCGCATTCACTTGTCCAACCAAACATGTATGTGTGTGCATGGGACACTTTCCCGCTGCCCGCTAGCCGTGCAAGTTATCTTTCAGGCACGGTCGCGCCACCGATATGCATTTGAAGTGTGGTTCGTACAATGCTTGTGGAATCCAAGTCTGGAGATTGAAGCGATGATTCTTTTCGTTTGCAGGTCTCTTCTGTCAAATTTAAGCCCTTTGCTGAAGAACGATGCTGAACTACTTGTACACTGCTCGAGACCAAAGAAACGCAAGACCTCTTTCGAAAATGAGTCCATGAATATCGACATATAACTCAATGCAGAGCAAGGCTGTACCAAAACTCTTTGTAGCCACGCAACTGCGGTGGTTCCTTCTGTAGAGAGAGAACCTGGCGGTAGCCGTGTCAACAAGCAAAACAGTCCGGAATATCTCGAAACTTCTTTGCATATTGTTCTTCTGCTATATTCACCTTTGTCAATCCTTGCGGTCCACATCACTTGCGCCAACGCCTTTCGGAGTTGTTTTTCATGCTTCCTAGACTCACTCGAACGTTCACCGTTCCAGCCTCAAAACAAATTGACAAAACAAATCGAGGCCGACCCTTTGTCAAAACTTTTAGATGGGTTCTATTCTGCATTTACAGGTTCTTTCAAGTCATTTGACACACCTGAATCATGAGCAGCCTACTCAATATCTGCCTCGTAATCAGGCACATATGTCTTCTCCTCGCGAGCACAATATGGCGGCAACTCTGGCTCATATTTAAGCTTCGCCGGGTAGTTCAAGATTGCCTTCCCACACCTGATCAGCTCCTTGGTTCTCAGTACGTCCAGCCTATTCAGCCCGTGTGTCTTGGTACGCATGCAACATTTCATGTCAATCCTATCCAATCGACCTGGTCCACCGTTGCAGATGGCGTCTTCAGTGAAAGCCCACGCAAGCGGATTGTACCTGATCATCGAAATCTTCGTGTCAGCGAACATGTTCAGTTTTGTAGTATAACTCAAGTATAAAATTCAATCATTTGCAGGAATGGATAGAGCCAGAAAGGAATTCGAGGCTACAAACTTCAAAAAACAATGCTATGCGCTGAGAGGTGGAACTCACAATAGTGTAAAATGTGTGTAATACAGACCTGCTGGTTTCTTGCATGCTGCCACCTGGACCTCACAATTCGTAACTCCGACTTGGCGTTCATCATACATCAAAGCTGACGCCCATTTCCCAAATTGCGGTTGAACAACCTCGTCTGTTCTGGAATAAATTGAAGTGGTAGGCACATAAGCCGAGTCACCACCATTCGACATCAAGGTGGTAATGAATTTTGAACGTCTCCTTTGTTGTCTCACTGCTGGCGCACATGGCACACCAGCAGCAGGAGCCATGAGCCATGCATTGGTGGTCCCACGAAAATCTGCAGAGAGGCATATAAAGTTGCTGACTTGTCCGCGAGTGCTTGGCCAGTATTTCAATGACCACTGAACACAGAGGTTTCCTTGCGACCAGGCTATCACTGCCACTTTCTTGCTGCAGGTTGTTGAAATGTAGTTGATAGCGTAGGCAACGTACTCCGCATTCTTTGCTGCGTCGTCGCACATCATTCCAGGGATGTTCAGCCAAAGTGGATCTCCGAAGTTACTCGCTTTAAGTAACTTTGCAAAGTTGCACCTGAAAGCTTCTCCGCCGAAGGAGCCTGTTCCAGGAACGAGTATCACAGGTACTTTACCATCTCGACCGTATTGGAACTCCTCAGGAATAAATATTGCAGAGCGCATATCGACTTCCTGCACTTGGTACGGAGCATCGTCGGGAGACAGTTGTGGATAGATCGAAGTGGTTGGATCCGGGTGACTATTCTTGATGCTGTTGATATCAACATGACTGTGACCGTGAAGCCCGAGAACCATCTTAATTGATTGCTGGGTTTTAGATTGAGTTCGGATAGCAGTGGTTGTCTGGGATAATGTAAGTTAAACTCTCTTTAACTTGCGACGAAAAAAGACACGAATGTGGTGCCTACCCAGCTTGAAGATGTAAAGTTTTCCCACTTGATTGAATTGGAGAAGATGACTTCTCGATGTGAACAAATTTGATTCTCCAAGGTATTCGCTATTCAACTTTGCGGCAGTTTCTACCTCACTCGTATCATAATATCTTCGAGAGAAAGAGGAATTATCTTCCATTTGACTATCCGTCATGATGCTATATATCGAGATGCACACGCATCGACTGCCAAATCGATGCGGCGATCGCTAGAAGTATGACGCCTTCCTTGCGAGGTTTTGAACAGCATCTCTGTGATGATTCTATGGTTGGCTCGTCAAAGCATGTGAAACGTTGGTTCGAATTTTACTTCCGAACACGAGCCACAACCTCATGTCAGGATTTCATCAACCCAAGAGCTGCAGGAAGATACGGATTTCTTCAATCAATGAAAGAGAACTGGTTGAAATGCCGAAAGACACGAACCAGAATGAGAAGCAAATGAGATGCACAAACAAAGCGACCTAAGGGATGAACCTCGATGCCCATGTCGCAGCACGTGATGTAACCTACTTTGCCCGAGATGGTGTTGAAGCTAATGTGCTTCCTAGAATTCTCGTTCCTTTTGCACTCTGTCAACGTACTCCTCGAATTAGCGACATGAGGGAGTCGACCTCTTGAGATGCTCAACTCTCACCAACTTTGCATCGATGGAGTGGAATCGTCGACGAGATCAGATGATCAGATCCTTGCGCCAAGAATCGAGCAGAATCCAGTATATTGTCATATGAGTCGAAGGTTCGCTTGAGTGGCCTTCGAGGCTTCAAGCTCTCTTCAAACCACAACCCGATTCGCATATTTCAAATTGTCGAGACCTCAAAGAAGATATCGGGCGCAGTGAAAGGTTGCCTGGCTGTCCAAAAGATTATAACCGCCATTGCTGCAAGTTATGGAATTCGTTCAGATTTATCTTCTCAGCTCTTGCAAAATATGCAAGACGAAGGCACTCAACGCAGAATCACCAACGGTAAGTTGGGTCGGAGTGATTGAGCCTTCTCCACGGAACGCTAGCTTATGTCGGTTTAGCTAGCCCGTTGAGGAAATCTGCCCTAATTCCACCAACAGTCGCTTAGCGAGTATTCAGGGGTAAGTCAACTCTACTAATTTCCTAAATAGGTAGCCAGCGACGTTGACATTCCTTGCGGCTACTACCTTCTTCGCGTCTGCCTTGACATTCGTGGTACGATGGATAAGTCTCAACATCCTATCAGGTAGAGTCTCAACGAACAAAGATGCCCATATCTCTTATCAAAAACGTGGGACGCTTTACGAAAAGCGGCTGGCTTGAATGTCCCCTGACAACCAGGGAATGCTTTTGGCACACGGTATCTGCGTTTAAAAGCGAGCTGGATATGCAACTTTCTTACTTCAAAAGTTATTCCAGTCCATTGAGCCTTTTTTTCTCGCTATATGGCTTCTGCCTTTCGCTCTTCCTCCTACTTATATTGCCAAGACTCTGCTGTCATTGTCGTCGGGACATTTTCGCGAGACTTCTCATCCAACGCACCTCCCTAGCATTCCACTCACTGATCTCGCCCGAGAACTTCGACGCCAATCATCAAGAAACATGTTGGATCAACCTGGCGTCTTCACCTACCGCGACGCTGTTGCGATAATTCAGCTCGTCCCATTCACGATTTACCTAGGCTTCGCTTTCGCGCTGTGCTTCCGCCACGGATTCCGTCGTTCGGAAGGTTGGATCATTTTGGTCACCTTCTCGACCTTACGTGTGCTCGCTGCGAGCTTCCAACTTGCCTCTATCAATGATCCTACCAATTCGGTCTATGGAGGCGCACTCATTTGCCAAGGAATTGGTTTGGCTCCACTAACGTTGTTGAACTTTGCGCTATTCGTGAGAGTGTTAGTCTGACCTTTCTCCAGTGCAAGATATCATGGACAGTGAAAGCTAATCTGCGAACTGCAAAAACAGGAACAAATTTGTCAACACGATACATCAGAAGATCTTCTCTGCTATCTCATTACTCGCGATCGCGGGTATTGTGCTGGCTATTTACGGCGGCATCGAGTCTGCAAACTCGCCCACTTTGGCAACCAACGACTTACTGAAAGCTTCCGTCATCCTCTTCGTGGCTTCCTATCTCGCTTTCGTGTGTATATTCCTGATTTTCCTTCGACAATGGCATATTATCCCCTCCGGCGAGCAGAAGTTGCTTCTCTGCTTTGCATACTGCGCGCCCTTCATGGTGGTCCGATTTCTGTTTAGCATTCTGGGGACGTACGTGGAAAGTCTAAGGTCCCAGTTCGGCGTACTCACTGGGGATGTCACAGTATTTCTATGCATGGCTGTCCTTGAAGAGATCATTGTGGTTGCGCTGTTTGTGTATACAGGCATGAGATTGGAGCGTCTTCCGCCTGCGTTAAGGAACGGTGCCAAGCCCCGCGACTCGAGAGAAGTTATCGAATTGGGATCCAGGGAATAAGAGTGATCTTCTGGACAGACCGAACTCGGCGTGGAGAGCGGATCGATGGGTGACAAGAGGTGGTGGAAGGACGTTGCAGAAAGTCATGGAGTCTAGTGATGGTCACGGTGCATGATATCCAGGTGTCACATACTTCGTCTTTGTTTATTAAGATGGTCTTGGACTGCCACTTCTTTTGTTTAATGGTATGTATTGGAGAAGAAAAAGACAAGTTCCAACCCTTGCTCGGCAAAATAAGAAGTGCTTGGCGCAATGCAGTGGGCACGGAAAGAGTGCTGGTAAGTGGCACTTCTCTTTCAGTTGATACAATACGACCTGTATTGAGATCACTCAAAAGAAGTCAACCAGTCGGAGAAGAAGAGCTGATGCATAACAATTCGGACAATTCCTTCATCTCTCTTGGTCAAAAAATGATCGAGCAGGTAGTTTCTGCTAAAAGGGTAAGGCAGTGCAGGTGCAGCACATACTAGCCCCGCAAAACCTTGCCTTAACCCCGGACTCCGGTGTTGTTTCCTTGTTCAATCCTAGGAATATTCCATGCAGAAATGTAGGTTTCAAGTGTTACATCGCGTTTGGTGCGGCGTTCGGGCGCGAGTTGTGTCCGAAAAACCTTATGTAACACCACTTTACGTGTACTGCTTAATTATTTGAAAAGCATTGCATTTTCCAACATCTGGCAGATTTATAGAAGCCTTTCAGTTAATTTCCCAAGTTTTATATCAGACTCTATTGCAAAATCATGGTAGCGGACATAGCCATCGTCGGCGGAGGGCCCTCAGGCCTCGCTTTAGCTGGTATACTTGAGCGAGCTGGCTTGTCCTACATTGTTTACGAGCGCAGCAACATCGATGTTCCACCTCGCGGCGGCTGTCTCGACTTGCATGACGGTGGTGGACAGTTGGCCATGAAAGAAGCAGGCTGTTATGAAAAGTTCAGAGAATATGGACGCGGTGGTGAGGCTACTATTCATGCTGTGTGGGATCACCTGGGAAACAAAGTGTTTACCCACGGAGAGGGAGTGGATTCTCCTGAACTTGATCGAGAGCAGATCAAACAAGCATTGTTGACCACGATTCCCGAGGAGAATATCAAGTGGGGACAGGCTGTCACTTCGTCTGAGAGGAACAACAAGGGAGATGTGGTCTTACATTTTGGAGATGGAATCTCTGCAACTGGATTTAAGTTGGTAATTGGTGCCGACGGCTCCAACAGCAAGATCCGGCACCTAGTGAGTTTATATCTGTCCTTGGCTATCATAATCATTCGACTAAGATCCAGCAGGTAACGCCCGCAAAGCCAAAATATGCTGGGATGATGTTCTGGACAGGCGAGATCCATTCCTCCAATCCTTTCTACACCAAGGTGGAAGAAGTCGCAAAATTAGGCCCTATGATAGTCCTGGGTCGCTCTACAATGATTTGGATCCAGCGCCAAGGAGACGGCCACTACCGCATGGAACTAGGTTTCAAGGGACCTGAGAATTTCGCTGAGAAGATTCAAGTTGATTTGTTAGATACTGAGGCTGTGAAAATACTGATGCTGACGAATGATTTCTTTGGGGGCCACGCAGACAGCATCAAGGCGATCATCGAAGCAATTGATAGCTCTTTTCATGCTTGGCCTCTGTACTACATGCCTCCAGATGCTCTTGCATGGAAAGCTGCCAAAGGAGTAACACTGATTGGCGACGCCGCACATGTGACAACTCCTTTCATCGGCGAGGGCGCTAATATTGCATTGCTTGACTCGGTCGCCCTGGCGCGGAAATTGAAGGAATTCGGAATATCACAGAAAGCAGTTGAGGAATACGAAAAAGACATGTTTCCTCGAGCTAGGGATGTTATTCAGAAAAGTGTCAAAAGTGGAGAGTTGTATTTTGACTGGAATGCTCCTCAATCCGTGATGGAGTCTAGTAGAAGGGGTGTGCAGTTCGGAGGGTTGGGCCAAAAGTCAAACACTACCGTAGAAGTTGGAGTATAAGATAACATTGCTCTACAGCTTGTAGTACAATATGAGTGGAAGGAGGAAGATTCAAAAAACAGAAGGGACTTCACGTCGTACTTGCACCACTTTGTCCCTCAAATCCCAGTTTTCACCTGGGGACGTAGCCCACTAATATTGTGCTCTGATCCTGGTTAAATTTAGTTTCAAGGTTACTTTGTCGATGATTATAGCCTCACGGCGAAGATAATTTAGACTTCAGACAGTTCGCATACATACTGAAAGCGGGCTATAATCACTGCCATGTGACTGGTTCGGAAATTGGTAGCCATTCACGTGATGCGAGCATTCTTACCTTCACCCAATGATCGTCGCCTTGCAACAAGATTTAAGCTATTTCATCACCACCCTAACTAAACGGCTGTAACCGTTCGTATTTTTCAATCATGACATCTACTTTCCCAAATATAGGGCCACCACGATGCGATGTGTGTCTTGATCTGGATTGGGGAAGAATGCCAGAGGATTCCGGAGATGGTTACTGGGAACGACGTCTCAAAGTCCCGTATCAAAGCCTCAGAGACTCGAAAGACTGCCAGATTTGTGCTGCTATTATCTACGCTATTTCTGAATTCAGTAATCCGCTCGAGATTTTCCACACAGGATTCCACCAGTTCTTGCAATCGAGTCAGATAAGAATATTCTTGAGAGATGGATGGACCACAAAAGTTCTGATATGGAGCGACCAAGACCCTTTGGCTGAGCCATATCTCGAACTTGAAATGTATTCTTCAAGCGGTCAGTCACTACCGTCATTGTCTTGCGATATCCTCTAATTATTCAATTTAGATTCACTGTCTCCAATACCGGCGCTGGGTGTTGCAAACGAGGTTCCTGCAACACTTGACCTCTCAACTTGTGCTTGTTTCCTTGTCCCCCACATCCGCAATTGCCATACATCACATTCTCGCTATCGAGCAAAACCGTCTCCAATGCCTTCTCGACTGCTTTACGTTGGCTGCGAGACCGACCCTACATGCCTCAGACTTGAACTCCTGCCAACATTGCAGCCCTATACTACCCTCAGCCACTGCTGGGGTGACCAGTCTGCAGTATTTACTACCACAAAAGCAACAATCGAAGACCTTGTGATGGAAATTCCTTGGAAGAGGCTGCCGAAAACTTTCCAGGACGCTATCTCAATCACCCGTTGTCTCGGGATTCACTATCTGTGGATTGATTCCCTTTGCATCATTCAAGATGATGCTTCAGATTGGATCGTGGAATCTGTAAAAATGGCAGAAATATATTCCGGATCCTACCTGACTATTGCTGCAACGGGCGCCTCATCCCCGACTTCTGGCTGCTTGACCACTAGATGGCACGAAACAGATTTCGGTGTTAGAATCTCGCATGTCGATTCGCGACTCCAGAGTGACAGGCTTTTCACAGCTTATGGCATCAAAGCTAGATATTTGTCCAAGGCTCATACGCATTTTGCTGGAGAGTTGCATCCACCAATAAGCGGGGCTCCTCTCTGGAATCGAGCATGGGCCTTTCAAGAGCGAATACTATCAAATCGATTGATTCATTTTCACG
The DNA here is from genome assembly GCF_001500285.1 of Mollisia scopiformis. Taxonomy (NCBI): domain Eukaryota; kingdom Fungi; phylum Ascomycota; class Leotiomycetes; order Helotiales; family Mollisiaceae; genus Mollisia; species Mollisia scopiformis. The sequence goes on from NW_017263583.1 coordinate 260,782, forward strand.
GAGAGGAGATGGTATGGGAGTGCCGAGAATAGAGAGTGTGAGTGCGGATATTTTGCATGGGACTTGACGATGGACCACCCGACTGTGGATTCGAGTTTACTGGCTAATGACGAAACCGCAAGGGACCAAGTCAGCGATGAGACTCGTATGGGTTTACTCGAAAGGTGGCTAGAGATCGTCAATGAATTCACAAAGCTGGAGATCACTTACGAGCTCGATAGACTACCTGCAATCTCTGGCATAGCAAGCTACTTCCAGACGAAGATGAACTCTTCGTATAATGCTGGAATCTGGCAGTACAACCTTGGACATGGATTGCTGTGGAGAAAGATGCCATATCAAATAAGCCGCCGCATAGTTGGTATGCCTGGCCAATATATCCCTAGCTGGTCATGGGCGTCTGTCGAATTACTCTCGAGAAGATCATTCGGAATGCACACTCGCAAGAAGGACCTCATTATTGATGCGAGTTTTCATTCGACGGGTCCGACATTGTCAAGACACGAAGTTAAGTCGATCATTGGCGCCGAAGACGCTGCTCTTTCGGTACAGGGCTTGGCCATATTTTGCACCTTAACTCATCAACATGAAGTCACATCAGACATCTACCCAACTCATCTCCTCAACTTCCGCGGAGAAACAGAATATGCGTACACAGACATCACTTGTAATGACATGGCCCTGCAAGAATCGATTGAAGTGGCATGTCTCTTGATCGGTGAAACGCGCAACGAATCTGTGATGACTTGGGATGACAGACACTCAGGCTCGTATATAATACAGTTTGCCTTGATACTTCAGTCAGATTCAAATGGAATTTACACACGAGTTGGACTGTCTGAACATGATCGCCGAAAAGCTTGGTTTATGGGCGCAGAGACAACAGCGTTCGAGATTTTATGACCGGCTGAAAAGAAATAATAAAAAACAAGAGCTAGGTCAAAGCTCCAAAACTCATCACCAAGATTCAAGGAATCCATCGATTCTCCGCTCTCTCTATTGAGTTGCCGGATACAATTCGGCATGTAAAGAAACTATATGGGTAGGAGTGAAGACCTAGCCATAAACAAACAACATTTAAGAAGATTTGGACCTAGAAGTTGGTGTTGAAGCGGAAAATCATGCAGGTAGTCGGTAGAGCGGGAGATCTCGGTTCCGAACAAAGTTCGGCAGCGGTAAAGAAGAGAAGCTGCCTGGAACGACGCAGTGTTCTAGTCTCTAAAGCTGAATTTGAAACTTTGCTTCTGTCTCCTTGACTTCGAAAATGTTCCTTTCCGTTCATAAACGTTGCTACGATCAATTCTTCTCATAAGAAATCTAGACTTATGCTAGTATTCCCCTACAAGCTCGTAAGCGAGCCCCTTAGGCTTAGCGAGGTTCAGGGCTAACCAGTCCAGCATCTCTTTTGGAATGTTTCCAGAGGTGACAAGCTAATCCAGTGTTAGGAACGTTTGCATCGATAAACAGACTGCTCCGGTCTCGAGGCAATGCCAACCAAAGAGAAGACTGCAAGCAAACTACAGAATAAGGAAACCTGGCGAGCGTGGTACGAGATTAAAGTTTAAACACTGCCCGACCGTGCGCATAAGCTTACCAGAATTTGACGTGCGAGGCACTCCCTATATCCTGAATCTTGACGTATTTGCTTTTTATTATCAGATGGTTCTATTCCCCAAATCACTGGACCAGCCTCCTGACCATCCTTGCATAGCCGGCGCACGGACAGGGGTGTTCCAAATCTGTTAGCGAACTGAATATCCCACCATAAGGGAACTTTTGAAACACGATCTTCAGTTTGAAAGATCTCTTCTTTGGGCAACGACACTCGGAAAGTGCGACATGACCTTGGCAGCTGCGCCCAGGGAAAATCCCGGATCCGTTTCGTGTGTCAGGACCACAATTTTCCGTTCAACTGGACCTACCAGCGGGAGTCTGTGGTCCCTTTCGAGAGATCTTTAACTAAATTGAGCGCGAGGCAGATCGCTTTGTTTGGCAGAAGTAATGCAAGCACTCAAAATCAGCCCTGCCAGGGTCAGGTTTCAGTGGTGGGGAAGATGAACGGCTCTCTACGTATGCTGCATCAGTCTTCATTTATGCCCAGTGGTATCCCCTCATTTTTGCTTTCTGATTTCCTCACTTGACGATTATTATTTTTCAATGTCAAATTTTTGGGCAGGACCCGCGTTTAACTTCAGAGCTGGTTCTACTTTTTGCTATTCTTTAAGATGAGACTTGATTTCTGGCGCAGGCAAGTTGGCGATGGTGATGAAGGCTTGGAGAGACGAGATGGGGGCGAGACTCACTTGCCGAGAGCAGCCCTTTTGGGTGGACTTTTAGGAGGAGGGAGCGCTACTACGGCATCGGCTGATGGAGGACTGCTGGGTGGAGTTCTAGGAGATGGTAGTAATCAGGCTCCTGCTACCTCAAGTCCAGACAACACTGCTTCATCTACCGGTGGTTCCGGAGCAGCAACCGTGGGTTATCATCTCTATGAAAGGCTTGAACATGACTGAGATAATCTAGACACCGGCTCCAGACACAAGTGGTGGTCTCCTAGGTGGCGCTGGAGGGGTGGTTGGTGGTCTTCTTTCTCCGGTCCTGGGAGCATCATCGTCCGGTGGAGCATTGTTGGGAGTGGGAATAGGGCCAAGTTCAGCGCCACTTCTTTCTGTAGCTGTGGCTCCGAGTTCCGGACCTCTGATCGGCGCCGGCATAGGAGCGACTTCATCCCCCTTACTTTCTCTTGGCGTCAATCCCACGGGTACGTTGCTAGGAGTAGGATCTGGAGCAACTTCATCTCCGTTGTTATCTCTAGGAGTTGACCCACCAGCAGTAACTTCTTTGCTTCCAGGACTGCTATCCGCATCTTCAACCACTCCAGCTTCCACAACTTTGGCTACTTCATCAATTTCATCAGCCCCCGCGGCTTTAACATCCTCAACAATTTCATCGGGCACAGCAGCGAAGCCATCAGGATTGACTTCAATTGCTCAAGCGCGCCCATCTGATCCGACAACCTTACTGACCTCAGCCACTGCCGCACCTGATACCGCAGCGTCAAGCTCTGCAGTAGTTGCAGGACCAGTCAGTACAGGGACGGGCACAACAACGGGATCAATCAACGGACCTGTAGCAAGTGCGAGTGGGATTTCTGGGACGTCATCTGGTCACGCCAACACTACTACAATGATTATTGGAATTGCCGCTGGAGGTACGGTCACCGATGCTAACTTGTCTTTCTATGTTTTGAGAACATGCTAACGTGGTCTACAGTTGGAGGATTAGCCTTCTTTATTGCTCTTGTCTTCTTGCTTCGTCGCACGTTTCGCAAGCACCGTCTCGGCAAAGCCGAATACCCACCATCATCGCCACTCCTTAACCCAATGGAAGATTCCCTACTACCTCCCGGCATCGCACGAACTATCAGTCAGCGCTCAAAATCAAGCACCGGAGGTGACGGACAAGGAGGCAATGAAAGAAACAACAGTATGAGGAATAATATTGAGCCGTTGAGGCTTGGACAGGGGCAAGGAGGATTTGATGGAGGATATAGAGGTATTCTGAGTCCATTGCCACCTGTTGCAAGGAACGGCGCGGGCAGAGATCCCTTTTCTGATGGCGGGGACTTCAGGAGGAGAGGAGACGACAGTGAGATGAATGAGAAGCAGAAACTTTTTGAACTGTCTGGTTGACAGCCGAGGCTGAAAAGTGGGAGTGATGAAATGATGAAATGACGAAGAGTTGCTGATGAAGGGGACAGACTGAAACATTGATGAATTCCCAAGAGTAATCACCTCGATATAGAAATTAGTAGTGTAGATATGACAATGAACGAATATAGTAGTATATATCAATGATATTCATGAGATGAAGATATCCAGCTGTGTGGTGTTTTAGAATCGGCACGTTATTGGCCAGGTAGCTGATAATAACATTTTGGCGAAGAGTGAATCAATTACGCATTTGTTTGTAACAATCCACGTATCAATAGAAGAGTGGTTCGAGAATCGTGATGTCCAGAGAAAGACGACATACGATGCGTATTCGTTCGCGGTCTATAAATATGTGGATGCTCGCTAAGGTCAAGGGCTCGCTTTCAATACAGCAGACTGTTGATGGGACTTGAGAATTTTAGTCTAACTCTACTAACTTTCGCGCTTAAAGCTATAGATGGAGCTAAGCAAGGCATTGCAGAATAACAAGATATTCTAAACTTTTCCTCTGGTACAAATGTCATCGTCCAACAATCTCGCATGTTGTCCGAGCAAAACTAACTTCCTTCTTCGAGCTTAAAGACTGATCGATTATAACCAAGACAGAGATTAACAAGATCACCACTGGTATATGTTACAAATTCCCAGATATTCAAACACGCCTTGGTCCAAAAATATTTCTGAACCCTTCGAGATATTCCGTAAAAGTACGCTTCACAACATCTGGATCTGAATCATCTTTGATGCTTAAATATCTCTTAATCTCTAGCTCGTAGCGTTTCTGCTCGTCACTCATTCCACCGTTATAATCCAGAAAGTATTCTCTGAGAGTCTGTGTGTTTGACTCGAAGCGAGCAGCCATAAAGCTGTAAACGATCTTTTCGTGAAGTAACATGTAGAGATCTCTATATCCAGCATCATAAGCCCCACGGAATTCTTCAATATCATCCGGGAAGCCGTGACTACGAGCAGTATCGTATCGAATCTTTAGCTTTTCTGCCTCGGTATACTTTGGTCTCTACCACATGTCGAAGCTTGCTAGTTCAGGCATCATTAGATCCCTCTGGCTATCAACATTGAAATCTTTCTTGCCATTGGGCCTGTCACACGGGGCGTCTCTCAATTTGCAAAGTCCTCGGTCCAACATGGATATAAAGAACGACTGGTACTCTGTGTTTTGAGCTATGGGTCGTGAGCATTAGTCACTGCGCCAAAAGTGAAGGTAACCCGCAGAAGAAGAATTACTTACAAGCAGCATTTCGCTCGAGATCCTCTCCATTTCCAATAAACATGCCAAGCTCTCTTGTTGGCTGGTTCTTTAAATTTTGCATGAGGGTCCGACTGCCCACCCAAGCGGAGTACAGCAAAGTATTGGTCTCCACAAGTCCAAATGCTGCTGGGGTATCAACAACTTGAAATCCATGGTTTGTAAAAAGAGCTCTCATTTCAGGAATCTTGTTTGGATCTTGAGCAACAAGGTTATCCAACAAACTTGGATTGGCGCCAGCGAGTTGCGCAACAACTTGGGAGAGGAGCACGAATTGCCAAAGGTCTTTGATGGTCAGTACTGTGCCCACACTCCCACTGATTCCGAGGACAACGACATTTGATATGGCGTCATCTTTCCGGTCCTCAATAACCTCGTGTATGATGCCTGCTAGTTGTTCGGCATATGGACTTTCTAACCATTGTTACTTGAATTGTAGCACAACCCATTCTTCATCGGATAGATTCTCCCTCAGATCCGCAGAGAGCGTATCTGTCGGCGTTCTGGTGTCCAGGAATGGGTAATGTAAAGAACGAAATCCTTCGCTGATTGCGAATCCCATATCTATAAGGTTGGCTAGAAGACAGCTCGACTGTGAATATTGTGTAAACAGACATGTACTATACACGACGGTACAGCGAAGATAAGATCGGGATCACAGAAAGTCAGAGGCTTTCCAAACTGCAAATAACCATAGTGGATATGAGCTCTTTGTGAGCAAAGTCATGTATTCGTCTTCGAGAATTTTACTCAACAAAGAAAAACAAATTGATCTCAGGCATCTTTAAGAGCACCGCAGCTAAACAATAGTTGACCTACATATGACAAAGAGATAGTATCAAACGTTCAGGTGTGAACTCAGGTAGCTCGAGTAAGCTGTGATCTCCCAAGCGAAACATCTCTTCTGATTCGAGCTCTGGGACTTCCAGTGTCGAAACCAAGCAAAAAATGATGCCCATCGCAAGTTTGCCTCAAGAGCCAGGTTGATGCTCCTTTCTCTGGCAACAATTCATTTGGAAATGTTCATTTCCTCCTCCTGCTCCAACGAGGATTGCGAACGTGCCCCACTTCGGAATGCGGGGTCCATCTCAGGCTCTCAACGTCCGGACTTCCAGACAACGAGTCTTCGTAAGAACAAGTTTTGGAGAACGCTGCTCAAGTGCTTATCCTTCTGTTGAATATCAATCATTTCTTAGCAATGTAGTTGTATATCTCACGTGGCAAATTCCCCAAATCGTCAAGATCGTCACCAGCTTGGGGAAAGATCCCCGCGATTCGCGCTAATAGCGGCAACGACCCATTCGTCGTCATGGACATGCTTTGACACTTTGCGCGTAACGCAGCAAGATGGCCTGTTCCTCTGGCATTGCAGTGCGACGACTGGTCTGATAATTGGAATGTGGATAAGTCTTGCAAGGATGTTTGAGGTGTGGAGGGGCACAGATGGCTTGTTTTGACGGCTTGATATCATCTGAAGGGGTTTGGTTGGATGGAAAGTTCGGGAGCGTTTCACAGGGAGCATCGTTGGTTGGACGATCAAGGGACGTCGAGGAAGGGTCATGCCATTCAAGCGGGGTAGAAGCATGTAAAGGGCTGAGTGGGCGTTCGTTATTGAGAGTCAAGTGAGCCGATGAATGGATGAGATCATTAATAATGCTTTTTTTAGGTTAGAGCTTGCGAATGCTCGATCAGAACAGGGTTGTATGCTGTGTTCGTGTACCGACTGGATGTATATCAATGCTTACTCCCCTCTTTCCGTGTCTCCCACATACGTTGTCTATTCTGAGGATACTTTCAATTTGACGACTCTTTTTATTTAAGACACACATCCAAATATACTCAACATGAACTCAGCACGAGCCACAGCAGTGAACGGAGGTTCAGGAGTAGAGAGCACTCCCGCGAACAATGTCGGTGGTGACAGAAGAGTATGTATCCATGACTACTTAAACCCTTTCTTCCAACATTGAAATTCAGACCTGACGCCGGAAATCCAGGGTTCAGCATCATCAGGAATGTTCTCCGGTCTCATGAGCCAGAAACGCAACAGTACCGATGCTGCAGCGGCAGCAAGGCGAGAGAGCTTCCATGAGATGAAGCCTGCCTCCGGCTTCATTGGAAAGATGTGGCATAAGTACGTTCACGACTATGAGATATCTATAGGACGATGCTGACAGTGTACTGTGCAGCTTCACCACCGGATCTCAAGGTACCAAGTAAAGCTTTCAAGACGAAAATCGAAGAGGATGATCCAAGATTGTATTACAACGCTGGAGTAGGGGTATTGTTTGGCACAGTGCTGCGAGTCTCTTTTATGAGCGGGCGAGAAATGGTGTTATGGGTATATTTGTGTAGTATATTTTATTGTACGAACTGAATGAATATCTCCAATATCAACAGGGCCTTTCCCATTTCAATGACTGTCATGTGAAAGTACATCGCAAATGTCAAACAAGATCTTCAGAGGGAACGCACTAGCGTAGTGCATGTTTGAGCCTTTCTGACGCTAGTACCTCGATCAAGACCCTCATGACGTCTCGAACTCGACAATGCCGGAGCTTTTGGAGCGTTTAGACCGTAAGGCTAGAAGGGTTGATGATTATGTAAAGTACATGCATGGTTCTAGTTAAGTCAAACCATTGCAAGTGTTAAGAGAAGTCATATCTGAAATTTTCTATTCTGAAAATCAACTCACGATACTCCTCATCTTTTGCAAAACAAAAATACCCAAACACATACGAACCATGTCAGACCAAACACACCCAGCACAAGAGCAAAAGAAAGGAGATGTAGGCTTACTCGGTGGTCTCCTTTCAGGCAAGACTCCTGGCGTCCGGAACATTGAAGCTGCATACAGTCGAGCAGGAGCCTCCAATCATCATACGCCTGGAGCAGCGACGAAGCTAGGCTCACAGGACCAAGTTGGATCTAATGAAGCACAAGGTGTTGGGAGCCAGAAATTCGCAGATGGAATCAGTGATCAAAGAGCAGAGGTACGTAGAATCTGTTCCTTGCAGAGAAGACTTCATACTGATAGAAATATAGCCTTCGGTTGTTGGAAAGATGTTCAATAACCTGATGAATGGTACGGAGAGGACGAAGTAAATTGGTTATCAACGAGGAAGAAATTTGGATATATGAATATTGGTGCTTGGTATTGAGTGAAAGGTAACTTCTTAGACTTGGAGGGACCTACTTGTGATATTTGACGGAAAAAATGGTTGTACAATCGAGAATACTTCGCTCAATCTTTAGAAGGATGACCCTTAGTGCCGCTTGGAAGGGGTGTACCATAGATATGCTTAAGCACAACCGGAAACAGAAGAATGATTATCCCTCTCAATATCACAATTTCTCACTCGGTACTCGCAAAAAGCCGGCAAGCCGGTCGGTCTCTTAGGCCGCAGCTCATTCCGAAGGAATGAGCTGAACAGTTTTAGGCAAACTGCTTCATTGTGTCCTGATCCGTAGATTCAGTAAAATACAGCCAATGTAGCCCCCGCCCATGCATAATCGTTTACTCCAGCGCCCATATCATCAACCATTTTCACCACTTATCTGACGATACCCTCGAATCGGTTCTTGAACCACTTGACAGTCTCATCACGCTTGATCTTGTGGGCGGATCCAACCTTGGTTTGGCATCGGCGACGCTTGGCAACACGCTCACCAGGACGGGTCCTATCATTTGTCAACACTACTCAACTTATACTGGCAATGACCATATACTCACATGCAGCAGTAGAAGTCCATTCCGTAGATACCAATCGCAGGGTCGTACTTGATACCGAGATCGATGTGTTCGCTGATACCGAAGCCGAAGTTGCCAGTCTCGGAGAAGTTACGCTTGCGGAGCTCGTATTCCTTGACCTTCAATCCACGTTCCAAGATTTCCTCAGCCTTTGGTCCACGGACAGTGACATGTACGGCGATCTTCTCGTTACGACGGATGCCGAAGGTTCGGACAGTGTATCGGGCCTTGCCTGGTATGGGTATTAGATTTTTGATTCCCTTGGTTCTCAATGACAATCTTACTGTAGACAGGAGTTTGACCACTCAATTGCTCCAGCACCTTCGCAGCACGAGTCAATCTATCTCCAGACTAATACTCTAATTAGCAAATGCGCAGTGGATTAAGAAAGGGAATTGAGATTGAGGATGGGGAATTTGGAACATGGAGAACAAAGTTCGCATACCTCTCCCACGGAAATGTTGAGGACCAGCTTCTGGATGCGAAGCTCCTTCATGGGGTTACCGCTCTTCTCTCCGGATTCAGCCATTCTGGTCGATGTTGAGAGGCTTCGTGGGAATTCGTTCGTGTTTTGTCGGCGTTGATGATCGATATTCTTCAAAAATGTCAAGGTCAATTTTGTGTGCGATAATCCATTTAGGACTAGTGCGTAAAGGCTAAACGGCAGCCTCAAAGTATGCACGTGACTATTCTGAATTGAAGCTTGGCGATGTTTTCTTCCCACTCAAGGCACCAAGGCTCTCGATCATACACCAGGTCAGACTCATACGCTTCCCAAAGCCGAAGAGTTGACTGAAGTACAAGAGACTTCAAGAACCCAATCTTTGTACCCCAAGAGAAGTCGACTTGTCGCACATCTCGTCAATACGCGCTTCTGAGAGCTTGAGATTTGCGACTTAACCAGCCAAATCTTCATACACCTCAAAGAAGTCATCATGGCGAACAAACAGGGCAAGATGGTATGTCAAACTCCTCTACTGCAGCTTTACAAGCTTTACGTTGACATTATAGGCTGACTTTTGCTATGTGTACAGGCCGGTCTCGTAGGTTAACCCAATGCGCAAAGCTTCGAAAGGTCGTGTGCTGATATAGAACTAGATCAACTACCGGATGAGAGTGACCATGAATGATGGACGTCAAATGGTTGGGCAAATGCTTGCTTTTGACAAGGTATGCGCTCTGCTCAATGCTCTGTAGAAACCATTGCTAACTTCTGCTTCAGCACATGAACCTCGTCCTCGCAGATACCGAAGAGTTCAGACGCGTCAAGCGCAAGGCCAACAAGACAGCTTCTGCTCCAGGCGCAGCTAGCAGCTCAGCACCGCTCGTCGAGTCCGAAGAGAAGCGCACACTTGGTCTTACCATCGTTAGAGGTGCTCATATCATTTCCCTCTCTGTCGAGTCTCCACCGCCAGCAGATCCATCCGCACGATTGGGAGCGAGCGCGCCAGGAGGAGTGGCTACGACTCTTGCTGCTGGTGCAGGTATTGCTCGACCAGCTGGACGGGGCATACCTGTTGGTTTGGCTGTAAGTTTGACTGCAGTGGACATTTGAACAAGTACTAATAGCACATAGGGACCTGCTGCTGGAGTCGGCGCACCGCCTGCGTTTGGAGGTTTCCCTGGCGCACCACCATTCGGTAGAGGAGGTAAGAAATATATCCCAATCTGTACTTGCAGTAGAATGCTAATAACTTTGCAGCACCCCCACCAGGATTTGGAGGCTTTCCCCCACCAGGCTTCCCAGGAGGACAAGGACCACCACCAGGATTTGCTCCTCCTCCAAGACGGTAGTTGGGATTTAATTATGGTCTTCGCGACATCTTATGAGAAAATTGGGCGGCGGCGGAAAACTAAACACCGTACAGGCGTTGAGGGGGAGTTTGGACTTCATACCAAAAATTGTCAATTTGTAGCATAGACAGCGCAACAATGCAAGTCAGAGAACAGTTGATGTCTACTATCCAAACTACTTGTGTCCTGAATCTTAACCCGATCCGTAATTCTCACCTCAATATGCAAACTGAACTCAACTCGGCGGATTTTTCTTGGACTTTCAATGCAGCACGTGATCGGATCCTATTTTCGGAGGTTGAAGCGTTTCCCATCAAACCCGAGAAACGCAGCTTTTTAAAAGCAAAGTACAACCAACGCCTTCACCTCTCCCCTCCACCAACGACCACCTATTCAGAATGGCGTCCTTCTTCAGAGCGATCAATTCGAGGATCCGAGCACATCCAGTACTGAACTATGTCTGCTCTACCCGTACGTTAAAGCTCTATCTCGGCGGGTTACACGGCTGGATAGATGTGTTGAGAAGGCAGATTTGAAGATGCTGAGTACTGATCTGGTGATTTGGGAACAGATTTCTGGGGTCCGGTCTCGAATTTCGGTATCCCGATCGCAGCGGTCATGGATACGCAAAAGAGTCCTGAACTGTGAGTCTTGTCTTCTCCATAACTCCCATCCCGAACTTCAATTGCTAACCACCCCTCTCAGAATCTCCGGTAAAATGACCGGTGCCCTGGTCATCTACTCCGCGACCTTCATGCGCTACGCCCTAGCCGTCTCACCGAAGAATTACCTCCTCTTCGCCTGCCATTTCGTCAACGAGGGCGCGCAGCTCACGCAGGGGTATCGGTGGATGCAGTATCACAAGTGGGGAGGCAAGGAGGAGATGTTGAAGCAGCAGGCTGAGAGCGGGGCGAAGAGTGTGGTGGGCAAGATTGAGAAGGAGGTTGGTGCTTTGGCGGATAAGGCGAAGGATGTTGTTGGGAAGTAGAAGGGAGTGGGGTTGGAGGAACATTTTTGGGGGGCGGGTGAGGAAGGGGAGGGAGGTTATGAGAGATGATGAGGAACGAATGATCTTGCTACATTATTCGGTGGGAAGGGAGGGCATTTTGCTTTACACATGCTTGGAGAGGCATGGTTGTACTTGTAGGGCGAGAGCTGCTGATATGGCCTACATCAATGCAGCAGTACAATGGCTTTCAAATCGAACTGAATTTCAGAGAATAAGCGTGGGTGAGTTGACTATGAAGATTCTATCGACGTCTCTACATGTTTGGAATGTGGAGGTGATTTCCAGATGAGTTCGAAACTCGGTAATGAGGACAGACAATTAGAATTTCTGTGTTGATATGGGACTTCGATGTCTCCTCAATCGTGGAATTGAGGATGACTTTGTAGAAACTCAAGATTTGGTGCCAAGGACAGACATTGGGAAGAGATGTTGCAAAAGGAGCCTCTCTTTCCGTCTCAACTGTCTCCCTACATATAGCATGATACCTTGCAGTCTTCTTCACAACAGACTTCAAGCTTCATAGCAACATCCATTACACAAACCATTGAACCCCACACAATATAAGACTTACCCCTCCATCATACCTCACAACCAAGACATCTCCACGAATTTAGTGTAACTGACCATTAGTCTTATATAGATGGACATCTTGAGCTACTCTTCTGCAACGAGTTCCTAGAACTTTCCCCACCAATCTTCTTGTTGTAAATGAGATTGTTGATCTAGAATTGTCTTTGAAAGACAGCGAAGCAATAGACGATGTTCGAGGATTCAAAGATTGAAACTCCTTAAATTGTTGAATTTGCATTAGAGATTCTAAAGCAATCAAAGTCGGACACCCAGAAAGAGACCAATAATATGACAGAACACCCAACAACATCATAAACTCTGCGATGCCTCTTTACCATTGGAAATACAAAGTCTGAAACAACTTCGAACACTCCAATCACAATCCCATCGTCTTCCCGGACATTGATATAATTGCATGTCATGTGAGATAAGACGCAACGAAGAAAACAGTTAATGTCCGCAACGATCCAGGATTCGAGCATTCATTCTTGGGGAGGTCCGGTCGACGTGCAACAGACAAGATCTTCTGCACCAAAAGCGGAAGTTGGAAAAGGGAGAAGGATTCAGCTCCGTGCGGCGAGGAGACGGGGTATCCGGTACAGTGCATGCAAAACTCGTCAGATATTTGAACGTGGAGTTTTGAGATAGAGGTCACATAAGAAGAGCACGGAGAGTTGAGATATGAATATTGTTTTTGTTTAGATATCATCCATAATCAGAACCTATTAACAGCCAGGTAGGTATAATATACGTCCAGCGAGCGACTCTCCTCTCCTCCCCATTTCATTCGATTCACAGGTATATAATGTTCCTCCACTCCACTCCATTCCATTTCATCTCAAATCGATCAATAACGGTGTTTCCCACCAACTCCCACAAAAAAAGATAAAAGTATCCTCCAAACAAGAGAAAAAGAGAGAAAAGAAAAAGAATACAAAGCAAAAACACTCAAATCATCTATTTCCAACCCCTTGGACTTCCCGGCGGACTCTCGATCCGAACATCGCTAGTGATCGCCTCGCCTACACTGCCAAACCTCGTGTGCTGAGGTTGTGTCATGCCAGGACTGTTCAGCGGACTCGCATACGCGCCGGGAATCGGGACAGCGTCATAAGTTTGTTCGCCAGGCGCGGCAGCTACGTGCTCAATGACTCTCTCTTTTCTCGGGGCCGGGGCATCAAATCCAGCTTGAGGGGTCTTGGGAGTCGCGGCGTGGACTTTGATGGGAGGAGGTTGGAGCGCGAAGGGCTTGGCTGGTTTGGCGGAGGCGGGCTTGGCTTCTACGAAGCGAGTACCGGGCCCGAAACCTTCTTCGGCCATGGAGTCGAGGTTGGAGCTGTAGGCTGCGGGTGGGAAGCGAGGGGACTTCATGTGGGTTGAGTAGGATGGAGATAGGGGTCCGAAGCCGGGAGTGTTCGGTGCGGATTGGGAGCGGAGTTGAGCGAGGTAAAGGTCGGAACGAGCGCGGTCACGGACATCCATGGACTTGCGGAGGCGTTGCTTCGAGTAGTATCTATAGAAGACGACGCCGTAGAGGATGATGGTGATGCATTCGAGGACGACTTCGATAAGACAACAAATGAGAGACCAACTCTGTTCGCGGGTTAGAAGAATGCTCTAAATATGATACGATGATGAGAACTTACTTGTAATCTGCAAACCAGTGCATAATCAACCTTTTCAGAAAATAGATCTCGTCTTTTGTTGTCAACACAAGACCAACCCCAGATATCCTTGTTGCTGCTGTTGCTTTTGGCTCCTTGAAGAATACCAGCTGCCATAGCCCACATAATTGTACTGAAGACGAAGAATCCAACGGCGAAGAGTGTGTAATAGACTGCGACCTTTTCTGCTCGCCTGTGACCGCCTCTCCAGTAGTTCCAGAAGATACAAAGACAGAGAGCCAGGGAGACACAAGAGGTTGCAAGAATGACCTTTTGTGGCCATGTTTTCGTACCGACGGCCCAAGCAGGGAGATTGTTTCGTGCTGGTAAAGCTTTGGTTGATTCGAAGATGGAGAATGTGACGGAGACCATAGAGAGAACGATAAGACTGCAGCTGAAGTTCACTCCTCGGAGAATGAACTTGGCGATTCGTACTCTTGTCTTGACTTTCTGTTGATAGTTAGTAGGCGGAACCAGCATACAGGTCAGACTATCATACCAGATCCTTTGCTTGTTCCTTCTCGGTAAATTCTTCATGCTTCTCCAATATCTGCTCTTCTCGGAAGGTAGGGCTCAAAGGGTTGTCTATCCTTCGTCCTGGAGTTCCTGGAACTTTCATTGCACTCTTCAGTGGCCCGGGCGAGGCTGGCATAGCTGGGATCTCAACAATATGCCGTGATGGTTCATTGTTAGAGATGTAGCCGAAGCCAATATCGGATGGCTGTGCTTGAGCCATGCTGGATTGAGAGCGTGGAGGGTCTGCGAAAGGTGATCTGCTATCTTCGCTCTGCTCGATTGGGGAGTGTACAGCCGTTGCTTCCGCAAATCGTGGGGTTCGAGGGATCTTGAGTGATGATCCAGACGAGGAGCTCGAGGTTCGTTCTCGCGTCAGAGGCTCGGGCCGCTTCTTCTCGCTGAATGCTGAAGGAGGTGTGAGTTGCTTGTATGGCCAACTAGAGGGCGGAGACTGACTGGACATGATGGTATGGGGAAACAAATCTATGAGAGAAAATATAAAGAGTACAGGTGTAGGTCGACGACCACAGCAGTGTGTTGCTTTCGAAAACAGATATGCACAGAAGTTGAAAGACAAAGATTATAGATAGAGACCAGCTATCGTGCAGAAGAATAGACAGGTCTCTAACCGGAGGGCACAGGGAGGGTTTTGTTCTGTACCGCGCGCCAGCAAGTGGTATTCTAATTTGGGCAGATATCTGAGGCTACACTCGAATCAGTAAAATGCGGGAATGAGAGACAAGATATGGTCTGGCCGCACAGTACGGACCGGGAGTAGTGGAACGGTATTGGCAGAATGGGATGGCGAACCTGGTGGCTTGACGCTTCTGATAGGGTACCCGGGCGGTCGCTGCAACGTAGGGGATGTATGTCTAAAATAGACGCCTACACTTGCATATACTTTCTTGCCTTCTGAAGTTACGCCGTGGTGTGAGGTTCAAGATATGGCGGTCAACTACAGTGCATAGACGAGGCGGAGTGGAACTATTCCTCAGCTTGAGGCCGACGACTGCGCAAAAGAGCAATACAGATCAAGAATACATAAGGATCAAGAAGCTCGACGATACTCTCAACATCATGTCAGACATTTGGAAGCAGCCAAAGAACCAAAAATGCGCGCTGTGGTGGTTGGCGCCCTCTCTTCCTACGAGAGGTTGCCGGCGGGGAAGCAAGTCTTCCAATAGAGCCGGACAACTTCGCGCCTGCATAACTGCAATGTGCAAACTTCTCACTCTGGGGCATGATTGGCTTTCCAGCTGCAGACCCATGCGGTATTGAGTGAGACTGAGGGTGATCTGGCGTCGTGGTTGGGCGGTAAGGGAGGGGGCGGGTAAGCATCGTGCGCCTGGTCCCTGCTTTGGCACTGGCGAAGAAACTGCATCTAAGTAAGTTGGCACCCGCTGCCGACACTGTGATAGGACATCCGATTCGAGATTTTGTTTCTGCTCCCAACGGTGATAGGACGACTGAGAGAGGTTTGCTCCGTTCGCTTCGACGTTTCACCTGCTACTAGCGAATGGATGTGCATCAGATCATCGAGCGCCCGCAAGCCCCCGGGTTAGTCTGAGCGGTAAAAATCATGAGTCTCTCAACCACAACGGCATCCGAAACCCGCGTGGGAAATTCGACGAGATTGTTCAATAAAACGAAGTTATTCTGGAACCGTGGCCCTGGTCCGCAGAAGAGAACGTCTCTGCCGAAGATCCAGGTGGCAAAAGACTGCCGTCAGTGGTAATCTGGGTGATTGCTGTCCAAGACGATTGTCATTCTTAGTCAGATTGCTGCTATGCCCGAATTACAGTAAGGTGTGCACATTGCTTTAGCGCTGATATGCGTCAGGGGTCGGACGATGTGCTGTCAGGTGTCGAAAGGGTCCAAGCGACTCCAGTCGAGATAGCCGAAGCGGGCGAGCCACTCTATTTTAGGATCCCCATTTGCAATATTGGAAAATCATCTGGAAAAATAGAATGGCCGTTGGAGTAACAAACTATTTTCGGCGCCTCGGACCACCTTTCAGCGGTCTGCACTCGGTCACACAGAGCCGCATGTAGAGAGATCCGATCTACATCGAGCACTAACGGTTGTTCGACGGGAGGACCCGCACCTGGATCCTCTAAGTCTGTCTCTGGCGTTGTGGGAAGGCTGGAGCTGGCCCAACATCGACATGACGATTGTCTGGGAATCTGTCAAACGCCACCTGGTACTTTGTGACAGTGCGTATGTACTTGAGAGTTCTATCAAATCGCTATTGCGATAATCTTGAGAAGATCTATTGAAAGAGCCGTGATCACTGATCGATTCAAGCTAAAGTGACTTAAAATCAGCGACGAGATTATTCAACGAGGCACGGTATGCCCCTCGACTCAAATATACTTCTCGTAATGATATCCAGATATACATTCTACAAAAATAAGGCCTCGCACCGTAGCGCGCATACCAACATTGCTCCTGAAGGATCCGATGCTGCTCACGACCGCATTCCAGTGAGCGAAAGCCAGCAACTGGGAGGCGTTTTATTCACTGATGTTATATTTGTCGGATACTGGTGCCGAAGATGCAGACCTTCGGCCGTGGTTGTGGCTGTACCTGAGACCGTAGCAATACAGTTCGGATCAGCAGCCATCCGTTCATATATACATGCTGGACATTTTAAAGGTCGACATGGCCGCATGAAATCCACCTCGTAGCTTCGATATATAGGACACAAAAATGTGGCCAAGTGGTATATAAGAAACAGCTAGGAGTCCATTGGTTCCATTAACGACCTTGTTATAGTTCACTGCGTGGAAGTTTGAAAGCCAAATCCCTTGACAGCCACTCGGCTGGTAGCTTACTCCGATGACTTATACTTGCCAATAAGATCTACCAGAATTTGTGAGGCATACGTTGGATGTTTTTGATTCTCCCCCTGATTTTTGCTGACCGCAAGCAAGTCTATGGGGGTATCTATCTGGTCACTCCATTTTCCACAAATCCTTTATCACTTGGCCTCCATTACCCTCTCAGTGATGGAACAAACGGATGCTCTGCTCAACAAAGGTAATGCCGAGCTTCTCTGCAGTTTCAAAGACAGGTGTATCGTTCTGACTTCCAGTTGGTGCCGCGATGTACTTGGCGCCAGATCGTCCGGCTCGGTAGACATTATCAATGAAGGGGAACTAATCATGTCAGTCAGATCCAACTAGAGGAATCATAATCACTCACGAAAGCATCACTGGATACGGCAACTTCACTGAGCTTACCGAGCCATTCCTTGCGCTCCTCCTCAGAGAACTCCTTGGGTACTTCCTCGAAGAAAGCTTCGTATCCCTCTCGCTCCGGACCATCCTTCGGCAGTTGACCGCTGACGAGCAAGTCAATCGCATTACTCTTGTCTGCTCGCTTGGTACCCTTCTTCCATTGAATGCCCAGAACTCGTGGATTGAATCTGAGCCACCAGTTGTCGGCCTTGTCTCCAGCCAATCTGGTACAGTGGATGCGAGATTGTTGTCCGGCACCCAAACCAATGATCTGACCGTTCAAAGCATAACAGACCGAATTACTTTGAGTATACTTCAGCGCAATGGTAGCGACAGTCAGGTCTCGGAGAGCGGAATCAGGTAGAGGTCCGGACTCCTTTGGTGTGATGATGGAGGTGAAGGATTTGGGGGAGATAAGGATGTCGTTGCGGTGTTGGGTCAGAGTGATGCCATAAACTGTTCTTGACTCTTGAGAAGCTGGCGCGTATTCTGGGTCCATTTGAAGGACAAGGTATTTGCCACCCTTCTTCTTCTTCAGAATCTCGAGAGCGGCATCCTCGTAACCAGCTGCAATGACACCATCGGAAACTTCTCTTGAGATGATCTTTGCTGTAGGGACATCGACAATATCACTCAGAGCAATCATGTCGCCGAAACTGCTCATGCGATCAGCACCTCGAGCGCGTGCATAAGCTTGAGCCAGAGCAGAATTCTCCAAGCCTTCAATATCATCGACCATGTAAACCTTTCTCTCATCAGCTGTAAGAGGAACACCGATGGCAGCACCAGCTGGGGAGACATGCTTGAAGCTCGCGGCAGCTGGATGACCAAGAGCAGTCTTCAACTCCTTGACGAGAGGCCAAGCGTTTAGGGCATCAAGGAGATTGATATATCCTGGAGAACCACATAGGACCTTGAAGGGAAGAGGGCCGAACTTCGAGAAAGCAGCGGCAGGCTTCTGGTGCGGGTTTGCTCCGTATCGAAGTGCAATTTGTTGAACACCTTCTCCTGCATATTGCTTTCGGAAGAAATCTGATATCGATGCGTCGTAGTCGGCAGTGTGCTCGAAAGCCTTCAAAGCATAAAGGTTTCGGCTTCGTTCAGTGACCTCGCCCTTCTCAATCTCTTGCAGGAATTCAGGATAGTCGGAGGGATCTGTGAGGATGGTAACTCTGCCGTGATTCTTTGCAGCGGCACGGATCAAGGTAACACCTCCAACATCAATATCTTCGACAGCTTCGGGGATTGTGACATTTATTTTTGCAATTGTATCCTTGAAAGGGTATAAGTTGCAGATAACGTAGTCGACTTTGTTGATGTTCTGTTCGGCGAGGTCTTTCTCATCGGAGGCAAGGTCGCGAGCAAGAATGCCAGCGTGAACGGCGGGGTGTAATGTCTTGACTCTGCCAGCTAACATTTCTGGTGCATGGGTAATAGCAGAGACATCCCTATTGTCGCACTTAATTTTCAACCTACAACCTCTTCCGCGACTCTGGTGTATAAAAAGACTTACTCAACTGCAAAGCCAGACTCCCTAATCATCTTAGCAGTCCCTCCTGAAGCCAAAAGGCGGACATCGTGCTTGATTAAGCCCTTGGCCAAGTCAAGCAGACCTGTCTTGTCATAGACAGAGATGATAGCTACGGATAAATTAGTAGCCGATTTGAATCATCTTTCGATTTTGCATACCGGTTTTCGGGCTCGTAGACATTTTCGCGCATACAGTCCTGTACGATTGAGCTTAATATCCACACAAGAAGAGCTCAACTTGGTTGCTCACAAGTCGTCCAAGAATCGGAATTGATTGCCAATGCAAGAACGTTTGTCCAAAAATTTAATCGACGAGGGGCATCATTGCGCGAAGCCGGAGTAGTGGGGTACTTTTCCTGGCCCTAGGTGTAGTCTAATCCAAAAAGAGCTAGCTCGGTATCACTCGCCCTCTGATAAAAATCTTCTTGGCTCGACAAGAAATCTTTTCCTCTTCAACAAATATCTACGGATATCAACGCAAACTTCACATTCTCTTTGAAAGCAATTCCAATGAGAAACCCGTTGCCCTCGTGGTGATGTGAGGTTCCATGACGTCTGGAATCCGTCTGTAGAATGGAGAGAAACTTGGAAAATCTTGGGTGCGATGTTCTTCTGCCAGTGAAGAGGGTTGCAATGATTGGCCGTACATGCCCTCAAGCTGTAAAGAGCTTTCTTTAATTGATCGAAGATGGTGAAATTCGAGGTGACAGGAGCAAGACGCTGCCCTTATCAGTGGTGCAGACCTCCTAACCTATTTCCTCATGGTTCGCTTCATTTGAAATTGTGGAGGCTGGCAACGCTGTTTTCATGGTTTCTGGACAGGCTCGAGAGGAGCGGACCCTTTGCGCTCTTTACTGATCTACCGGTAGTCATTACTCGGTTCAGCTCTGGCATTGATGCACGGCCAAGATGTTGAAGATGAGCCTCCTTTTGTAGGTCGTGGACTTGTGGCTGTTCTTTCACGTGTCCTCTCACACGCAATTGCCCCTCTTATCTACAGCAAATTTCGAGGTCCAGAGCACGGTCCTGCGATGTTGCGATTCTTGATAGAGGGTGGGACCCGAATATTAATAGAGCTGAACGCGTGTATCGCTCCAGTCCGTCCAATCTTTTCAGCTGCCGATCTGGATGATTATCTCATTAGAGCCCCATTCAATCATCCGCCTTGAAACAAGAACTTTTGCTCAACCATGGGATGCCATTTCAGAAACACTACACTGGCCGATATTACAGGCCGATACTTGGTCTCATCTCCTCCATCACATCTCGCATCTACTGAACGGGATGGTGTGCCTCTTAGACACTGGGATTTCAATATCAATGATCGCTGAAGTAATTTTGATAATGCATCAGTGATATGGAGTGCACTCGAATGCGCCAATCGGGGGATTGCGAGAAGATGAGGAACAGGGCAGCAGTTTGATAACAGGGGTCAGCGCAGGTACCCGCCCTTGGACCACAGATAATAGAATCCCATTGTGGAAGCTTCTCTTTTGATTGTTGAATTTTCATTTGGTAGCTTGTATCTAGCAAAGTAGAAAAATCTATCATCTCTTGACAACCAGGTGTCTCATCTTGCCAGCTTCAATTGTTGGTTGCAGCATGCTCAGTGGCCATCTAACATGGTTTGCTTGATATGTTTCAAATGTCGACGAATCCTCCGCTAGAACCAAACCCCATCCTCGAGATTTGAGAAACGTGCAAGGATATTGATAGCAAAGTGGCGTAAGCTCCGTGGGGTGCACGATCAGTTGCTCGAAGTAGAGTGTGGCTTCGCTGTTGACGAGGTCAAGGGGGGAGGGTACCCAGAAGCTTTCATCTCCGTTCGGTGGGTCTGAAAGATTGGAGGTTCGTCCTTGCCTGGAGCATTCGCTGGAGACGTTGGCGTTGTCGTCAAGGCGAATTTGACGCGTACATATATGACCGATCTCATGCTCTTAAACCTACCTTTCTTTCACCATCCATCTGATCATTACACTCTTTTGACCACTACATAACTTTCGCTCGCTCAATCAGATTCTCTCCAGCTCCTCAATACCTTCAATCAACCTTCTTTTCACAATCACCAAACCAGCAATCAAACTTCCAACCGTCAAAATGCAATTCAACGTCATTGCCCTTACCCTCGCCGCCATGGCCTCCGTCGCAGCTGCTGAGTAGGTACCCGTGTCCAGCTTCAGAATTCTCCCATTCCCTAACAAAACATAGGACTGTCACTGTCTATGCCTGCCCAAGCTCTACCATCACCACTGCTGGTATTGCCTCTTCCACCATCGCCTCCACCGGTGTTGTCACTGCCGCTACCTCCACTGGCTCACCAATTGCTTACGCCACTGGCGCTGCTTCCATAAACGGTGTCTCTGCTTTGGGCATGATCGTTGCTGGAGGTGTTGCTCTTGTATGTCCCTTCTTGCCGCGATACTACTGAATTGTACTGACAATTACCAGTTCTTGTAAACAACCTCACCTTCGAGCTTCGACATGGCGTCATGATGGCGTTCTAATCTTTAATTCGACCTGACGGCCTTTCAATTCTTTGGTCTCGCGCGATACCCAGTCTGCACTTGCATGTGTTGGATGTTGAGGGAAGCACGATGTTGTAGGGGTGTAGGATGAGCTCTGACATCTGCATTCTCTTGTACATAGAGGTCATTGCATACAAACAAACCATTGACTGACGAAGTCTGCGTTCCTTATAACTTGTGACCTGCCACACATCTTGCCAATCATGATCAACCATGTGAAGTAACACGAATATAGTGCACATCGTCATGTTGGTAATTGAATGAAGGATTGCAGAGGCGCACATAGTATGAGCAATCACCAGAGCCACAGTTGCTGCACATTATAACAGTCTATCAACATCGGGCTATGATGCGATAAAGTCAAACAGATGAGACACATGTTTAAGACATTTGTGAGCTCAAAGTTCTCTAGACAGTGAGGCTTTCAATAAGCAAGGTCCCAGCCATGAGCTCGGTGTCAACGCCAATAACTTGCAGGAGAAAAAGTCAAGAGATTCTTGAGGGTATGAATTACAAAGGGGATCGGATGAAAAAGTCGATGCAGCATGAAGTCAATGAGCTTGCTACACAATGAGATATTCTATGTTGGGCCTACTTGCCCAGGAGATGCAAACGAAATACCCCTGAGCTGATATAACACCACACAAGAGCATTTGGATATTCTGTATCTCAGGATCTAAGTCGCCAGATGTTATCAAGCTTTTGGAAGTCCTGAGATACTCGAATGATGAGAGTTTGGGAGAATGGGAGCGAATGATGTTGAGTGAAGAGTGAATTCATCAAAATTTGACAAACGTATCACGTTGCCGCCTTGAGTTCGGCAAGTGCCACCTGAGCTTGCTATAGTATTCTATTCGACCTTTACACCACGACAACCATTCTCTACAAATCGAGTTCATGATGTCGAAAACAGTCATTATCAACTCATTAGGGCAATTCGAAGGCCTCTTGAAATCTTCAAGAATAGTTGTCACGGACTGTGAGCTTTGCCCCTCCTACCCCGCCAGTCTTACAAATCCCTTCTTGTGTTTGTTCAACAGAGCATACAACGCGCTATTGAGCTTTGCTAACATTGAGAATGAGAAGTCCATGCAGTATGGTGTGGTCCATGCAAGACTATAGCTCCCATATTCGAACAACTGTCTCAACAGCTCTCTCGCCCAAACCTGATCACATTCGTCAAGGTCGATGTTGATCAACAGAAGGAGATCGCAAGTAAATATGGCATTACTGCGTAAGATGTTCCCTGGCAGAGTACGGCATGCACTTGGAAGGCTTGCTGATTGCCCACCAGTATGCCAACGTTCATGATTTTCAAGCAAGGCAAGGTCGAAGAAAAGATACAAGGCGCGGACCCACGAAAACTTCAGGCGGTCATCAAGAAGCTTGCTGCAGAGGCAGATGGCTCTAGTTCTTCGGGCTTCGGAGCGTCTGGTAGTGGAAGCAGCTGGCGCAAGGGCGATCTACCCAGAGGTTATGGCGATATTACGGATCAGATTGAAGTGAAGGGTCTGGAGCTTCTGAACGCCGACAGCGAGTTTGGGTCTGTTCGTGTCCTGATCGATGGCGCCAAACCTACTGGACTGAGCGGGGGCAAGGCTGCGGCTTCGAAGGAGAAGGATTGGGTTGAGAGTGATACGGATGAGCAACTTATGATGTTCATGCCTTTCCAGTCTACTCTCAAAGTCCATACTATCCAGGTACAATGTCTTGCAGACATCTTCTGAATTCAAAAACTAACCTGCGACATAGATCACTTCTCTGCCACCCAAAGCTGAAGAAGATGACGAAGTTCCGATGCGACCAAAGACCGTCCAGATCTACCCCAACCGCGCACATATACTTGGTTTCGAGGAAGCAGAGGATATCCCCGCTACACAATCAATCACGCTGTCAGAGAAGGATTGGGACGAGACTGGGACTGCAACTATCCCACTACGCTTTGTGAAGTTCCAAAACGTCACAAGCTTGGTGTTTTTCATTGTAGATGGTGACGGAGAAGGAGAGAGGGTTCGTATCGATCGAATCAGGATTATTGGTGAGACTGGCGAGAAGAGAGAAATGGGGAAGCTGGAGAAGATTGGTGATGAGCCTGGAGAGTAGAGAGTATGATCGCGAGAGATGATGAAAGATGAGCATTATGGGGTTCATGCAGCAAAGATACATTGGTTGGCGTTTGCAGAGATGATATTTTACACGGCCAGGAAAACCAGAGAATTGCATTGCTTTTAGAGCGTCTGTCTATCGAAACAGTGACGTGAACCTAAACTTCCTTTGCGCATGTTCGGAGGCGCATATTGAGCGTGTTTCTGATCCAATATCCTCCTCCTCACCCATAAAGAAATGTATTTCCAGCGCTCAAATCTGCTTCTACCGTAGCCTTTCCTACTCCCACCATAACTCCATAATCCACGATCTCTCAAGTATATGTTCCCCTCTAGCCCAGCACCAGACCCGGCAACCCACGAGCCCGTTAAGACAAATCGTAGGCGCGAACTCGACCTGGCGCATCGGACGAAGAGAGGTCTTGCAATTGGGTTCGCTCTGGGGCATACCTGACGCTCGGAAATAGTTTGACTACACCATTGAAACAGACCAGATGGCCATTGGATGTTTGAGCAACACGGGTGTTGGTATGCCAGCCGCACGAAGAACCAGAAGAAAGTTCGGAGCTGCGCGACAATTTTGTACTTGGATTTTTTTTCTCGTTAGCGTGGTTTGCTCACGTGTGCGAGTCTTAGATCGCAGCCTCGCTAGCTCGCTAGGTACCGACAAGAAAAGGTCTTATAATGTTAAATAAGCAAAGTTTTGGCAAGAATTAGTAGAGTTAATTAGAGGGATACAACGGACCTGTTTAGGACGCCTACGAAAGCAACTCTACTAAGGATAAACAATGGCTCGCCCTTGTACTAAGCAGCTTCGAGCTGACTGATCCTGATAAGGCCCCCCGCTACATAGCCAGGACTTACAAGTTAGGTACTGCCTGTTTATGAGGGTGTTACTGGAGCTGTCAGTTGGGAGTTTGTGAATGTTTTGTCTTTTGGTCCTATGGTTCCATGAGTTCCTTGAATTTTTATTTTGTTTTCAGACTTTTTTCGAAACTTTTTTTTTTGTAAAAACTTTCGTGTCTCACTAAGTTAATCGAGGATAGTTCTGCGCGATCAAATCATTGCAGTACTTCTTGCTGGCCGGGATACAACAGCGGCGGCATTATCTTGGACATTCTATGAGTTTGCGCGCCACCCCGAAGTAGTCGAGAAACTTCGCAAAGAAATAGATCAAGTGACAGGGCTGAAAAAGCATCTCACATATGAGGACTTGAAATCCATGAAATACCTCCAGGTAAGTTATTCCCTCACTCAATTCTTCTAACTCAAATTTGTTTGACGCCCTCGACTAACAAAAACTCATTTTACAGAATGTACTCAACGAAACTTTGAGACTCTATCGGTCAATTCCTTTCAATGTACGTGTTGCTCTACGCGATACGTGGTGGAGGAGACTCGGGTTTACTCCCAGTGGGCGTCTTAAAAGACACCCTCATCGGATACTCGACACTAGCACTTCATCGGAGGGATGTCAACTCTTTGGAATTCTCTCCTGAGAGATGGTCTGAGAAGCTACCCGTGCCGTGGACATACATCCCCTTCAACGGCGGTCCGAGAACTTGTATCGGACAACAATTTGCGTTGGCAGAAATGGGCTACACTGTTACCGGAATGCTCCAATACTTCGATAAAGTGGAGAACCTCATGTCCGACAAGGAGCACCATTCTTCATGTGCAAGTATGAAGGCAGAAATAGTGCTGCAGCCTGCAAAAGGTGTCTACATAGGATTGTGGCATTCGTAGAATTTGGGGTGCTCATGCTCAGCGATGCTCGATCGACAGAGATAGCTCAACTATTCCCAAGGCAGATGGACAGGTAGAGAAAGTACATTATAGTCTGAATGACAGTTATGTAATCTCATCAATGTCACGATAGCTAGACTTCAGGAGGTATGAGGGTTTGCTCTGGTGCCAATGATCGATTGGTGGAAGGGCGTTCGAAAGTTTAGTATTAGACTAAATTACTGGTGTGAAGGCGTGCTAATGTGGGTTGAAAACATTAGGGTTGCTCTATAGGTCATCGCTGAGATTCGCAAGCGAGGATCAAAAGGGCTTCAACAAGTCCACACTAAGCATTTTCTCGTCTACCTGTTCCTTGATTGAGAGGAAAGCTACCCAGTCGAACAAAATTATGCATTCGGATTCTTCGTTTTGCCAAATTGACTATCATTTCTTTCTTGAATCATTCTCGGAAGCTCTGAGATATTTCCAATCACAACCCCTACCTAGGTACCTAGGTACCTACGAGCAGACTCTTGTCTGTCACGTGCGTATGGGAAAACCGCATCAATCGGCATTCTCCATTCTTCATTACTCAAGGGACATCTTCAATATTTGAAGAGAGCCAGAATGATTTACACAATAATTCAGCATGGGAGAACAACCTACAGCTTTGGGGACAAATTCACGGAGTTTTCATAGGCGTAGTTTTACCTGTTCGATTCAATAAGAAGAAACTTAACATATCAATGCTCTATAGCATCTATTTTCTGATATTGAAAGACTCATAACTCTAGCTATACATGTCTCAACTTTCTCCGATAGTTTTCTATCTTCTTCCCTTTCAAATATACACACACACAGATCTCACCTATATCCCAACACATTTCAGCCCATCTACGAAAACCGATTTCAAAGGAACGATGTGCACCACGTGGTACGATATGTGCAGAAAATGTCGCAGGTATACAATGCTTCGTGAAGTAATGATAAATCTATCTGAAAAGTGTTCGTTGAATTATGTTCAAATGAGTGCTAGCTCTATTTACCTTACATTATCTGTTGAAGCATGGGAATCCTGTTCACTCATGCCTACAAATCTTGTTCGGGGTTTGAAGCATTGCAAGTTGCAAGATCCGATATTTTGCTTTTTCATCTCGCGTGGTTTTCACAAAGTTTTGGCAGACAAGGACTGCTCAGATGGTGTTGCAAAGGGATCGACATTGGCCTGATCTCGGGACTTCACGACTTCGAGAAGCTTGACCCCTGAGCTGATCCAACAAAGAAATATATACAGTAGAAATGTCCTATAGAATCTAAAGGACGAGGTCCGAGGCACAGAATATCAAACTTTCCCGACCCGAGGGGAAGCTCGAGAGAGCAATGCAAACTTGGCGGCTCCATAAGTCTGAGCGGGAGTACCTGCATCTCGAACAGGGTTCAGGCTCTCAGTTTTCCAAGCCTTTGACTGGCATCCTGAGGAAGCGGAGAGAACAGACATTTCAACAGCGATTCTTGAGAGGATATGTGTGAGGAGGATATACCATGTCAAACAGAAATACTGATATGAAAGAGCTGATCTGAGAAAGCTGGACTTTCCGAAACTGATATGGGTTGAAGATCCGAACTTTTTAACTTTCATCGGTTACAGTAGTTTTAGATGGTGGCGTCCTTAGATGGCTGCATGGATCGCTTGAAGATTGAAGCGGCGTAGAGACTCCAGTTAGGGCCGGCTCTTTTGTGACGGGACCAGGATGAGAGATGAGGTCAGGAATAGGGGTGTTGAAGGGGGACCTGGAGAAAGGGGAATGTTCTCCTGACTGTCATACAGGATGCGAGGTTCCTCGATGTCTCTGAATTCGACAAATGAACATACTGAAGAGACTAGAACTCAGCGGTCGCTGACATTGTGATGATCGTGCCTTCTCGAAATCTGCACCATTGAAACAAGCAAGAAGTGAAAGCCATTTCGTGCCATCCTTGTTGACGGTTTGAAGACTTCCTCTGGTCTCATCGCGAACCATCTCCACATTTTCATCCGATTCGCTGATTCTGACAGCATCGACAAGCCTCCGCCTCGGTGTCCAGCAGTCGGTCTGCAAGGGGGCAGACACGAAGGGTGAACCGTCTGCGCTGACAGAGTTTCTTCTACTAAACCTTCTTGTATGCACGCATTCTCATTCTCAGAATCGGTCCGCAGCAATAATCATAATCGGGAAATTAATTGTCGTTCTTTCAACTATCGAATCCGCTGCAAATCGAGGGTTAGACATCGAACTGTTGAACACCAATCGCGACGAGATTGGCTGGAAACTAGTCGCGCGGGCCTTTTCCAAGGAGACCTGGTCCAAGGACGAAATAAACAAACACGAAACATTACTCAATGTCTTCCAACAACTATACCTTCACTCCTAGACGATCCCTTGCACGACCTCGGCCTTCCTTAATAAACGGCATCAACACTGCGTCTAGTCCCAATCTCGGAGCGTCTTACAACTCGTTACAACCACCGGCGCTGCCCGGCAGCAGAAACGCGCTTTCTCGCAAGTCGTCCCTAAGCGCACTCACGTCTGGTTCTCTCGCAACCATCCCCGATGCCAGCGCAGGATACGGACTGAGTACGGTGCTGGACGAGGATTCTTCAATTTATCGAAAAATGCCACCATACACGCCTTCCCGCGGAGGAGATGGCGACGATCTCGAGGTCGGCGACTTGGTCGATGTGCCCGGCAGCATGCACGGAACGGTCAAATTTATAGGCAGCGTACAAGGCAAGAAAGGAACATTTGCCGGCGTGGAACTAAGTGAAGAGTATGCTGCACGAGGCAAAAATAATGGCGACGTCGATGGGTAAGACATACAAACGGCAGAACCCCTTACCATGGAACTGACGAGACAACCAGGGTATCATACTTCACGACCTCGATCCACGGAGCTGGTATCTTTCTACCGATCAACAGAGCTACAAGACGTGGTTCTCCTTCGTCGCAAGAAGGCTCATTCCCTATCACGCCTACCACGCCCTCAGTCGGTGGAAATTTCAAAGTCGCAGGACATGGCTCAAGCGCATACACCCCGCCGACTCCATCTCTACCAAAATTCAGTCAGTCTGTTGGTCCAGGCAGAGCACCAAGTCCTCAGTTCAAGAAGTCAAGGCCTTCCCTACCTCGACCAGAATCTCCCGTAAGAAAGACTCAAATTGGTTCACGGCCGTCTATTGGCACACCTGTACCGAAAACTCCTGCGCGTTACGGGAGTCCAGCGCCTGGGAAGTTTGGGCAAAGTGTCAGAGGCACACAAGATTCGAGGGACCCAAGCAAGAAGATTGGATATACACCAAAAAATGGCATGAAGGTTGGGCCCCGAAGCGCATCTGCCCTCGGCCAAGCTCCTATGAATTACAGCGACGATGATAATACGCCGGTTGGAATAGCTCGGACCGCTACCAATGGAAGCATTGGATCGGTCTCATCGTTCAATACGAAAATGCGGCCAGCCTCTAGAGCAACTTCTCGAGCGAACGATGACGAGATTGAACGACTGCGAGGTCAATTAGAGGAACGCGATAGACAGCTCAAAGAGCAAGCTTCGAGTTTGGCAGAGATGGAGAATAGTCTGGTAGAAGTCCAGACACTAATGGGTAGCACGGATATTGGAGGCAGGCATAATAAGGGAAGCATGGAGGATAAGGACGCAACACAATTACGGGCTGTATTGCGAGAGAAGAATGAGAAAATAGCTATGTTGACGGCCGAATTTGATGCCCATCGAGCCGACTTCAGGAGTACGATCGATACCTTGGAACTGGCCAGCACAGAGACAGAGCGCGTGTACGAGAAGCGAGTAGAGGACCTTCTACAGGAAGTCAGGGAGCTACAAGAACGCGGCGAAGACGTCGACAGTGTAGCACGACAACTCAAGCAATTGGAAGAGCTCGTCCAGGAGCTAGAAGAAGGTTTAGAGGATGCTAGACGAGGAGAAGCCGAGGCTCGTGGCGAGGTGGAGTTTCTACGAGGAGAAGTCGAAAGAACTCGATCAGAACTCCGTCGTGAACGGGAGAAAGCTGCTGCTGTCATGAATGGAAACGGTACTAACGGCGATGCTGGATCCTTGTCCAAGGAAGTCGAGCAACGAGACGATGAGATCAGAGGTCTCAAAGCCATTATCCATTCCTTGAGCCGTGACGCTGTACCGGATGTGGGAAGTCCAGGCTCGGACACTCAGAAGACACCAACCCAACGACAAGGTAGCTTTTCACGACGTAAACCAAGTAACGGCATCGATTCCATAGAGGACCGAATTGCACGGGAGAAGCTTGAGCGTGAAGTTTCAGAGCTTCGAGCTATCGTCGAATCCAAAGTCAATCGAGAAGATGAGCTCGAGCGCGAGGTGGAAAGATTACGCAGAGGCAGTGTGATGGCTGCTCCAAATCGCGCTAGTGCTATGAGTACTGGAACCGTGACACAGGAGCGGTCTTCAGTTCGAGACTCGAAAGGTACTATTGTCAGCTGGCGTGATCGGGAGCTACGTGCTTCGCCTGAAAACCATAGAAGAGGCAACACTCTGGAAACCATGCCAGAAAGTGATACCTATTCTTCTGCCGCGGAGAGCTTCTGTGAGCTTTGCGAGACTGCTGGACATGACATCCTCACATGTACAAATATGTTCACGCCAAATGGAGGTGCCCCGAAGGATGCGTCTCATTTAAGGACAGGGAAGGATGTCGTGAAAGCAGGATTGTCACCAAAGCTATCTCACGAGGAATATACACCTGCTCCTCTCTCGCCTGTCAAGCACAAAGCCCCTGAGAAGTCTCTTCCTTCACCTCCAGCACCCGTCCGAATCATCCCGAACCCAATGGAGTCGGGACCTGTTGCCGGAAAGGAAAGTGGAGTGGTGAACATGGATAAATGGTGCGGAGTATGTGAGCGCGAAGGACATGATAGTATTGATTGTCCATTTGAGGATGCATTCTAAGAGGAGGTGGTCTTATCTGATCACTGGATACTGACCCCTTCATTGGTTTATAATATTTGGCATTGCGTGGTTGTTTCTAGCAAAGCGATGATACCATTCCTTAGTCTTTTCAAATATTCTGTTCTAGGGAGGTCGGATTAAAGAGATGAGAAGACTGACTTCTAAGAGTCTATTAACGGTTGGATTGGGACGGACGTCACGATTCATGTAAATATAATCAGTAATTGATGAGTAGTGGTTTGATGATGCTACAGACGATACCAATGTTACATGCTTCCGCAAACAATATCTATGCTTGTGATCATTGTAGATTGAATTGTCCTCAGGAGATAATGGCCATTCCTCAATGTTGATAAATGATACAGACATCCGTTTTAGGGAACTGTTCCTGCATGTGCTGTACTTCTTGGGAGGTTGCTTGTCAGGTCATCATCATTCTAGAATATTTAAAGATGCATGTGCTTGACTTTCTGACGGACATTGATTTACAATCATGTGTAAGGCGAAAGATCCAACATCACAACAGGGTGGATAGAAATGTCCGAAAGACGTCTTGGAGACTGGCGTACACAAGTGGATTCTTCACAAGTCAAAGATCAAGTGTAGGTGAGAGAATGAATGATCAAAATATTTTCAGATATTGTGAGAGAGTTATTATTTTCGTGCCGAGACAAAGCGCCCGTATCCTACCCGCCTTCACCTTCACCATGCAGAAAAGCTGATAAACAGATGACAAAAGTAAGTACACAGAGTTATCATGTACATTCCCGACGCCATATGCATGCAGATGCCTGTTAAATCACTGCTTCTTCTTCGACGCAGATCTCGTAACGTGGCCCCCATTCTTCGTGCCCTTAGCAGCGCTCTTCTCTTCCTGCTGCTTCTCGTACTTGGCGACCTCGTCTTGTTCTTTGCGCTCAGCGTACCATTGGCCGGCTTGCAGGACGAGAACGCCCACGAGCACAAGTGCCAGGATGGTATTGCTAGCGGCTAGGACTCTCAAGCTGTCTTCTCGTCCGATGGCTATCTCGGTGTCGCTTTCTGGTTGTCCGTAGAAGCCGCTGGTTACGATTCGCAGACCTTTGACGATGTTGGTGATGTAGACCACGACACCGACGACGTAAAGGAGCAGAGATGCGCCGTCGAAGAGGAGATTTGCCTCGGAGGGCTTGAACAATTTGATGAAGAAGCCGGTGAAGCCGATGGATATGGTGATGTTGAGGATGCGGGGAATGATAGGAGGGGAAGCATGGAGGAACTTCAGATGAGCTTCAAATTGGTCGTAGTATGCATCGGGAGTTGGAATGGATGTCCACAGGAGAGGGTAATCGTATGGGAAGGCGGAGAAGAGCATGCCTAGGAAGAAACATGTTGCTGTTGATGGTCAGTTTGCGCAAAGATAAACATCTGATTGAGCGCCACTTACGGCCAATGATCATGAAAGTTGCGAATGATCCTGAGCCACCTTGTCCTCTGGGCTTATCGTACGTCTTGAAAATCGACACTTTTGAGGGATCCATGATGGCAGAAGAGAGATGCGCGGGAAAAGCTTGCGTTCGTGGACCCTGATGCCTTATCTATGGTGGGACTTGGCCGAGGCTGAAGCTCGAGCTTGCTGGATACCGGACGAAAGGTCTTGTAGGATCGTAGAAGCTGGCAGACTGCAGATTCGCGCGATGATGATCCTTAGTGAGATCAGTCTTGTCGTCTGAATAGGATAATGAATCAATAAAGGACAACGAGTCGTGCATGAAGCTCCCAATTTGACGTTTGACCCCGAAATTCATAAGCGGGAAGCTTAGCGTTGTTCTTCAAGGGGCTTATGCTGAAAGAGGAAGGTGGGCGAGCGATCGCTTGCCATCCGATGTCATTGTAAATTCAGCCCTAGCTAGGTACTTTTCACTTGACAGCTTCAACACTCATAAATTTCCAAGAACAATAACACAATGGCTTCCATGGCTGCGATCGTCGGTGCTGCCGTGGCTTTTGTTCTCATTTCATTATTGCTTCTCGTTGCCATAATACAAAACAGCGTCGACAATGACCGTTTAATTGCCACACCGAGCATCCCGTTGAAAAATGCTGTGTTAACAGCATTTGCTTCCACCAAAGTCAAAGGAAGTGCAGACGAAGTATTTTCTGTGGTTCAGAACTACAAAGGTTACTCGGACTGGTCACCGTTTCATGAGTACAAGTGGAAAGATGTTTCATTGGACGGCGTACCTCGTGTTGGCAGTATGGGGACATTCAAAGTGAGTTTTCTTGCATCTTCGTGGCTTTTCACGGTCACAAAATTGCCGGACTTGTACTGAGATATTTTGAGACTAATATTCATATTAGCTCACCATGGAAGATTTTCCAGAACGCCTCATCCCCGTTACATTAACTGTACTGGACCGCGAAAACAGGAAAATCGCTGAAAAGTCTACTTCTTATCCAAAGTGGTTGCTTTCTTCCGAGCGCGTTCAAGAGGTGGTATCAATTGAGGGTCAACCAGGGTTCTGCGAGTACAGAACCTATCAGACGGTAGAAGGGATTGGTGCTTACTACCTGCTCCTCACCGTTCAAGAAGACTTGAATGATTGTCAGAACAAATGTGCTACCGAATTGAAGGCATTCGTCGAGCAGGAGAAGAGATGAAAGCGTGTTTTTCTGATGGACGCCTGGCATCAATTTCACAACTACTCCTTCTCAGCAACGTTCAAAAGAAATAACGAGAACGATTGCCAGCTTGGCTCATACGCTTTTAAAGGGTATATCTCCGACATGAGAGGGGTCTTTTTGGAATTATTCCTTCGGACGCGCATCTCACAGTCAAATCATGTGCTCTCGCTGTCACGGCGCTGCAACAAGCTAAAGTCATGAAGATTTGCTAATCAGAATCGACATCGACGAGACATGAATCGAACGTCCCAATCGCCATTACCTCCAATGAAATAATTCTCTTACGAATATTTTAACTACATATCAACTGATGCTTAGGGCTTAGTGGATTAGCCCTTCACTTCTTTTGAGAGTTCCGTCTGAACTGCTTGAGCACCGCCCTTCTCGACTAGGCCCGGGGTCGTCTCTGATTGTTCTAGAGGAGCCATTGCCAAGTTTAAGTCTGCTGCCAACTGCCTGGATTTCTCATTCGCAGCATTGCCTCCGACGATGGCGCTGTCACCATCGAAATGTTTGGCGATTTCCTCCAATGGTGTGTTACGAGTTTCGATATAGAACTTCCATACGATGAAGAGCTCGAAGGCAAGCCAGACATCATAGAATATATAATATTTCCACTGAAGATGAGTCATGGCGATAGGGTTCACATATTGGTTGAAGAACAGTGATAAATCCACGGCCAGGAACATCACAGTCAAACCCTACTTGAATCAGCAAGAAACTTTTGAAGTTCTTAGAGTCTTTACCTTTGCGCGTATGTTATAAGGGAGAATCTCTACACCATAGCCGACAAGAAGTCCGGACCAGGCAGTGTTGTAAAAGCAGTAATACAGAAAGATCATCACAACCACTGTATCTGCAACAGCTTTCGACGGATGAAGGAGGAATTCCGCGCCGCAAATTGTCCAGATGACGAATATAACGAGCATCCCCGATGTTGCAACAAGGAATAAGAACCGGCGGCCGACACGATCGACGAAGAAGCACATTCCTGTCGCCACAATGATGTTGACGATTTGAAGGATAGCGTTAATGAGAAGCTGGGTAGTTGAGTTGGTTATTCCAATCTGGATGAGAACCTAGGGATCACAAAGTTATTACTGCTTGGAAAACGACTCGAGCTCATCTATACCTTGGTCATGTAGTAACTGGCGAGATTCATTAGCGAGGCATAGGAGATGGATTCGGCCACTCACCTGACGAGACCATTGCCTGACCACTGAGAGAAGAAGCCAAGAGAGATCAAGATAACAAGCCGATGGCGATTTCCAGGAGTTCGCCATAGTTCGGACCAAGCATTCCCTTCGATCTCTTTTTCGAGGTTCAGAGTTTCACGGATTTCTTGATACTCAAGTTGTACGACTTCATCGAACTCGTCACCCATGGCATGGGCGTTGGCAAGGATTCTAAGAGCCTTCTCGTTCTTTCCTTTGGAGATGAGCCATCTTGGGGATTCGGGAACGACTGTTGATGTGAGAAATGGAATTCTGACAAGAGGGAAGAAATGAGCGACACTCACACCAAATAAAACACATTTGTAAGGCTGACGGAAACATTTGCACTAGCGATGGTGCTCGCCAAGCCCACGTTCCATGAATTTTGTTTGTTCCGAACGTCAGCCAAGCAGCTACAAGGCTGCCTACGTACCACGTTGTATTGTATATTGTTGTATAGATGGCACGATGCTGAGGGTGGACCAGTTCTGTGATCAGCAAGGGCGATGAACCATCTGGGCCAAAAAACATCAGCAAGTATTCGACACTGATATTGGCTCTCTCTTAGGATCTAGCGCATCCTCTCATCGGCTTGTATAAACATCTAGAGAGTTCCCTGTTTGAAGAGATTCCCGCTTCAATACTTACGAGCTATGGCGACTCCAAAACCGATGAAGAACCGGGCTCCTACGAACATGCCGTACGTGAAGCCAAGTGTCTGCAACACAACACCGAGGATCATGATGCTACATCCGATCATCACTCCTGTTCGTCTTCCTAGAAGATCGGCAGTGTAAGGCACGACTGGGAGGGCCACGAGAGACCCCACAGACATGATACAGTTAAGAAGACCAAGTTGGGAAGGAGAAGGGTTGTGGAAGGCTGGGAGTGGTCAGCAAGAGATCCATCATCAAATATCAGTGATCGGCACTCACAACTCTTCCACTGGGGAAGCGCTTGAAGGCCATTCATCATGGAACCATCATATCCATTGGTTGCAGAGGTCAGAACAACGAACAACAAGCAAATATAAAGGCCTCTCATTCCTTTCTGTCTGTACCAAGTTACTCGCGGGAACTCTTTTCCCGCCAGTTCAAACGTTGTCTTCGTACGTTGCCACTCCATGATGTCCAAAGTCCTTGAGAGGAAAAAGAGAGCTATACAACACGGTTTTGAGGGCAATAACTAACAAACAGAATGGGAGGGCGCTCATGGGTCATATATCTCACCGATATCCTCAAGCACGCCTTTTCAGCAACAGTCTTACCCCTCGCTCTCGCTCGCATCGGAACGTTCTCCAATCCCGTAAGAAAGTTGCCCTATTTGAGAATCCAGAACAGGCTTCACGAGGCACATGCTCCAGTGATCGACTTCCATCTGCAAGGACGGTGTAGTGTTACAATATTGCACCAATTGGCCCATGATCAAAGTGTGTGGTGTTCAGACTTGCTCCACCATTGTCGTCCGATTATCTTATTCTGCATGGAGTATCCCACCACAAGTTGGGATGTCGAAGCGTTTGTCAGGGCTTATCTGCTCTCAAAAGCGCCCGGACTTGTCAGGTCCATCCAATCCTGATTACAAAGTTCTCCATACTCGCTATCTGGGGTACTCGATGATCACCACAAGGAACTTGATTGGAGTGTCCCGATAAGGATGTCAGACCGAGGAACATCTCAAGTGCGAGCCCTGTCGAATGTTTTAGCCTAAAGTCTATCCCAACTCAATGCACGTCGTCAACACAAACGATACCTATGACCGAAGTCACTCGTGTGTCCTGCCCAATATAGCTCGCCTCGAAGTCGAATGAGAACGTTTCTTCGTGACTCCATCGACGTGCTGGAGAACTCCCCTACTCCCCAGATCCAGATCGTCGGATCTAAGTTATATTACTGAAGCGGCTCGTTACCACATTAGAGCTCTATATATGTTTACTTCTTCAAGACTTACGATAAGCAGTGAGCAAGTATCCTGGTCAGTTCGTCATATTTCCTCAACTGCTTCATTCAGAGTAGTTGATTCAACGTGCTCCTGGCGGTATATTTGCAATTCCAATTCCATAAACACTTCAACCACTGGTCAGTCAGTCAACTTGAATTGCATCCTCCTCCCTTGGGCAGAAGTAATGATTTATCACGGATCTTGACACATGACTGGCACCATGCATGTATGCTTTGAAATATACTCAAGGTGCCTATGCTCTTTCATTTGCTCCTAGTGTTCCATATCGCTCCAATTTTTGCCAGCATAAATCCTTAGGGTCACATTCCCGAACTCATGATGCGCCACAGCGTGCTTCATGCATGTCGTGTACTTGAGGCATGACTTCCAATTTCAGTCGAGGAAGCTTGAAGAGCGTATCGGACCCAAGGGGCATGTGAATGGAGAGTTTATGAAGTCAATGTTTGGCCGCTGGAGGTGTATGGAAACCATACGGTTTCGGCTACACGAACCGAAGTGGCTGCGTTATCTCAGGAGAGCTTTTGCGAGACTTCTTGACGAGGTGCATTTGGGGAAATGCGTGTTCGTGAACGGCAAGAGCCTCGAGACTCGTGACAGCTTCTCAAAATGGTGTGGAGGGGTCACTTACCGTCGAGCCCATCTGGACCAACTCCGACCTCCTCACAATTGAATTAACCAAGTCGTCCACGCGACAAAAATGGATCAAATGTCGATCTAAGATGAGCTATTGCTTTTAGTGAGCGCTTCCAACAAGAATGTATCTGAATACCTCTTGACACGAAACTAATTGCTTTTCAGAATTAAAATGGCTCGAAACCTCGTCACAGGATATGGCGTTGTATATAAAATTTCAATCATTCACACAATCCAACATTCTTTCAACAACACTTTATTTCAAGCAGGTTCGACCCACGTGAATTCATACAATGCCATGGGATATCCACGTGATTTTGTTGCCGAGAGTAGTTCCATTCCTCAACTACATTCCACAAGCTTCACGACATCGACAACGCCAGTATAAGATTGAACAATGGCATACTTTGTCTTCTGTCTAACAAACCACCCGGATGTAATCTCAATATGGCGGGCTCGGGTAACTCAGCTTTCTCTTACGTTACGAACACTGAAGGCCAATGCATCTGCGCGTCTTGCCATGTATGTTGCATTGAAAATATTTCTTTCTCTGCTATCTCATGCCGTCCACGAGCTTCAAAGCTAATCCGAACTATAGTGGACCTCCAGCATGCTTCCAGCACAGACCAATTTGGTTGAGTGTTGTTGTAATAGCTGCAAAACACATGGAGGCGCGCCTTTCGGTAAGATTTGCTCCAAACTCCTATTCCCTCCCTCTTCAAAATCCTTTTGACTGATAGTATTACTTCGCAGCTGTCAGTCTCTGGTTTCCGAAACACGACTTTTTCATCACAGGTCCGGTAAAATGCTTTTCACACATCG
The DNA here is from genome assembly GCF_001500285.1 of Mollisia scopiformis. Taxonomy (NCBI): domain Eukaryota; kingdom Fungi; phylum Ascomycota; class Leotiomycetes; order Helotiales; family Mollisiaceae; genus Mollisia; species Mollisia scopiformis. The sequence goes on from NW_017263583.1 coordinate 298,459, forward strand.
GTGGCAGCGGAGGACAAAATATGGTCCACCGTTACTGGTGTGATACCTGCGGATCAACCATCGGTCACGAATGCGAAATCGAAAAGGAAAGAATCCACGTCTCTGCCGCAAGCTTGACGACCCAGAACCATCCTAAATTATTGTTAAAGCCCGTACGTATACCTGACCTGAGGTCCACCCAATAAAGAATGGGTTTCTATGCTAATCAATCATAGGCCGCAATATGGCTCGAGGATGAGAAGTTCCCTTTTCATAAAACAAGCGGAACTCCCCCTAAATTCCCAGCTCCTGCACCGTTAGTCACCGGCTCGTTCCCGGCAACTTTGCCAGCTGCTGCGGCAGGAAAGTCTGTGCTCGTTCCTGCCGGCTTTGTTTTCCCGAGATTTCCCTACCAGCCATGAGAGTGAGGCTCGAGCAAAGCTTGGATGCTGGTGGTTGCTTGGTATGGAGTTGTGGGGATACGTGGAGGATATGCTTCTATTCTCTGCAGATGGGCTCTTTAGAATTCAATGTTGTTGGAAATCTTCATGTCGATATTGGTTCTATCTCGTGTTCACACGTGCTATGTGCCTCCTCACGCTCGAAGTGAAAATCAATACCTGTTTTTTTTTTTTTTTTTTCTTTTCCAAATCCAACATTTTAGACATTCTCCGGTGAGCGATGTTGTTGTATGTCTTGCTTCACGACTGATTGTTAGTGCAAATGGGTATTTTTGAAGTTCCATCTGCCAAGTTGATAACATTAACTCGCCTTACCCTTTGCCATCCTAAATACTCAATCCCACTGCTCATCGCACCACTTCACGCTTCACTCTTGCTCTCCTCACACCTACTCCCCTATTCTTCACTTCTCATGAAGGAAGGGAAGCAACACTGCGACGAGCTCTAGACCGAATGACTCAAATGCCGCCGAAACACTCCTCTGCTCTCCCTCTCTTGATCATTGATCCTCTTCGCCAGAGTGAGTAGTATGTATTGAAGTGAATGATAGTAGTGAGCAATTTCAAGTAGTAGTGAGCGAAGAGAGAATTAGCAGTAAGGACACATACATAAATGCATCGAATTTTCTTGAACTCCTGAAATAAAGCACTCCTTTTTTTCTTCTCGGGTTACTGGACAATTACCGAGTCGGTACCAAAGGAGTTTACTCAATGAAAGCTAAAAAGAACCTGTTTTAATCAGAGTGGTGGGCATCGATAACTTGTCTCCTATTCTTTTCGATAGCGTAGGTTATTATTGTATATATCATTCACTAATAAAATTAGAGCTCCTCTTTTAAGTCGGTGCTTCTCGAAGTGAAACATTCGACATCCCTCTCTCTTCCAGGTCTCACATTTTAGGAACTTTCTAGTAGAGTAAGTCATTGTGTGCACATTCAATCACCAATCAGCCCAGACTCCTTTTTGAGTTGAAGTAGACATCGACACCCCTCTCTCTTCCAGGTCTCTACATTTCAGGAATTTCCTGGTAGAGTAAGTTTATTGTACATATCATTCAACCAAATCAGCTTCAAGCTCCTCTTCGACCTGAAGTGGGACGCTGAGATCGCCTCTCTATTCCAGGTCTCACATCTTAGGAATTTTTATGGTTAGAGTAAATCACTGTACGCGTTGTCACCAATATCAGCTCAAGCTCCACCAGAGAGCTCCTCTCCCAATCCAAGTGAAAATAAAACCCCCTTGGGGAATTTCCCTTTCCAAACCTCACATTTCAAAACTTCACCCACTAGAGTAACACAATTATTCACCAATTCCACTCACCCACAATCAAACAAGACCCATGTCATCAACGAGAGTATATAACATAAACCGATACAATATATGCAAGAAAAGCAAGCAAGTAAGCCTCTCTTTGTTCTATGCCATGCCATGCCATGCCATGCCATGTCATCGCAGCGAATGTTCTCTTCTTTCTTTCGTTCTCTTCGTTCTTTCTCTCCTTCCCCATCAAGAAAAGCTACAATACAAAAAAAGACGCCCCAACACCATGCAAATATGCCCAAGAAAAAACGACGCTCAATCCATTCAACCAGCAATCTAGAGTCCGTACAGTACAATGCATAGTTCTACTTCCAGTTCCAGTTCAACCCCTAAATGAAGAAATGTCATCTCGGCGGCGATCCATACTGTCTGAACGCTACACCAAAAACATTAGCCTCTCATCCCTCGTCCAAAAGAAAGGGATCAAAACTCACGCTGCCCCTTCGGCAACCCCGCCAACGGCGCCCCACTCCCTCCCGTCCCCCCATTACCTGAACTCTGCGAGGGTTCCGGCACTGGCATGATATCCGTCCACGTCGTATTATAACTGATCCTACTATCCGCCACATCCGCCACATCCCTCCTACTCCCCAGCCCCAGCCCCGGCGGTGACGGCGTCGGATGCTCCCGCTCATCAATCATCATCGGCACATTGCCATAGAACTCACTCACCTCCCTCTGCTGCCTGTTCTCCGGTGTGACGGGTCTTCCCCCATTATTATTCCCGTTCCCATTGTTGTTATTCTTATTGATATTCAACGGAATTGGCGGCGTCGCCATATCTCCCTGTCCATCATCCCAGCGACTCTTCCGGAACAACGAGTTCATGCGCCCTTTCATCGTATTCCTCCGGCCCGGGGTGGAACCCTGAGAAGAGGGTGTCATGGGCGGTTTGCGCAGAAAATCGGTCCGCATATCGTGTTCTCGATCGAGCGGTTGCGGTTCCGAGATATTGCCAAAGGAGGAGCCGGAGCGGCGACGCTCGTGGGTGTTGTGATGAGAGGAAGAGGAGCGTTTGTGCGAGTTGCCCCAGCAGCAGAGGCCGAGGATGGCGAGGAGGATGCCGAGAACGAGGCCGGGGAAGAAGCCGGCGAGGATGGCGGGGATGGGGAATTTGGTGCAGGTTTGTGTCAAGGGGAGGGGGGTGCTGGAGGTGGGTGAGGAGGTCGTGGTTGGGTTTGCGGAGGGGGAAGAGGTTGAGGTGCTTGTGGGTGTGGAGGTTGTGCTTGATGAGGAGGTGGTGGGAGCGATGCTTTGGTCGGCGTCCATTACGCAGTTATTGTTCGTGTTGCAGGAGAAGCCGAAGGGACAGCATTGTCCGGCGCAAGACGGTAGAGTAGCGCCCAACGCCGTCGTTTTGAGGGTATTGTCTGGATTCTTGGTGATGTTCTGATAGCTTATGTTGCAGGTGATGGGTTTGATGGTTTGGCACGTCTGGCCGGTGGGGCAACAAAGGAGTGTTGTGTTTGCGGCGAGAGGGATGCAGTTACTGCCCGTCGGACAGCAAAAGTCTCCTGGGAGACCTGTATTGTTGCACCCTACGTACGCCGCATCTGGACATACCGTCTCTCGCTCGAAGATAGTGTTGGGTGTATATCGCGCCGTAGCAGAGGTCGCGAGGCAGACTGCCAGCAGAATCGCCCTTGAGGATCCCCTCATTGTGTTCCCGGTTCCAAATACCGTGTATCTTGTGTACCCTTAAACGTATGATTCTGCAGCTGTAGTGGCAGATAAAACGATAATCGAAATTTGTGCAGATTATAGAACTCGAGGGAAGTGCGAAGGAATGGGTATATTCGAGAGCGAGCAAGCAAGCAGTGAGTAATTATAGAATAGTATGAATGTTCGAGTCCGCGACAGTGATTCAAAGAGGATCGAGTATATGACAAGGAGAAAACCAACAAAGGAAACGAAACACAACTTTTTTTCTCTCTCTCTCTCGGAAACCCAAAAAAAACCAGGACAAGATGGGATCTAATGAAGAGTCCAGAAACGGCGGCCCATTCATGAACCCATTTCCAAGTCTCTTTGTTTCCAGCCAGCCAGCCAGCCAGCTAGCTGTACACTACCTACGGTTCTTCACCCACCTTTCCCTTTCGTCATCGGGCTCGAATGTCTCCCTCATAGCGGTACTGTAACAGCTTGCCTACCTGTCTTTCGGCGTGCATATCCTCCGGCAGTCTGCAGACGCGGTCGAGTTCGAGTCGACCGTGTACCTTCGAATAGGTCTCGCGATGCTAGAATAGGTCCCGCGAGAACCGCAACGGCGGTTCGAGGAGCGCACGGAATCACAGGCTGGAGGGCAGCGCTGCGCTTTGCGAACGGGGGGTGCTCACTTGATGAGGCAGTGCAGTCTCTTCTTGGTGGTGACTCTTGGGATTGACAGGCTCTGGGCGCTTCAGGATGGAAGTCGTTTCATGAACGAACGTCGCTTGAGGCATCCGACGACGACGGGAATTCAATTCATTGGTGGTGGTTGGCGCTGGGAACGCTACCTAAGCGCGATTGGCTGACTTTGCGTGAGGATGAGGATGGACAGGGAAAAGGAATGGGCCGACCGAGTATGGGATGAAATCATGTGAGAGATGGAAGGGAAGGCATTTCTCGTCCCATCGATGCCAGACCCGACTCTTGCCGTGGGATGGTCATAGTTAGCTACAGTAACATCGATCATCGTAAATGATCCCTTGAATAGACAGGTCTTCGTCGAGTAGCTCTTCACTGGAAGTATTGGCTCCTTACAAAAGCCAATGGTAACAGGACACCTGATCTGTGGATCCGTCTAGAGCTCGGCTGGAGGCAGAGCAGAGTACCTAGGTACCTAGGTACCTACCTTAGACTAGAACTTCCAGACCCGTGATAGCATATCGAATAATTCATTCGTTCGTTCGTCCGTCCTTCTTTCTCGCCTCGCAGCGGGTTTCCAGCTCCGGCAACACGACAGAACCAAGTTTTCCCTTTCCCTCATGCTTCACTTCAATGCAAGCTGTCCCATCGAATGGCCGCCCTCACCTCACCATGTGACCCACAGCCACAGCCACAGCAACAGCAGCAGCAGCAGCAGCAGCAGCAGCAGCAGCAGCAGGATCCGGGTACGAACAAACGACGATCCAGGAGTTTCGCTTCCGCCCAACGCCCAACGTCCTCGTTCCATTTAACTGGCCCTGCACTCCCAGCGGTGCGACCAGTCGGACGGCCAGCGTGCGTCTTTGGGCTGCGATTGAGTCTCACATTTTCATTGAGCTGAGCTGAGCTGTAGTGTATGTCGTTTCCCTTTCTTCGCACGCATGTGATCCGTTTTACTATACCTGCCTGCCTGCCTGCCTGCTTGCGCAATGCACTTGCTGTTGCAGCATTATTGTGAGGGGAGAAACCTATCGATCGACGAGGAGTAAGTAAGGTAGGTAAATTCTTTTTCGGCCCCGAGGTTCGACAAGCGCCCCCAAGGCTTTCGTTCCCTGGGGGCCATTCTAGCTTTTTACTTTTCCCCCTTCGAAATGCTGAAAACCAAAAAAAATGGGATGGGAAAATGGTAACCCGGTCCTTGATCCCTTCTCCTCCTTGCGTGCAGCGTGATTGATATTCCTGCCCCGCAGAGCAGAGAACATCACATCGGCCACGGCCGCAGCTCGTCCCGCACCCTGTTCACTCTCAACGCCCACGCCCACGCCCCCATCACATCAACCCATTTTCCTTCCGGTATCGTACACAAAGTGACACCACAACATTCGAGTCGGGGGGGAGACAACGTGAAGCACGAGAATGCGTGTCGGCGTGAAGACCCGATGCGATGTGCAACAAAGGTACTGTAGGTGTGTTTGGTGCTTGGTGCTTTGTTTCTAAGTGACGATGTCGGGGTGGAGGGGAGTGGCGTCGGAACGCTGAAGAAGGGCGCGGGTCACGTGTTGCGCAGGTAGATGATTGTTCGGGTGGAAATTGAGGTACCTGGGTACTGTATCAGTGTTTGAAACTGGAGTATATCCTCGCAAAGGGATGATTTCGGTTCCCATTGAATGTTTGATGTTTGATGCAGGCAATCCGTTGGTTCACAATCATGATGCACAAGCGAATGGAGAGACGAAATGTTTTTGACTTGTTTTAATTATCCAACCAAGCTACGCAGAAGCGCAGGATCTACACGAATGCGTAACCTAGTATCCTAATCCCTAACCGGAGGAGCAGTGCTCAACTCCCTTTCTTCATCCACTGTCTCTCCTCCCAGAATCCTCGAGACACGTCTTGTGTCTGCCAGTAGTAGAACGTAATGTACCAGATCCAGCCTTTTTGGGCCCATCTAGGGAAGTACGTCTTTTTGCTTGTGGGTATCCATCCCCCAAAGCAATATCCCCCAATCCTGAACGCCGTGCTGTGCCCACAATGCTTGCTTGACGAACAAATAATTATGTACCAGAGGGAAATGAATCAAGAAAAGGTCGTCGCCAGTGATGCACCGTTCCCACTCGTTTCCCATCCCTTCCCGTCCCATCCCATGCGTATGCTTCGTCCCAATCGTCATCATGCGTTTCTGAGCCATTAAGCTGGTATATCCAGATAGCTCTGTTTCGCAATGCTCCCCCGTCAAACAAATCTCAATGCGAAATCAATCGTCTCCGGGACTCTATCGGTGGGCGCTCGACGTCCGAGGTGAAGTGAAAGTTGATACCAAGTATCAAAAAGCACTGCAGAAGAAGTTTGTAAAAAACCTTGAAACCAGTCCAAGGTTCTAAGCCGGGGGGATTCTAGATCAACAAGAAATCCCAGCCCTTCATCTGCATAACGTCTCGCCAGGAAACGTAGTGTGCTTCACCACCGCCAGGACTTAAGCGCCCATCAACGTGTCCCCAAACTTCCTTCAGGAGGCAGGCAACGCGCCCGAAACTCCCGAAGTTGGCGAGGTCGCCCAAACCCATCAATCGCTCCTCAAAGAATGAGCGGAAAGGGGAGTCCATGGTGCTGACTGAGCCTCCAATCAAGTAGACCCAGACCAGACTGCGATCGAAGCCGGATTGTCCAGAAGGGATAAACTCAAGGACCTGTGTGAGTTTTGATACCAGACCAACACAGCTTTGTTGGCTGGGAGTGAAGCCTGGGACCAGGCTGCACAAGTAAATTCTAGCTGCAATTCGGAATGCAGCAGTGATGTTTTTGCTCAATTGCTTGGGGCTCAAGACACCATTCGCATTGAATGGGATCTTTGGTCCAAGTTCTCCGATTTCAGTCAAGCCGATTTGATCTCCAAGAGCGTGGACGTGTTGGCAGAGAGCAATGTCGTCCATGCCGTCCTTCTTGAGAGCTTCTAAACAAGCGATCTCAGAGACCAAATACATGACTCGATCTTCGCAGCCCATAAGCTCACGAAGTCCGAGAGATGAGTTGGTTGTTGACAAGTGCTTCTCTCGGTAAGTGTGGGCGAATGTTGGAGCTCGGCCTTGGATCGTCGATCCAAGAATGTCAATCCAGGCTGTGAGGGTCATATTGAATGGAATGAGATCATGTGATTCAGAGACTGCGCGGCTGAGCTCAAGTTTCTGGATCAGTGAGATTGCAGCTTGGAAATGTTGGTGCCATGGAATGTCTGGCAAGGAGTCGTCGAATCGCCCAACCGAGCATTGAAAGAAAATCATGCCCAAGGTTGCCTCGAGAATGTCCGAGTGATTCGTATCCCGATTGAGAGCCTCGCAGAGCTCTGAAATTGTCGCATAACGGTGGCGCATGATATCGTTGTCAATTTGCTCTCCTTGAATGTTCATCGTGGCTTTGCAATGCTGCGCCGCTATGCTAAGACAGCAATGCAAGTAGCACTTGTTATTCGACAAAGCCGGTAGAACGTAATCGGTTCGGGCGGAGCCATGCTGGTTTGTTTCAAGTATCGGGAAGACTGAAGGCAGAACGTCAGAAATGAAGTGGTCGAGCAGCCTTTGGTCGCCTTCCTCGAGTTCAATGGCGACTTGGCGCACGGGAGCTGGTTGGCCATGGGAGAAATCGAAAAGATTAATGTTTAGTGTCTCTTCCGCCAATGATTCTCTGCGATCGGTGTAGATCGCTCCTTCCCATTCATTGTCGACCGGAAATGATGGAAGCATTTGCTCTGGTGGTGGTGGCGGGTGATAAGTGCTGAATGTAGAGACAGTCGATTCTCGTCGAGCGAGGTTGTCATTGATGTACATTTGTCTCTCAGTCTTGACGTCGATCTCGTAGGGTGAAAACTCGGGATACATGGATGCATATTGCGAATGTGAAGAGTGCATTTGCGCATTGTATGCAGTGTAGTCGGCAATATGCGGAGGCGCATTAAAATCAAAAAGCGATAATGAGGAATCAATCGAAGCGGACCGAGTGCGATCGAGAGGATCAGAAAAGGTGGCCGAGGTGGGAAGCGAATGTGAAAGTCCAGGAGGTGTCTCTGAGCCGGGTGTCATGACTTGATTTGTTGCAGATGAGGTTGTCTTCTCAGTCAACTTCTTTCTCTTAATGATCATCTTGATATTGTCCTTTTGGAGCCGGCGTTGATCATTGTTGCTCCACCACATGGGTCTCTTGTATTCGCAGCGAAGGCCAAGGTGTTTGCAAGCAGTGCAAGAAGGAGAGCCTTCGTCGCACTTCTTTCTTCGGAGTCGGCATGTGTAGCAACCTTTAAAGGTTATGTCAGTAAGAGGTCTAACTCGAAGCGACTTTCCAGAACATGAGCCGAAGTAAAGTGGAACAAACCTGTCCGTGATCTTCTGTGCATCTGCATCTTCCCTTTCGGAGTAGTGTTGGCCTTTGTAGCCGGCTTTGGCTTTGGTTGAGCGACCGCCATGGCGACGTTCGTTCTGCCCGTGAATTGTGAGTTGGGGGGTTGTGTTGACATTTGTACCTCGCATGCAAATGGTGGGGGCAACGTGACTCGAGCCAAGGGGGATCGGGGTCCAGGTGTACTTTGGTGGTAGTGCGGCGATGAGAGACGGGGATCTGCCGAGTCGATTATTGGCGAGCCAGGGACCGATTATTTTATTAATGAATGGCGGGTCAAAGCAAGTCCAGCTTTACTTTGATACTCGAGAGTGAGAGCGTGGAGAGGATGGCGAAGAGAGTGGGAACTGGGAGGAGAGCGGAGTGCACACTGATGACCTTGAATTCTTCGTGGAGTGAGAAGTTGTTGAATGTGTGCGTTGGATAGATATATACAAAATGCACCTCAAGCCATCGATTATCCAGAGTTCTATTTCGGGACCACCAAATGAGATGATGCTATTCCTGCCCAGCCCAGAAAACGGCCTAGCAGAGTTGGTCTACCAGATGGGAAGGTGAGCTAGGGTAGGGGCAGTCGTGTGGTACCGTTAAACCGACTGAGGGAGGAACCAGGTCTCAGCCAGCAAGACGACAGGACTCGAAAAAGCGTGCATCTGCGGGCAGAAAGATGGACGCTGGTTGGCTCCAAATCGGGCACCACACCAGACCAAAAGTATTGCACAGGGTTGCAAGCCTGGATCGAGGCCAGAGGGAGCGGTGGCTGGCCAGTGGGGGAGCAGAGAACGGATGGAGGGGCTATTTTCGAGAGGCGCCTCATGCATGCAGACTGCATGTACATTCTGCCATTGGCCGACGAGAGAAATATCCCAGCTGCTGGACCGAGGAGTCGAGTCCCAAAATGGGTCAAGACCCCTCTCTAGCGTGGTAGCCTCACAGATGGATGATTCGAGCATCCTGAACGATCATCGTTGCCGGATAGCGATTGCTGCTGCTCGCTCTGCCGTCGACGTTTGGGTCCCCTACCGCACCAGGAATATCTGGTCCATGCTCTTCTGCAGGGCCGGATGCAGCTCGATAGCTACCCTTGTTGCTGTCAATCAATTCGCACGGCTTACATGCATATTCGTCAAAAGCTCTCACGGACCACTGTTGAGCAACGGGTAGCAGCGTGCGTTGAGTCTAGCTTGCTCCGATGCAGAAGCTCTCCTCGAGCTTCGTCTGCAAGCTCAAAGCTCCATGGTGGTCATCATCGTCCAAGCTGGATGCTGATCTCCCTCTCCGCGTGCTGGCCCAGACTTTCCCCATCCATTGTTTGGTTTGTTGAGTTCGAGTCCAGCTCGGTACCATCTTGTGCCTAGTGGAGGAGGCAACTCCGTCCCGTCAGGAGGCTGTTGACCAAACCCTGGCAAGTGACCTGGACGGGCCAGCGACGTCGGCGGTGAGGAGAAGCCTCACTCGTCAGTCGAGCAAAAAACGAAATGCAAATATGCAGAGCTTGCTGTCCAAGGTCCCCGATGCAGCAGATCCTCGAGATTCCGTATCTCGCGTCCATCGAATCGTGTAGCGCCAAAGGGCGGTCAGGATGAGATTGGCCACTCTCTCGGCCAGTCAGGCTTGGTGGAAGGGACGTCGTCGAAGACGGTGATATTAGTCGAACCTCATGGCTGATTTGACAGTCAGACAGGGGGAGACCAGGGTTGACCAGGGCATGGCAACCACGACGACGAGTTGAGGACACTGCAGTGCAGAGGTCGAGCTCGGAAGAATGGTGGGAAAGACAGGGCTGGTGTTTGGTGGAATTCTTTTTGGGGGGGAGGTTGTGGTTTGTGGTCTTGCATCGCGTGATGTGGTGATGAGAGTCGATATGGGAGCGTGATAGGCTGTCGTCTGTGATCAAGCAAGCCTTAGCCTGTGAAGTGCGGAAGCACGGGAGCCAGTGGCAGGACAGGCATCGTGAGTGCATCTGTGCGCCCTGCAAAAATACCCTAGGGCGACAGGGAAGACCAGCACATACTGACAGGGTCGGAGAAGGAGAGAATAGACCTCTTTCTGGCCCCTATTGGCCACCCGTCGTCCAAATTGCTACCCTATTCCCTGACCCAGCGCACCTCCCCGCACCGCTCGCCGCACTGCACTGCACTGCACTGCACTGCAAGCGGGTTCCTTCCCTCGTCTTCCCTGCTCTGCTCGTGCCCATGTTATTTCATGCAGCACGATAAGGTAAAGAGCTCGCTTTCTCTCTCTCACCGCCTTGTGATATTTAAAGCAACATAATTGTTCCCAATCCGGCCACTTAAGGGACATTGGAACTATTGATTGCTAATTTTGTCCTTTTCCCGACGGCGCGAAGTCGTCACAATTTGTGACAATAACCGCTCGATCCAGTTCTATTTTTGCACTCGAGCCTTGATGAATGTTGGCAAATTAATCTGACTTTGTCTCTCCTAGAAGGTTTGGGTCCGCATCCCACATGGAGTCTCACCCCCACCTGTCTGTCATGTGTTTTCCATGCTAAAGCATTGTTTAACTTTCTGCCTGACTCCTGAGGCTTTGTGGAAGGCTGATTTACTGCCAGCGAGAGCGACGACTTCGCATTGTCTCATCGACGGAGGATCCATCATGCGTACGACACCGCCATGGATCATTCGTGCGCGCACAATCAAATTCAGGGAAATCGTCTGCTCAATCTAGAAATTCCTCATTTCGCGGGGCGCGGTCCTGATCATGGCGGGGTGATCATATGTTGTGATGCTCGACGATATCTGTGAATGCCGTCTGTTTCTCGCTTACCATAGCTACATTCGAGCCAAGTGGGAAAACTAGCATCATTAAGCTTCATATCTGCGGATGCGGATCTCTGTGCGGATCGGCCTTCGGATGCAACGCCTTTTGCTTAGCGGATCTTGAATCTCGAATTGCATCGACCGCTTGATGTGACGAGCTCGATAGCGTGCTCCTCATTTCAAGACTCGTCTAGGAATTCCAAAAAGGTGTGAATCGGCATGGACCAGACCATGTAAACTGTCATGATTCTATCATATTGACATTGTCGTATTGTGTCTCTCAAAAAATTGAAAAATTGAAAAATTGAGTTTGGGCTGCCTGCCGTTTCTCCACAATCCCGGTTGGGCTCCTTGCGTGTGTTGCTGAAGAAAATTCTGGGTCCCGGCCCCGCGATTCGATGTCTCGCAAACTCTTGTCAACATCGTGATACCTTCCTTTGCCACTCCAGGTCTCGGATTCGCAGACCACGATATTCCCTTGGAAGTGATCTATCTCATAGAAGGGTCCCTTCAAGGGATCTCGCATGAACTTTTAATCATGTGAGACTGGTGTGAGTGCGTTTCCAGAAGACCATTGGCGGAATGATTCTAAGACCTGGAGAAGCCGTTGGGAGATCGTCGGACAGACGTTCGAGAGTAGGCCCGTATGGAGACACTGTTCGAGCAGATATTTCTCCGAAGGAAGCGTGGTTACGAACGATGGTTCATTTTGTACCAATACATGGCTTTTGCGGCCAGCGGCGGCCCAACGTCTTGTCATGTGGTTCTCGCATTGAGAATGAAGGGATCGTGACGCGAAAAGTCCGCTCTCGCTGGCAAGTGAGACTTCGTCATCTCAATCATGCGAATTCATTCGAACATGGAGGATCTTGGACAAAGCCATCGCAGCCCAAGCTGTCGAGATGCAGTGTCGTTGAGATTTGACATGTACAGTATGTCTCGTGCACGCATCGGTGATCAGGATGTGGTGTTCAGATTCGCTTGCGCCACGGGCGACCCTCTCAGCCACTGGGAAGGCGGCGGGAACGCACAGAACGGCATCGAGGATATGGTGCATATTGGATGAATGGATCCCTGAACGGGTCGCATTGTCTGTGAGTCTGTGAGTGAACAATTGATCTGTTGTCGTGATGCTCCTGCAGGAAGCTCTGCATTCAACCACCACATTTCTTGCAGGTTGGATGGGCATCCGGCTCCACAATTCCTGCCAATATCCACGATCTTACTGTATGGACTTCTTCCGTCGCCCATCGATGGTCTCTTGCGCTGGCCGCGGAACCAGCCAGGCCTTCCCTTCCATTCCCCTCCCCTCTCCGCACACCGTCGCCCTCACCGTCCCCTGAGCGTGGCCGGGCCGCTCCCTTCGTTGATCGCAATTGCAAAATAAAAAGGGGACTTTGGAGTTCACAGGCATCTCCAGAGCATCATTGGGCCTTCGTACGACTGAGCTTGAGGAAGTTCCCTTCGGTTACGGCGGGTCTTCTCTCGTCCCGTCGTACCGAATCCGGCCCCCCCAGTCGAAGAGAGCACGACAGGACATGGAAGAAATGGAGGACAAGGACAAGGATGACCAGGAAGGAGAAAACGGCTGGATCTCGCTGCATTAGCGAATCGTAGTCAGCAGAAGGGTTAGACCGAGCGCGTAAATCTATTCACGTAGCCAATCATGCGTGCATCCTGCGCTTTTCGTCCCCTCGCCTATATTCGCCTGTAGGTCTCATTGGCTTCTGCAACGTGGGGTCGTGCTGCTCACATCCCAAACCACCGCGACTCCCGCCATCCAGCGCCCATCCAGCCCTGGAGCCAACAGACGACAACCGCTGAATTCTGTCCAGAATAGTCACATCGATGCACTCGGAGCACAGGTCACTGTGCAGATTCTTCCTCCTGTACCGGCATCATGCTGGCCATTGGGCGCTTTGACGATGAAGCCCTCATCCTCCACGCCCGTTGACCTCAAGACATATATACTCTCGTAGGCGCCGGCTTCCTCATCGCCTTCCCTTTTGATGCTTTTGAACTTTTGCGCCTTTCAACTTTTGCTTCTAAGCGATTTCCTAACTCGTCCTCGTCGTACTGTTACTCGATATCATACTCTCTAGAAAGTTGACCGGCAACGGTAAAAGCTAGTAGTCTAGCACTCCCTTCACTTAAAGATACCAAAAGATACCAAAACATATATCAGGCAATATGGTGAGCTCATGAGGCCCAGGAAGTCCTTCCAATGTATGATACTGACTGTCGCCAGCCCAACTATTCCCCAGAAACACCAATCGATCCTCGGGTGGAGATGTTCCAAAAGGGACAACCCATGGATGCTTTCTTTAACATGAAGGCGCTGGCGCCACGACCAATGTCCACTGCGACAGAAATGTTCGACACAGATTTTGAGGACAGCGATATAGAAGAAGAGGGTAATTCTCCGCGATTGAGTGTCAACTCGGTGAGCCGCCTTCATGACTGATCATGGCTTGCGTGTGCTGATAACACTTCAGACTTCGAGAAGGAGTGAGCGAACGTTATCTTCTTTCGAAGAGATACATACTCCAAGTCCCAATGAGAACTTTGAAGGCTTTAATTTCGATATTTCAACAACACAAAAGCGATCTGTCGAGGGCCCACGAGGACCCCACCTTTTCCGAGCTTCGGTCGACTCCCAAATTGTTGAGGATGATGAGTTTTCAATTGCAATGTCGCCAATGACTCCAAGACCAAACAGTACACAAAGGGCAGCAATGGCAATGAGCAACACCAGAATTCCAGATGTGCCGAGTCGTCAACATCGTCATCTTAGCACATTGACAGACGCCGTGGAGAATTTGAATTCAAAAGAAATTGCGTTATGGACACCAAGACAAGTTGCAAGGTGGATGTACAATGCTGGCTTCGAACCAGCAATTGTGGAAAAGTTCGAGGAGAACGATATCTCTGGAGCCATCCTCATCACACTGAAATTTGAAGACCTCAGGGAACTCGACATCCAATCTTTTGGACAACGCACAAAGCTCTGGAATGAGATTCATATTCTGAGGGATAGCAAACCAAGCTCACCGACCCCACCAACGCCAATTGAGGAGGAGATGGCATCACCTTGTGTCGAGCGCATGCCCAGACATACATCAAGAAGGAGAGATGGTTCGAGAGTTCGCGATGGCTCCAGAGTGCGAGATCAGTCCGTGGATTGCGGCTCGGATGAGCAACCAAAACGATATAGGTCCAAGAAACAGCGAATTATCATCCCCGATGATGTTATCACACCTCTCGAGTCTGTTTCTATTGTCGGCATCGAGCAGCTCATGCCCAAGCCACATAAGTGTGCCAAGGGTGAGAATTGCTCAAAATGGCGAAAGCAACAACGACTCATCAACAACTTCAAGAAGGACCACCCTGTCTCTCCAGAAGGTGGATCTATATGGATTGCTGGCGATCCAGGTAACCCATTCACTGCTGAGGCCATTGACATGAACCGACCTGTCTCTGAAGCTGTACCGTCAGTCGTCGCCTCTTCAGACGTGCTTGGGCCTGGGCCAGTCCCAGCTTTCCGCCAGTTGGAAGAGGCAAGCCTTCGAAGTCTCCAATCCCGTGATCCTCAAGAGAATGTCAAACAGTTCATCCAGTTCCAGCATATGGATCCCCAACAAACGAACTGGACGACGTCTGAGGAACCACCTACTCCTCCATTCGAGATGTTCCCGAACATTCAGTCACAGGCTCCTTCTCAAGCACCTGTTGCTGGTCTTCGCGGTCTCCCAAGACTTGCAATTCCACCACCTCGTCCAACACCACCCCCGCGTTCTGCAAGCGCTCAAGCTTTCTCTCCTTACCGCATGGAGCGCGTCGAAGCCATGGCTTCAGATCTCCGCAGTGCGACACAGTCCCCAGGAACAGTAGTCTACCGCTTCGGCACTCCATTCTCTGAGATGGACGTTCCCGTGACTGCTGTCAACCTTGGTCCAATCTCTCGGGATGCCTCTCAATCTGTTCCACCCAACATGAATTACCGCCACAACCCCGCACCAGCACCACCCCAGAGAACCCAATCTCGCACCTCAGCTCGTTCTCGCCCCTCCTTTGCCATGCCCCGCGTCGACGAGAATGTCTCGACCGCACCCCCAACCCAAACAAGCTTCAACCGAAGCCAAACTCAACCTTCAGCGCCCTATGGCCAGTCTAACGCCAACGCCTATCCCTGGTCTCCAGTCCACGATCCATCTCAACGCACCGCGGACGACATTGCCCACGCTGGATGGATGAAGAAGCGCAAGACCAAGATGCTCCGTCACGAATGGCACGAGCACCACTTTACGCTCAAGGGCACGCGTCTCGCCATGCACAAGGACGCCCGCGCCATGGAAACCCTCGAGTACATCGACGTCGACGACTACGCCATTGCGTGCTCCTCGCTCGCATCAGGAAGCAAACTCAACGCTGCCTTCAAAGCCATGAACATCTCGCTTGGCGACAAGGGCAAGAAGGATGAGGCTGCGTTTTCGTTCCAATTGATTCCTGCGGCCATGGACCGCGTGCAGAAACTCAGGAAGAAGGAAGCTAGCGCCGATGAGAAGGATGCGGGCGCCAAGGCGAAGACGCATTATTTCGCTGTCAAGTCGAGAGATGAGCGGATCGACTGGATGAGAGAGTTGATGCTTGCCAAGGCGTTGAAGCAGAAGAGTGAGGGGTATGAGATCAACGTCAACGGCAACATGATCTAACCTTCCCCACCGGAATGAAAAAGGGGCGATGAAAGTGGTGATGATGCCACCCATTCTTTTTAGGAGGATTTCAACGACTTATTTTGTCTTTTGTTGCTGCGTTTTGTTGATAGCGAGCGTGCCATGATTGTTTTTGAGTTGGCGGCATTTTTGGCGTAAACGTCTTTCGGCGAGATATTCTGGATACCCAACCCTTCGCTTTAGGTCGAAGAGGGTTGTGATGGGAGATTATTAGGACACTCCTTCTAATGGGTCGGATTAGCTAATTGAATGAAATGATCTCTAAAGAAATATCCTCTTGGCTCAGTTGTGATATGAAATGAGGTGCGAAAGTCTGATTGAGAGGCTTGGTGATATAACTCCTCTCTCAAGTACTCATCAGCTATAAAGACCTAGGAAGTCGGCCCAACTTTGGACTAGCCAACGAGTAGTGCATGCATAGGTAACAGCAGGTCCTGAACAATGTGCATTATTAGATGAGCCACTTGGCAGCTTGTGTCTTGAGCTGAGACTGTCAAACTCTCTGCAGAGCTGAATCCTTCATATTCTACAATAGCTCCATGCTATTCAAGCAGTTTTTCAGTACACTATTGTACATACTAATCGTATATAGACGTATGCCGGAACGCCAGCTCATGGATCGATCCCAATATGATACAATCATCTAGTTCTCCTCACTCCAGCCTCAGCGAGCCATTGGCAGAGAGCCCTTCACGTCGGCCTTATCTGCCACAACATTCCAATCCACAGCATACCACCAGCTCTCCGCAAACGCTCTCTTGCCTCCAGAACCACTGCCGCCGATTCCGTAGTCGGGTAAATACACGTGTTCCCACGTATTGATACACAGAACCGGCGTCGCGTCAATCCCACCAGCTGGCAGAGTATCCTTCCTAGCATGCGCTCCATGCGCTCCAACCGTATTCGTAGGCGGCTGGCTCGCCATCCTCTTGTAGGCTTCTGTCCCCGAACCTTCCCCCGTATTCACATCTACGGTCTGTCTCCTGAAATGTGCTCCAGGGTAAGGTGACCCTGCCAAGTACGTGCATAGAATTTTGTATTTCTTCGAGGACCGCTCTTTAATGAGCCAGACGAAACCGGGTCCGAACATGGAGCTGGCTGTTACGACCATTTCGCGTCTGAGGGTTTCGATTGAGCCGAAGGATTTCTCGAGGTCGGTTTTGAGTGCTAAGGGCATCTCTGGTGGGTTGGGAGATAGGCATTGGAAGAAGAAATGGTTGTTGTGTGCCATTGATGCGTAGTTGAAGATTGGGGCTGAGTTTGGGTCCCGGGCGAAGTTGATGGCTACATCTTTGGGCTCGCTGTTTTCCCATGGTCCTCCTATAGATGTAGTGTTATTTTGGTTTCTTCGAATGGAGAAGAGAAATATTATAAGCTCCTGAGAGCTCTTTTATCGAATGCTATATATAGCATTAAATATTATGAATACGAGCTCAACTTACCAGCTGTAAGATCATTGAGCTTCGAGCACATCAGACTTTGATATTTCGTCCAAGCCATATCGAATCCAGCAGGTGAAAGAAGTCCTGGGACACCCTCCCGGAAGTCGTGAACGAGAGGTGGGACCTGATGAAAGGATCGTCGAAAAGAGTGAAGGGCATGCCCTATCCGAGGTATGCGTGGCCGTAACATGGTGAACAGAGATGATACTGTCAACTCTGCCCTCTCTATTGACGAAATTATTTCTCACGACGACTTTAGTGCCTCGTTTCACAGGCCGTAAACTCCTTATCGCATGTGCACGTGAGCAGGCGAGCTCCGACCTGTGATGATAAGGTTGGGGTCCTCCACTCTTCCACTCTTGCCGCAGGTCGCCGTCGGATCAACCTCTTCTAAGCTTTGCTGTAGAAGGAGGTGAATAATGCAAATCCATATTTTCCGGTGCCCCCTGCTGTTCTCTTCGAAAGGAGGAAACATCCAGGAACCGCCTTGAATGATCACGATCAGCAATTGCAATTCATCTTGCAATGGAGGATGGCTACAATAGCAATGTTGAAGCTTTTCGGGAAGCAGAATATCCCATGCTCCAGGGTAGATCCATTATCAAGATATGAAAGGAATAAGGTACTGATACTTGAGCTTCAGATGCGATTTATCTCGACCATGCTGGTACCACTCTTTATGCCAAATCGTTGATGGAAAAGTTCACTTCTGATATGATATCGAATCTCTATGGCAATCCTCACTCAGCTTCCGCTTCGTCCCAATTGACGACGAACAGAATCGAAGACATCCGTCTGAAAGTCTTACGATGCTTCAACGCAGATCCAGAAGAGTTCGACATTATCTTCGTGGCCAATGCCACTGCTGGCATAAAATTGGTTATGGAATGTTTCAGAGAACTTGAAGGAGGATACAACTATGGATACCACAAAGATTCGCATACAAGCCTTGTAGGCGTACGAGAAAGTGCCAGTTCAAGCCGATGTCTGGATGACGAAGATGTTGAGCAATGGCTGTCTGGTGCAAGCGGCTTGGTTGGTGAAGGGGCAAGCTCAGATATTAGCCTCTTCGCATATCCCGCACAGTCAAATATGGATGGCCGTCGACTGCCACTTTCATGGTCCGAGAGAGTTCGTGCGAACAATTCGAATGGCCGAGTCAGCTACACGTTACTTGATGCTTCAGCATTTGTTTCTACCTCAGCTCTGGACCTGAGTGATGCAAGTACGGCTCCAGACTTTACCGTGCTAAGCTTCTACAAGATTTTCGGCTTCCCTGATCTTGGTGCTTTGATTGTCCGCAAGGAATCGGGCACTATTTTACAGCGAAGGAAGTATTTTGGCGGAGGGACGGTAGATGTGGTCCTTTGTATGAGAGAGCAGTGGCATGCTCCAAAAAGTCAAAGCTTTCATGACCGACTAGAAGACGGAACACTCGCAATTCACAATATCCTAGCTTTGAATACTGCACTCGAAGTACATCGAGAGTTGTACGGATCTATGGAGAAAATTGCGCGGCATACATCATTTCTCGCACGGAAACTGTTCGATGGACTCTCTAGTCTGCGGCATGAGAATGGCGAGCTTGTATGTGTGATACATTCATCCAGGTCTTCGACTCAACATTTCAGCGAATTCCAAGGCCCAGTGGTTGCCTTCAACCTGAAAAATAGCTATGGGGCTTGGATCAGCAACACTGAGTTTGAAAGGCTGGCTTCTGTACGGAATTTCCACATCAGAAGCGGAGGCTTGTGCAACCCGGGAGGTGTTGCGGCTTGTCTTCAGCTAGAACCTTGGGAGATGAGAAACAACTTCTCGGCGGGTTATAGATGCGGTGCCGAGACGGACATATACGCAGGCAAGATAACAGGAGTCATTCGTGCAAGTTTGGGTGCAATGAGCACGATTAGTGACGTAGATTCGTTCATCTCGTTCATCAGAGAGTTCTATGTTGAAACGGCAACCCAAGACGTCGACGAGCATCCACCAACCATTCCAAATCCAGCCGGACTTTTCGTTGAGAGCCTGACCATCTATCCCATCAAAAGTTGCGGTGGTTTTACTATAGCTTCAAATGTCGATTGGGAAGTGAGACCTGAAGGTCTAGTCTGGGACAGAGAGTGGTGTCTCGTACACCAAGGTACTGGTCAGGCATTAAGTCAGAAGCGCCATCCGCTTATGGCTCTGATTCGGCCATCTCTTGATTTTCGAAGAGGTATGCTGTGCATTCAGTTTTATGACCCGAAAGGCAATCTGCCACTTCAAGAATTGGCCATTCCCTTGTCAGCGAATCCGTCATTCTATACAACTGGAGATGGAGGAAAGTCTTCGCCGTCTCGTGTGTGCGGCGATGCTATCGTTGCACAAACTTATTCCAAGCCAGAAATCACTGCTTTCTTTTCGAATATACTTGGCGTGCCTTGCACGCTTGCAAGATTTCCAGCTGGAGGTTCGGGCTTTAGCACTAGGCACTCTAAAGCTCATATGCAAAAGCACCAACGGCCAAAGAGACATTCATCTGATGAAGTTCATGTTCCTGGGGCTTTTGCTCCTCCAACTCCTCCAGACTCGGATAACGAAAACAGGAAGCGACCCATATTACTCTCTAATGAGAGTCCAATTTTGGCAATCAATAAAGATAGTCTAGATGTGTTGAACGATGGAATTATCAGATCAGGCGGAAAGCCTGCATCAGCTTCCGTTTTTCGAGCAAATATCGTTTTGGCTTCGTCCCAACTCTCAAACCCACAACCATATGCAGAGGACCACTGGTCGTCACTTCGTATTGGACAACAAAATTTTCAAATGCTAGGCTCATGTCGGCGCTGCCACATGATTTGCGTTGATCAGGATACAGCTGAAAAGAATGAGGAACCGTTTGTCACACTAGCTAAGACGCGCAGGTTTGAGTCGAAGATCTTTTTTGGTTCTCATATGTGTCATATACCTTCCAAAATTGCAACAAAGGAGAGTCAGTATCCCACGATTCGGGTAGGAGACATTGTAAGAATAGGAACAACGGAGGAGACATAGGACGGCATTTTAGGAATTGATACCTGTTATGCTGCATGAGTTTACCCCACATGACCCCACGCTACTTGAGCATTCATGGACAATCAAATATCGACCGGATGGAAACTTGAGGCCCGGGCCTTCAAAGCGGTCGGAAAAGAGTACCGTTTATGTTCCGCGGCATTTGGTGGCACTAGTCTATAACCTCAACGTCATACCTGCACTACTTTCACATACATCATGACAACATTACGTTTCCAGCAGGTAAGACTTACTTCTACATTAAAACCTTGCAACTCACTTTGTGAATTGTTTACTTATTACACTTGATACTACTTTGAGTTTCAACAGATTCATCACAATGTCGACTGGTGTTGGTATGAGCGAGTGTTGCCTTTCCGGCAAGGTTTGTTCACAGCCCAAATTTTCAGAGCACAATTGACTGATATTTCACAGGTCCACGACGGTACTCCCACTGGCAAGATTGAGACAATTGGCGAACTTCCCACTTATGTCGCAGCGCCAAAGGATGGATCGAAAGCGAAATCAATTGTGTTCCTTGTTGACAGTTAGTAATGCCAAATTCAGGAAATTGGACAATCAATTAAAAGTTTATCAGTCTTCGGGTGGGAATTCAAGAACGTCAGGCTTCTAGCCGATAACTATGCCAAAGCTGGATTCTATTGCTATGTTCCTGACGTCCACCAAGGAGATTCTCTTCCACTCGACTTTCTGAACTCTGTCGAGCCTCCTCTCAAGGTACGCGAACAACAAACCATCATAGACAAAACCAAGAGCACTGCCGTCGTCGGTACGACGTTGCCACCTTGGTTGGTGAAGCACCGAGAAGGTGTCAGTAAGCCGTTGATCGATTCCTTCATCAGCTCCGTTCGTCAAATTCCAGGAACTGGAAAGGTTGGAGCTATCGGTTTCTGCTGGGGAGGACGCTACGCAATTCTCGCATCACATGGAGAAGTCGATGCCGCTTATGCTTGTCATCCCTCACTCGTTGCTGTACCCAGCGATTTCGAACCAGTAAGCAAACCGCTCAGCTTGGCTGTAGGCGACCAAGACAGTCTCTTAGATAATGGCACTGTTGGACAAATTCAAGATCTCATGGCCAAGAAGACTGAGCTTCCTCACGAGTTGAGGATTTACGAAGGTCAAATCCATGGGTTCGCTCTCAGAAGCGACTGGAGCTCTGAGGTTGATAGAAAAGCAATGGATGAGGCAGAAAAGCAGGGGATCGAATGGTTCAACAAATACTTAGCGTAATTACGCTTTGCTACGCCTCACGGTGCTAATGATATTGGAGGATCCATGGCACCACTGGCTGAAACCTGTACGACCTAGCAATAAACGGCAAGATATGCAAGTCCCCGTACTTCGGGTGAAGCTACAATGTTAAAATTTTCGGTCATTATTTGCCGTTCAAAACTACTGCAGAAGATATCCTGATGTGGCATGGGATCTCCAACTAGTGGTCGGAAGTCTTTTGCGTTTTCCAATGTTTCTCGGATGCGCTCGACCCGAATGCAAGTGGCTTAAAATTAAGCCGGGCCCATCATTCGTTCATCTCATATCCCCGGACATTGCTTGAGCGTTTTATACTGCAGAGCCGTCGACCTGCATGGATCCACATGAGTAGTGTCGGCTCTTCATCCACTTGCAATTGTTCGCTAGTGCTGATATTTCCGTGGGATATTCGTTAACTTTGGTAAAGGTACGTCTGGAGACGTCACTTTTTTTCTCCTCTCACGATTGATATTAATTTCATTTTTTTGTTTCATTTTCAATCAATCAAGATTACGAGATCCGAGCTCTTTTGATTACTTGGAGCAGAAATCATTCCTCCATTCGTTAGACGCAACGCGCCCAGACCCCTACACCTTTGATATCTGCGAACAAGATCGTCAACTTCAATCATGAAGCCTACCGTTGTACTTTTGGGAGTTTTATCTCTGCTACTGAATGCATCGATTGGGTTCTCATCTTCAGCGCCAAATCCAATTGGTCCCCTCTACCCAGATTCAATCACTGGTACCATCAACAGTACTCTATCTCTCGTCCCAATCTCTTATGATCTTGCGAGAAGCATCATACCAGCTCAATATCCAATCTTGACTAAAGCGTATCACTCCCTGCTTCCAGGTTTTCCAATTGACAAGTATCCGGTATGATATCGCGTGTTCATGAAGATCCATAATATCTAACACCGCTCTCAGTTAATTATCAGAGGCGCATTGGATCATGGCGTTGGTGTTTATGCTTTCAACTACAGTCTCGCCGACTTCCAGGTACGTAGATATTCTGGACCCTGTGCACGAAGCTGAAACTTTTTTCAGAGTATTCACATCCTGTACCCGTTCGTGGATCTATTAGGTGACGGTTACTCGAGTTTCTCATGGAACAAGTATCTCTTGATCTCAGCCAACAATACCATCGCCATTGAAGGAGCCGCTGCTGGGGGCACCATCGTGCCTCCAACAACTTTTGACCCTGATCTCGAAGCCTACGCATTTGTTCCTCCATCGGGTCACGAGATCTTCTTGAACGCATACACAAACCTGAGCACCACACAGCCAGCTGTGGCAACCAAGTTCACATCTCTCAAAGAAGTTGGCCCTTGGCCTGTCAGCTTGCACGTACCCCTTCACTGGAAATTGCTACGAGTGCTAACGTCAAACAGCTTCAAGAACGTCACGAACCAGCCAATCTTCACTGATGGATTAACTTGTGACAACCAGATCACCTTGTTCAACTCCAGTCTATCGACCGGCGATAATGCTCCTGTAGGAATTCGCGGAAAGATCAGTATCAAGGCCCCATATTTCCCTGAAGAGGATTGCGAAGCCTTCGAAGATGTTTATGGCATCAAGGTTGATATTGCGTTCGTTGAGAATCCGGGTCTGAACTGCTCATCTTTGAAGGGGTATCATGCTACCGGGTCTGGAGATTGAGGATAGGTCTGGTGCCCGTTGCTTGGTCGGAGATGTGACCTAGTAGAGGTGAGAACTTTGCTCTACCTGAGTCCGCAGCTTAGGACACTCAGGATTAAGGAACTCTGCCATAATGATAAACTGAATGCTTCCTACATTTCTGGTGCAGTTAATGTTCTTTAAGCCCTGTTTGGAGGAGAGAGAAGATAAACTACAAACGCGGATACGCTCTCATGCTCGCTGTGTAAATATTTTCTCGCTTTCGCTCAAAGATAGGGAAAATTACTAGAGCATCTCAGTGAGCTCTGTTGAGATAGCTCAAAAATCTTTCATTTCTTCCTTGGCTCGGAGTTCGTGCCTTCCTCTTTCAGTGCTCAGGACGTCGCCTTTAGCGTGGAAACTCACTTGGGAAGTCGCACTCACATCTTCTTCCATTTATTCCTTCACTCTGATTTCGAAATCGTTGACATTCAAAAAGTTTCTCTTATCGAAAGTCACCCTCAAGCACAGACACCTTCATCCAGAAATACTGGCGATGATGGCATCCGTTCGACGATCAGCCCGAATCGCTGCAAGGCTTTCGGTCGTTCCAGCCACTCCAAGGACCAAGACACGTTCCGGCGGTATGAGAGCAGCTCGAAAGTTCACTCTCTTCCCAGATTTGCCTCTGGAAATGCAGCAGAAAATCCTGTCTTTTGCTTGTCTGGCTCAGCAAGCAGAGAAGAGATTTCTACGTGTCGCTCGTGATACCGAAGAGGAGTTTCAGCAGCGAAATAACAACAACGACTATACTCTCAGAATCTATTACGAAGGAATCGGTGGGCCTCGTCTCGTGCCAAGTATGTTGCACGTGTGCAGATATTCGAGGGCTCTGTTGTTGGACCACTATCAACTGGTTTCTTGCACTGATATGCTCAGCGGATCGGAGGTTGAGAGAAACATCTATGTCAACTTGGATGAGGACATCTTCTTTTTTGGTGATCTACATCCAGCCCACTTCAAAGCTCTTCGCATTCTCGTGTTTCATCCCGACGAACGCGAGCCGCTCAACTTTGGACTAGACACTGGCAAACGCATCAAGAACTTGGCAGTTGACTGGGAGATCTACCGAGAGATGATGAAAACAGACCCTTCGTGGCTTCTTAGCGTCAATCCAGATACAATCTTCATCGCTGTCAGAAATCCGGTCAGAGAAGGCAGAGAGATTCTAGCCAGTTCTACTCACGTGATTCGGGATATCAAACCTGGTACTGGCCGAGAGACTCTGGCAACCGCCATCCTGGAGTTCACGAATGTATTGGTGGCTGATTTGCGCGACGTGGAAATGCCAACTTATAGAGCTCCCAATTTCAGAGTGATGGACCTTTCGAAAAAAGGAACAAAAGCAAACTCAGTCGAAGATCATGACCTCTTGAAGAATGTGCTATAGTATGTCCTTCTTGTTTAGCCATCCATGTTCATGGCTGACTTTAGTTGTAGCGTGGCAGCTGATTCCGGTGTCTTCCTCTGAAACCCCCGAGATACCCCGATCGCCTGTACGACCTTGGTTTCCCTTCTCGATGCTATTATCCTCAAGGCTTCCTCCATATTCGAATATCATGGCTTCTTTCCTTACGGAGTGACTGTGAATATAGAGCATAAGTCATAGCAGAGACTCTTGTGGAAGAGGCGGATCGAGAATCCCATCCGCAATTGATGCACACTGTGGATTAGAACGTTTCCTACATGTATATCAATGTGCTATAAATGGAACTGGAGCATAAGCAAAGTTCACAAAATCTAGTCTCGTCACGCTTTGCTCATTGACATTTGGCTCGAAGACGTTCGCTTCCGGTAAGTGAGGCGTGACGGTGCTGAACGGATATCTAGCACATCTCCTTCTCAACTTCCTGAGCATAGCTGCACGATAATACTATTCTGTTCTTGACGTGCAAATATGTCCTCGAATTTCAGGTTCAAATGAGTGAGAATATGGTTCACGTGATGACCATGAAGGACTTGCTGACAAAACTTGCTGAGAAATCAACATTGATGTCAACGTCAAACGGTTTCTACATTGATGAGGATATGCCATCAATTCCTTCGTGACATTTGGACACCGAATACCGAGATCTTTGCAGTCGATACTCGCGATTCTTTATGGCAAGCTCCGTCCTTTCCTCGCCCTCAATCCAGGACCTTCCTCCACACGAGGATGCTCCTCCGAAAAAGCGGGCAAGAGGGCGGCCTCTCAAAAATCCCGGCCAATCAAATATCCCTGAAGTATGTATGAGCTCTTTGATATCAATATGCTGTGAGCCAAAGGAACAAAACCTTCAATTCAAGTGGCATGTGCAACATTGATCCCTTTTAAATCCAGTCTGTAGTATCAAGTGGCTGGCATACGTTGTACTCTTAGAAATTTACCTCATTGTACACCTTGTAATCGCTGCAGTCATGCTTCAGACATCGCCATGTAGCTTCATTTAGCTAACAAAACTATTAGGAGCGGCGGCAACAGGTCCGAAAAGCCCAAGAAGCTTTTCGGCAGCGAAAGCAAGCGGCGGTGAAATCTCTCGAGCAACGAGCTGAAGCCTTAGAGGACTGTGTGGAAGAAATCAGCAAAGTTTTTTTGAGCTTCAGTGAGTCTATGCTTAAGACTCAAATGGTGCAGAGGGACCCGGAGATAGGAAGGAGCCTCTTGTCGACTACGTCAAAGATCATTGATCTGGCTAGAATTGCTGTCGCGGAAAACGAGGAATTAGAGCCAAAGATTGATGGTTCCATCTCTAGACAGCTTTCGGTTACGAAGGATAGACAGTCATCCCTTTCAGCAATGGATCTTCCCCACGTCCGTCTCCCAGACATCTCCCGTCCGAGTAATTTCTTTGGCAATGGATGGTTTGACTACGAGCCACATGGCCTGTTACGCTTGCCTGAAGGGAATCAAGATCTCAGTATGCCTCCACTCGGGTTCGGTATGCACCTTATCAGGACCAATCTTCAAGTTGCATACTTTGCTTTGATGGATGATTCTGGAACTCAAAACCCCCTCGTTATGCAGATGTTCAAGTATGCATTCCTTTATCATACAAGACATGAGATCATGGCCAACCTCCGCTGGTTCTTGGAACACGGCATGCAAGCACAACGTTGGCTTGGAAGAGCAGTCTTCGGATTTGACTCGACATTGTCCTTGCAACATTTCAATGTTGTCCAACGAGAATTCAGACCCAAAATTCTGCACCCTTTAGTCGATGCTCAGGCTTTATTAGGGGCTGATTATGCCTCAACCTCATCTCCATTTTTGAATGCTTTCGACGTTGAAGAATACCTCATCACGAAAGGAGCATATCACATCGATAACGAAATCATTCATTTGCAGACTTGCACTTGCAAGCTAGAGCATACAATGAACTCACGCTGTAGAAGCGATCAACTTCACACACTTCAATCAGCAAGCACACCAAATGATCCGAGTGTCTCTACCTATTCCTCAGAAGTATATGAGATAGGTCCATGGACCACAACAAGCGCTGCCCTGTTTCCGGACGCATTGGACGAAAGCGAAAATTTACCAACGGATACCCCACTCGACGATTCCAGCAAACCAGTTGTGGATTCTAGAGGAAAACCTTGTGAGGTATTCGATTTCAATGCTCTTCTCAAGGACGAGAACCATCAATCTATCATGCAAGACGAAAATGACCAAGACCAAAGAGAGGAATCTTGTGAGCGAGGTCAGATTGTCAGCCTCAGTGTTCCTCTGTTGTTGGACAATTTAATTCGGAATTCTCTCTGCTTGGGAACCGGTCCTGGATATCCGCGAAACTCAATTGACGTCGCGATCCAGTCCTCGATGCACCCTCCGATGCCCTGATAAAGGCAATGGCTTTGACCTGGTTGAGAATACGGACGATCTGGACTGTTAGCCGCGTAATTTGATTGCATAGACATTGCCATGAGCTGGATGTATGTTTGTTGTTTTGGCTGAAGTGGCTACGTCAGATAGGCGCTCAAGATCGAAGAGAAGCTCGAAGCAGAAATTTATCGCAACCATCAATGCGGTAGTGAATGGGACAATAAAACATAATGCTAAGAACATGCATTCACCGAACTATCTTTGACTTAGTGTGATGGCTCGCAAGTCTCTTCACGTGTCATAGTCGCGCGGCCCTCTTTCTCGCTTAGCTTTCCCACGAAACAGTCTGCATAGTCGATAAGAATTGCAAAAGCCAAAATTAAGTCCAAGGATGTAGCTATAGAAGCAGGGTGGGAAAAACTTTTCCCCCCTAAAACAAGAGACAAAAATGAAATAGAAAAAATAAACAAAACATTTGGCTCGCTGCTCACCGTCGGAGACGATCGGGAGCTGCGAGTCAAATGCCCAAGCGCAAAGCATTGTCGTTTAGTTTTGAAAGTCGTGACGACTTATCAACCATACGGCCAGCCGAGTGGTTGATGGTAGCACTTTTGCTTATTACAATCTATACACACGTACTCTGGGGTACTATCAATTAGAGACGAACGGACGAACGTGACTTCAAAAATTGCACCCGACACCGAGCAAGTTTTCTGCGATCCCCCCACCTCGGTGGTGAGGTCTAAGTTTTTGCTCCTCTTGTCGGTGATTTTTATTTGTTTTTATTCTTTTGGTTCTGGCGATTACTACTAAAATCTTTTGGTGTTGAAATCTTCCCAAGGATTTGTTTACATGTTAAGCGAGTTCTATTCAGGAGTAGCTCGATTCAACACGATTGCACGCAGCTCATCTGCATCAGATCATAAGACTTAATTGAAGCCTTCTCTTTTTCTCCAATGATGGAAAATCTTCTCTTCCTACTTCTGCATTGTATGGTTTCTACTGACGTCTCGAGGAACACAAGCGAGCTTCGCTTAACAAACCGAATTCAAACTTCATCTCATCTTTAACAGCCACTCTGGACCTAGAAAGCGGTCACTATCAATTGAATCCGCCTAGAGGATCGAATCCACCTAGAGTATATTTCAACAGATCTCCGCTCAGAATCTCCTCTTTCTTCGCCTTCAACTCATCAATGTCCCAATGCACCCACGCGAATCTCCCCTTCAAAAAGTCTGCTTCAGGTGAGGCCAACCACAACATGAAATTGGCAGCCAAGTCTACCTCGGTCATGTCGAAAGGTCCCATCTCAGACTTTACGTACATATCCGTATCGATTGCTCCTGGATGGATCGAGACGAAGCGGACTTCGGGAGTCTCTGCTTGAAGTGACTCGGACAATCGCGCCAAAGCAGCTTTACTCGAACTATAAGCTGAAAGCTTCGGATAGTTCGTACCCAGATGAGCCGCGATGGTATTGACGTTGATCACAACCGCTTCTTTGCCTTCGGGTTTGGCGCGGAGGAACTCTTGGGTGACGATGGCTGTGCCGAGAATATTCACCTCGAACCCTTCCCACCACTCCTTGAGATCTACCGTCTTGAAAATTTCTGGTACGACAAGGAATCCAGCATTGTTGACCAAGACATCAGGAGCCCCGAATGACTTGAACATGGCTTTCACGGCATTCGTATCCCCTGTTGACAAGTCAGTATCGGTCTGGACAGAAGATTGCAGAGCACATGAATCGACCGCTCCAGACAACGGGTCCCGAGAGCTTGGCTCATGAAAGTTCTTGGAACAAATTTACAGCTTGACTTACTAATGTCGGCAACGAAATACGAGAATTCGGTTTTCGGGAATGCTTGTTTGAGCTCGGCGACAGCAGCCTTGAGTTTAGACTCAGTGCGTCCACTGATGCTATTAGAGAATCAGCATGCGACACTAAAAAGTTTCAAGGAGTCTTCGAAGAGTATGCCGAGGGTTCAGCTCTTGAATGTCCTCGAGAAGAAGGGGACATTTCACGTACGCTACACGAGCAGCTCCAGCGGCTCCAAATGCATCGGGAACTGCTCGACCTATGCCATATCCGCCTCTGTTGACATATTAGCACTGTGAGTACTGACAACTCTCAGCCTGGCTTACCCAGTGACAAGCACAGATTTGCCCTTTGCAGATAGCTCGGGGCGAGTTGGCGAGAGTGCCGGGTAGGTCTGCAAGTGTAGAGTTGGAACAAACGTTGCCATTTTGCCGATCTTTGAGCAACAATACTTCTTATCTGGAGTCTGTATTGGAAGATAACAACTAAGAATTGAAGGATTATATCTTTTGAACACATTATGAGTTGGGAGCTCCGTATATCTATCAAATGCATCGGGTAATGATGATCAGTAAACTTACCCGCACGATCTTAGCATTTCCCCCTTTCAATTACAAATTGACAATTACTCGATGTCTACCTGATTTTTGTCCATGTAGAAGTCCGATGGAAAAATTATATATCAGCAATCGTACCGTACATTCTCAAGGCGTGAAATTTTGACCAATGAGAAGTTGCTGGGTAGTTCCCCGGCTGAGTTATAAATCATGCCGAAGCTGTTGAGGCTTGAAACCCCAATGTGCCAGCACCGACCACACATTTAGTAATCGTCTTCTTTGTTGGGCGGCCTTAATGCTTTGCTAAGGAAGGCGCGGCAGTTGCTGTTGGTGAGTCATTTCCATGTCATTTCGGGCAACTGAAGTACCTACTATGCCTTTCTTTCCATTCTTATGAAGCAAATCTCTTCGTACTCCTCGAGGTCAATACGTGTTACCTTGAACTCCAGTCATTACAAATCGTTTTATCTCGAACATGTTCGACATCATCAGAGACTCAAGTTTCGGACAACTTCTTCGCCTCATTGCAAAAAACAAGATTCTTCTCTTCTCAGACGAGCTACCAGATTTCGAGCTGCCCTCACCAACTACAGAAGAGAAGGAGATAGAACACCAGTCTGAAACATCAACTATCACGAACGACCGCCGAGGTTCAAGTGGAGATAAGATTGATAGGGATGAAGATGAAGAGCTGGCAACGCGCCCCGACATCGAACCCATCGAAAGGACAATCAGTCAACCAATCCATCCTATAGTGGCATCTGATGGAATCATCCTTGTTGATTGGTACACTACCGGTATCTCACACGCTGCATTTATCTCTGAAGGGAGCTGATGTAGCCAGATGATCCCGGAAACCCTCAAAATTACTCGACCCCCAAGAAGATATATGTTTCTTTCATTATCGCGTGAGGCATTCCGTTCGTGACTTCGACCCATCTAGCTGACAAGCAACAGACTGTATACTTTTGCTGTGTACATTGGCTCGTCGATCTATACTCCAGGGGAAGGTGAGGTCGAGGAGAGGTTCAATGTGGGCCCAACAGCTGCAGCACTAGGGATGAGCCTATACGTTCTTGCATGTAAGAACGAAATCTTTCCACCCAGCGTTGAACAAGTAATTAACAAAGTGCCAGATGGTGTTGGACCAATGCTTTGGTCTCCGCTCAGCGAGTAAGTTCTTCCACTGACCGGCAGAATGTCGTCCACTAAATCATGCGGATAGAATTCCTGTCATAGGAAAGAATCCTCCATATATCTTTACATTCGCCATCTTTGTGATTCTCACAATCCCGACAGCATTGACAGAGAGTTTCGCTGGCCTTTTGGTACTGCGCTTTTTGCTGGGTTTCTTTGGTAGGTGACTTCGGAATCACTTCCAAGCATTGAACTCCTTCGTTGACCTTTCAGGATCGCCTTGCCTCGCAACTGCTGGCTCTTCTTTCCAAGATATAGTAAGTATTTTACTTTTAAGGGATTACTGGAAGCCACACTTACGATTATTTGAAGTGGCCTCTGATCAAAATACCTTATCTCATGATCATCTGGGCGGGGTTTGGTTTGTTCCCTTTCCAATCTCAGTGATCACAATTGTATCCTGACAAAATCTAGCAACTCTTGGTCCCGCTTTCGGCCCGGTGGTCGGTGGGTTCAGTATTCAAGCTGAGAACTGGCGATGGAGTCAATGGGAGATGCTCTGGTTATCTGGCCCGGTTTTTCTTATGATGTTCTTCTCTTTACCAGAGACATCAGCCGACACCATCCTTCTGCAACGAGCTCGCCGTCTTCGAAAACTGCTCAACAAGTCCAATCTCAAGTCGCAGTCGGAGATTGATCAAGCCCATATGACTGCTAGGGAGCGAGCATTTGATGCTTTGATCAGTAAGTTGACCTTGGTACGGAGTGATATGTCGTGCCTCTGACGAAATGCATCGCAGAACCTTGGGAGATCAATGCACTCGACCCTGCCGTTCTGTTCTCGACCTTCTACAGTGATTTTCCGAGGATTCCAAAGTTCTGGTCATAACTAACATCATCTCAGCCTCGCTTTTATACGGTATCTTCTACTCGTTCTTCGAATCTACTCCGTTGGTCTTTCCTAAGATATACCATTTCAATCTTGGAGAGTCCGGACTTCCATATCTCTCGGCATTAGTCGCAATTGTTGTCATTGGACCAGTGTATGCTGCATACTGGCACTACACCGTGGAGCGTCCCTTCGAAAAGAACGGATTTGGGCCACAAGAAGATAGGTTGGTTGTAGGCCTTGTTGGGAGCTGCATGATCCCAGTTGGATTGTTTTTGTATGGTTCGTACCCCCCGAAAAATGTCACTAGTCAATGTTCACCATAGCTGATAAGGTGTGATTAGCGTGGACAGCAAGGTCTGGGGTACACTGGATAGCTCCTACATTCGGAATGGGATTGAGCGTTGGAGGCACCTACCTCATCATCCAAAGTATTTTCCTATATCTGCCCTTCACCTATCCCAAATACAGCGCTTCTCTCTTCGCTGCAAACGACCTGGCGCGAAGCACCTTAGCAGCAGGAGCTATTCTCTTCTCTCGGCCACTCTTTACAAATCTTGGGGTTGCTGGAGGAGTCAGCTTGCTTGGAGGATTGACTATTGTTTGTGCTTTCTTGTTGTATTTACTGTATAGGTATGGCGCAATACTTAGAGCCAAGAGTCGGTTTGCGGTGAAGGATTAAGATGCCAGTATATATGTTCTTGGGTTTGGTGACAGTTACCACTGCAGACAAAGGAGAGGCGTTCCCATGGACGTCAAACTTTTAGACATTAAATTCTTGTTATATGATATCAAAGGCAATCTCCCACTCATACACTTTGGCTCTCTTGGCATACTGGTATCGTTAGTTGGAGGACGCCGAGTCGCCACCGTATTGTACTCTTCGAAGCATCGATCGATTGCAGCCAGCAATGTTCACAATACCGGCAAGTCCCATTGACTGGTCAACATCTGCTAGTATACCTTGTAAGACCTGCTTCGCTCCTTGCTGAGTGGCTGTCAGTCAATGTTTGGGGTGGTATAGAGCAGATTTCATACCTTCCCTCCGATGGCTAGGCCATAGATCGCAGGTCTACCTACGAAGACCGCCTTTGCTCCAAGTGACAGAGCCTTGATGACATCCACACCTGTTCGGATGCCACTGTCGAAAATGACGGTAAGCTTGTCACCTACAGCTTCCACGATTTCGGGAAGCATTTCCAATGATCCCACAGCTCCATCGAGTTGTCGACCTTCGGGCAGATCAGAATCTCAAATTGTTGATGTGTTCAAAGACCAGGCTCACCCCCGTGATTGCTCACCACGATTCCATCGCAACCATGCTCAACAGCTAGCTTGGCATCTTCTGGGTGCTAAAATAATCAGTAAACATCTTAGGTTGCGCAAATTAGGGTCCGTCTCTCACCTGAATACCCTTTAGTACAATAGGACCATCCCAGTGTTTCTTCAGCAGTGCAATCTCGTCCGAGGAATGAGCAGCACCGGAGAAGACATCACCAATCCACTCTTCAGAGGCCTCGGTGACCCTTTCCTCGGGCTCTGCATTGAACTTCTTCCGGAATTTCTCCCTGAAAACTGGATCTGCGAAGCCATTTCTGTTGCCGACTCCCTTCACTATTGACAAATTAGTACAAGCTTCTGATAGAGATCTAGGAGTCGATTGGCTGTACTGAAAGGAATATAAGCTCCATCCAAATCCGCAGGTCTCCATGCTAAAGCCCATGTGTCGAGGGTTACCACAAGAACTTTATAGCCATTTGCTTTTGCACGCTTCAGCAACGATATTGTGACGTCGTCGTCTTGTGGCCAGTATAATTGATACCATCGGGGTCCTTTCCCATTCGCTTTCGCCACTTCTTCGATGGACGAGCTCGATGCTGTACTCAGAACGTATGGGACCCCGATCTCCGAACAGACCTCCGAGAGCCCAGTCTCTTTGTCTTTATGAAAGATTGTTTGTACACCTATCGGTGCCATAAGAATGGGACTTTCTACAAGGTCCATGTCAGCTCCAGCCCCTCCGAGAGACAGTGATATTGACTTACCATATGTCTCACCAAACAGCTTGATGGTAAGATCTCGATGAGTAGTTGGTCTCAGCATTCGAGGCACAAGTTTCCATTGGCGGAATGCCAGCCTGTTTGCATCCATTGTTGCTCTTTCTCCCGCTCCACCAGCCACATAGTTGTAAGCTGTTGGTTTCATGGCACCTTTTGCCTGTTCCTCCAACTTGCGGGGATCGGTGGTCACCACTGGTAGACAATGATGAAACATGCCCGCTGAGTTCCAAGTTAATTCCATACTTGAGTGAGTATATGCAGAGAAGGCTTACCTCTGTAGAGTTCATTTTGAAAGGCTCCATACTTTCGGTGCTTTTCGGTACCATGGACTGATTGGGGATTCTGTTTCTCCATTTTTGTAGACATACTACCAGTAATTCTGATCAACGGTCTAAATGTGATGTCTAGACAATTAGTGGAATAGAGAGGAGGAACGAAAAGTTACATATCTATGAGCTGCTCCTTCCCGGGCTCATGCCGAGGTACGTCATAGTGAGAGAGTACATATGATTAGCAGTATCGAACCTACTGTTTTGAGCGTCAATGGCTATCATGAAACATTCATCTTGTAAGGTAAGTGCATGTTATCTTAAGCAACACTTAGTGCGTGTGCGTTTGAAGCCTTTTATGGTAGAATCACATCATGCAGTAAGCACCGCTAATCTTGGCACGCAAATTGATTGCGGAGGTCGAGAACCAAGAACGAGAGTACCAGGAATTCTAATCTTATCTTCATTCAAGTTCTGAGCTTGAGATTACAGTCTTAGATTTCTCATGCAAGTAACTTGAACCCTTCACGGGATTTGTGAAGTTTGAGCAAGGGTCACTTGTGTTCTGGCTTCATGTATATATCCCGTCCCCAATATGAACCAAAATTAAGTGAGTTTTGGGATTATTCGCACAGGATATTCGGGCCGTAGAATGAATACGTCTCGAGATACTGTGAGACCTAAATGTTCAGAAATGTTCAAAAGAACAATATTAGTACATCTTACCTTGCTCTTAAAGCTCTTCAAGATGATCAATACTCCGTACTTGATGCCAACCATCCGACGACTTCTCGGACAACGTAGCTATTGAATTTTTTTCATATGCTTTATGCTAGCAGTTGTCAAAATGCAAAGCACTGAAAGTTAGTTTCATATATCTTAATGGCTAAGCTCGGTGACATTTCATGATCGTATCAATCGACCCCGCACCTACCCCACATCACGCCTCACAAGCTCTCGACCTCGGCGGGTAAGGACTGTCAGACCCGCAGAATCTGGAGTTGAGGACGATAGATAAAAGGAAGAGGATTCCCCGCGCCCAGAATTGTAGTCAAGTGTTACGAGTCACAGTGTACATCTGATAGCATATATATTTCTGGATCTTAGAAATCATTGACATCATCACACGCGATACCTTTGGAAACTCGCAAACATGGCAGCCACGGAAACCCCCCAAACGTTCGATATTCCGAAGAAGTACAAAGCAATCGTTTATGATAAGCCGGGGACGATTTCGACAAAGATCGAGGAGCTTGATACGCCCGAACCTGGTGCTGGAGAGGTACTTGTGCGACTGTGAGTAGTGTGCTGCCTAGGCGTTTGCACAATATGGAGATTGCTGACACCTTCAAAGAACGCATTCTGGAGTCTGTCATTCTGACATGGGAGTGATGGAGAATACTTGGAGGGGTCTACCATATCCAACGCAACCTGGGCAAGTCGGAGGACACGAAGGTGTCGGGATCGTTCATAAATTGGGACCGGGTTCCGAAA
The DNA here is from genome assembly GCF_001500285.1 of Mollisia scopiformis. NCBI lineage: Eukaryota > Fungi > Ascomycota > Leotiomycetes > Helotiales > Mollisiaceae > Mollisia > Mollisia scopiformis. The sequence continues at coordinate 333,925 of NW_017263583.1, forward strand.
ATGGTCGAGTCAAAGTTGGAGACCGAGTAGGCATCAAATGGTAAGCCCCCTTCTCAACATGGTGTCCTCTACTTTCTTGAAGCCTGGAGACTTGAAATGCCTCTGAAAGTGCGAATCTCGACAATCTACGACGTTTGCAATGTTGGGCTTTCATGAAGGTGTGGGGCGAAGACCATGCTGACACGAGATGCTGGGTTTAGGATTGCTTACGCCTGCTCAGCATGCCCGCCATGCCTGGAAGGAAAAGACGGCGTCTGTTTCGTGAGTATCGTGCGTTCCTCCAATGACATTAATTAATGTTGGCTCGCACAGAACCAAAAGATCTCCGGTTATTATTGTAAGTGACTCATGGCTCGATATGTGAGAGGTGTTGCTTAATTTTCACCTCAGACCCAGGAACGTTTCAGCAGTATGCTCTAGCTCCAGCAAACTACGTCACTCCAATTCCCGAGTCCTTAAAATCCGAGGATGCAGCCCCCATGCTTTGCGCTGGGGTGACAACGTGAGTTTTGTTCTCTGGAGGGCTGTGGAACGGGGGCCGCATAACAGGTCACATGAAATAGGCGAAGCTCATTTTGGTGTCTATTTTAGGTATTCAGCCTTGCGAAAGAGTGAAGCGAAAAGTGGCCAGTGGGTCGTTATAGGTATGTTAAGGTCGGCCTTATCCGACGTATTTGAGATATGTTAACATGTGAATAGCCGGTGCTGGTGGTGGCTTGGTGAGTGACCCCTTTTCACCTCGGAAAATCTCGCTTATTCAGGCAGGGTCACTTAGCTTGCCAGATCGGTAGCCGCGGTATGGCTATGAGAATTATCGGTATTGATCATGGAAGTAAGGAAAGTCTTGTCAAGGACTGTGGAGCAGAAGTCTTCCTCGACATTACGAAATTTGATGATAAAAGTCTCGCTGAGGAAGTGAAGAAAGCGACTGGCGGTACGTCATCTCTAAACAGTTTGACTGAAGAACTTACCATTCGTGTAACCTCCTTTATGTAAACGCGTCATACTCTTTGTCACTGACTGTGAATCAGGCCTTGGGGCATCAGCCGTGATTGTGTGCACGGCATCAAACAAAGCATACGCGCAAGCCCTAGATTTCCTGAGATTCGGAGGCACACTCGGTAGGTAGAAATCGCCCGCTGCATTTGTCATTTGTGAAAAGCCAAGCCCCCGAGGCACATCTACACAGTCATTGAGGAAACTCTCAAACAGCTCGGCTCCTTGAAAAATCTCTGCTGACTTGCTGTAGTGTGTGTAGGAATGCCAGAAGGCGACTCCGTGCCTATCGCAAAAGCATTCCCTGCTGCAATGGTGGCAATGGAACACAATATTAAGGGGTCCGCGGTGGGGAACCAAAGAGAAGCTCTTGAAATCTTAGATATGGCAGCAAGGGGCATTGTTAAGACTCGATTGAGAACCGAGAAGATGGAAAATCTGACAGCAGTTTTCGAGGAGATGTCTGCCGGGAAAATGCAAGGCAGAGTAGTTCTCGACCTTCAGTGATATGATGCACAAAAAGGGAGAACTCGGTGTACCATAGAAGATGGTGTTGAGGCGACGATGTGATGTAGGGCTGAAATGGAGAAGCGTGTGATTTGGTAGAATTCCAGGTATCTGAAGCAACTTAAAAATCCAGTAATGCAGGGTAATGAGCCACTGAGTGCCCGGCATCGACAGCTGAAACTGACAACACTGGAAACATCTGTCCTTCTCCTATTCTTTTGAGAATGCGGGCTGACCGAATATCGTCCCAAAGCACACTTGCGACAGTTGGATCTCTGGTATGACTCTTTGACTTATGACCATGGGTCATGAAGAGCGATGCAGAGGTGTTGCTGCGCCGCAGCCAACGGAAAGACGCAGGCCGGAGCTATCACTTGACCCGGCAATGATGCAGGCAGAGATAAAAAACATGCAAATCAGATGGAAGTAATGTTGGAGACAAGTTCATCGCTCTGCATGGTGCTGCAAGTGCCTCTATGCCGTGTGAAGCTGAATCCTGCTCGAGTTACTACTCCCCACGCAACCACCACGATGACCGAAAGACCTCAAATCCTGCGGAGCAGATAGATGATGGTGCTGCCTCCTCGTCCCAGGCTGCAGTAACATCAATCTGAGGCGTAGACGGTCGAGCCAACCACGCATCGCGGGTCGGCAACTGTGCTTGCTGTTGGGGAGCAGTTGAGGTGAAGATGAAGAGCAGTTCAGCTCGAAAACCGAGTGTCAGCCTTGAGAGCTCGCTTGCGCGGGTCTTGACCAATCGCCGCGCTAAAATCCCACAAGGCTCAACTGTCACTCGAAGGAACCCGGCCCTTTCTCCCCTCCAACTTCTGCGGCGAAGCATCGCAAGTTGCCCCTCATGGCTCTAGTCATAACTTCCAACAATGCTATATCTTCCACGTCCCTTCGAAGACTCCCTCCAGCCGGCCTTCTTGAGGACCGTTTGACCCTCCGAGAGACCTCTGTGAAGCAGTGGCAGGGCTCAGCACACGCGCCTGGACATCATATTGGAACTGGCTCTCGAGGGCCTCACTATAGGCAGAGAGAGCAGACTACTTCGATCCACAGTATATAAGTCACACAAGTGCCGCTATGGCGTTCCTATTCCAACAGCTTCCTCCCACCCATCCTCATGTCTGCGCCAGTCTCCCGCTTTCAAAAGCTCTCACTCTCTCAAGACATGCAGTCTCACGGAGATCTTGCACCTGCACAATCCGGAGGGAAAGGCAAAGGAAAAGCCCCAATGGGTAGTGGTGGATCGGCAAGCCTGGCTCAGATCTTGAACCCTAACGAGTCCGACGATGAGATGGGCCAGGAAGAAGCACCGGACGACGTTCAGGAGGAAGTACCAGATGAAGGAACCCGAAGTGGGCGAGTTTTTGCACTCAACCATTGCCGCCAATTCGATACCTTCTACGCCTTCCAGATAGCGTACGCCGAAGTCGAGAGAATTTCGATTCGCATCAGCACGACCGGACCAATATGCTCCTCGAATACCTGCAGCGGAGGAGAGCAATGCTGCCATATCGAATGGCTTCTGGAGCAGTTGTCCAATGCAATTCCGGATACGCTTGAGGTCACCGATATAACGACGTATGAACAGATCTCTGCGGTAGGGCTGGACACCGTATGCGAAGAACTTCAATTCGAGCTCCGAGAAGGTCCAGAATCCGACACCGAAGATACATGGCAATTGAAGAAAGTACATTCGACCTCTGGACTTGGCAGACAGACGAGACGTATGCTGAAAGAGAGGATGCACGCCGTACGCGATATAATGGCTACGTTATCATCCGATACCCTCCTTACAGACGACTATCGAGGTGATATCTTCAATACTCCTGGAGACATGTCCCCGAAGTTGATTCTCGGGGATCTGGAAGCAACAATTTCCAGACTCCTCTTCTCCAACGACGACATGTTTTATCACTTCAAGACCCTAGTTCCTAAAGACTTACGAGCTAGAAGCTACTTCACGAAGGCCCTTCTCAAAGCCCAAGCGACAATTGCCGCCCTCGACAAATATGCTGAGCAGGGGCCTGTTGATGGTCCTTTCGATCTAATATGGTGTGCAGACACCTTGATCAAGCTCGTCGACTCCATAAACTTCAATATTGTGCAGCGACAGCCTCTAAGTTCAGTAGCTAAACAGGAAGCTGCAAAAGCATTGGTGGGGATCCTTGATATGGTAATCAATCGCAACTACGAAATTTACCCCAAAGATCCCTCATGGAGTCGACGACGAGCACATGCGGAGCCAACGCGGGACCGAAATCTCTACGAGCGCCTTATTCGGAGTCCACCTGAGAACCGCCCTGTTGATTTCGTTCTCAGCGCCTTGCAAAATCTACCTGAGGCAAAGCCTTACATCGATCAGTTACAAGGCTTGCTCGGTATTCTCAAACAGATAGGCTGGTCCTCACCTGAACCCTACAAAATCAAGTTGGGGGGGATAATTGAACAGCTGAGGGGGGTTCCACCTAATGCTATACCAAGAGCCCCGCAGCTGAGCTCAAGTGCTCTTGAACCCGGAGAAAGGGCACTTCAGGCTGCTCCAAGTCTTCTCAGTGCTGCGCCAAGTAGTTCAGGGGCTGGTCCCAGTACTTCCGGTGCCGGTCCAAGTACTTCTTCTGGCAAGAGGCCTGCTAAATCTAGCGACAGGAAGGCCAATAAGCGCATGAAATGAATGAACATGGTTTCGTGGAGGATTTAATGCTTTCTTTGGTATTTGGTGGAGGATATTCCGTTCTTGTGTTTATGTTGATATCTTCAGTCTTTACCTCTTCGATAGCTTTCTCGGACACTCATTTCCTACCTTTCGTATCAAATATTATTCTTGATAGATTTTGCCTAGGTCGTCTTTGATAGATGCTATATTCCAATTTATGTGATCCAAAAATCTCTACTCTGACGTAACATGACCCTGGCCTCGTCACAGTTGTGCCAAACAAACTCCGCATGTGAACCATCACCGCATTTATACTCGGTGCTTCTTCTCTCATCATCCACTCCGATACGATTTTCTCCTACTGCTACTAAGAATTGAAATGTAATTGATGAGCCGTCACCGAGGAAACAGGGAATTTGATTTAGTTTCGTCAACATTTTGACGTTATCACAATAAAGGCGCCGCGGGACAAGCTTAAGGTAGAAAGTTAAAACCGAAGTGCTCGTTTCTAAAAAGTTGAGTTGAGTAACCTTCCGGGTCCCTTGTAGGGGTGCTATTTTGAGTAGTTAGTGAAAGTAAGGGTTAAGTAGAGCATAGCGCTGGAGTGAGAGCACAGAGCTAGAGTAAGAGTACAGGACTAGAGTGAAAATACAGAACTGGAGTGGGAGTACAAAGCTGGAGTGAGAGTACAAAACTAGAGTGAGAGCTAGAGTAAAAGTCCAACACTAGAGTGAGAGTACAGAGCTAGAGTGAGAGCACAAGGTTACACCTCTTGGACCCCCCGTTGAGTTTCCAACTATATTGGAAGTAAAGGGGAAGTGAAGTAATAAATTTAAGGTTTAGAATACGATTACGGGGAAGGTAAATATGACATTTTCTCAGAAAATTGATCCCTATCCTGCGGAACAACGCTAATACGGCCCGACCACTGCCCAAACCCCCTGCCCCCACCCCTAAAGGATAGAAATGGGAGCGAGGACGAATTAGAATACGAAGAATTAAACAATATTCATTTCACTTTAATGCTAAGGTTGTTGCCTTGAATGAGAGAGAAAAATCAGTTGCATGGGCGAGTGGGGGGCGGCCGCTCGCTAAACTACGCTGTTCCAGGCGCACTATTTAGGCTGGTACATAAATTAGAATAAGCAAAACTCTGGCATCAACATGGCCTGCTGGCCCAATGGCAAGGCGCTTGACTACGAATCAAGAGATTGCAGGTTCGATCCCTGCGTAGGTCAAAGCGATAATAATTTTTTGGAATTTTTTGGGGATATCATCCACTTGTCTTTATTTTTTCCCACTCCTTGTTGCCGAAGCAGTAAGTCGACAGCTTATTTTTTCATAAAAACTTTGCGTTTTCAGAATCTAAATCATCGCTAAAGACGGCGCGTGTGTTTATTGTCTCCACAAGAACTTGAGGTTTGACGTTACATGTGCAAAAGGCTCGAGATGCACAAAATGCTGCTGAAACCTTTATTTCCTGATTGACCTGTTACTACATGTACCCATGAGCATAATCTCGCAGAGCCTTGGCCACTAACGCAGCTGCAGATACTTCAGACTTCTTCATCCAATAAATGCTCGTATCTTTTTTCATCTTTGTCTAATAAATATGTTGGGCGGTATGACCTTTTCTATTGGAACAATAGTTTATTGCCTATCTGCCTATGTGATTGCAATGTCAAGAGTGTTTCAGTCTGCTATCATTCTATATCATCTTCAGTCCAGATCTCTTTTCATCTTCAATTGCTCGCTCGTCGATCAATATCACAGGTTTTCCTTGCATTTTCCCAGAATGAGCAAGCTCGACTGCCTTTGGGACTTCCTTAATGCCTTTGAATGCGTTCGTCTTGACCTTGATGTTGTTCTTGGACACGACTTCAAGCATTTTCTGACATTCACCTCGAGAACATATCAAACTTCCATGAACTCTAATGTCACGAAACACAAACTCTTCGAATGGCACACTGACATTGGTCGGTTGTGCAATCTGGAGAAGGATGCCTGTGATGGTCAGTAACCATGAAGGATAGCAATGTCGGGTTGATCATGACTTACCGTGCATCTTAGTAACGGCTGCTCCCGTGGCAGCAGCAGATTCGTGATCACTGACATTCAGAGTCGCATCTGCTAGCTTACCGTTTGTGACTTTCTTTACTTCTTCAACAACTTTTTCCTTGCCTTTTCGAGCATCCACAGTGGTATCGGCACCGCATTCTTTTGCAAGAGCAAGACCTTCATCGCGAGCGTCGATTGCAATAACTCGAAGACCGAGAGCTTTCGCAAACTGGACACCGAGATGCCCTAGTCCTCCTCCTCCTCCCACTATCGCAATGCTTTCGCCAGACTTGAGCCCAGCTCTTACAAGTCCACCCCAGACGGTCGCGCCAGCACAAGCAAGAGGGGCTGCAGACTGAAAGCTTACATTGTCAGGCAGTCGACAGCATTCTCGTCCATCAACGAGTTCGTATTCAGCGAAAGATCCATCTCTCGAGACGCCCAAATAACCTCCAACATTGGCACAGTACTGGGTATCTTGTTCTGGCCCTTTACAATCTGCACAAGTACGACAACGATGGTATGTTAGATTGACAAGAATTCTATCTCCCACTTTGAATTCAGAGATTGCTGAACCAACTTTGACCACGGTACCGGCGCCTTCGTGGCTTCCGACTGTAGAAAAATCAGCATATATCTTTTGACAGAGTTTTGGGAACCGAGGAGCTCGTCCCTGAAGACATCTTCTTGACATTTTCTTGCTGTGAGCAACTCCTCAGAGAGGTCTCGAAGGTGGTCGAAAGATCTGGGCTCCTAGGATAAATTCAAAACAATGGCAAATTTTGACGTACTGCAGGGTAACTTGGTTCCCATGATACCCTCTAAGACCATCCCGTCCGTGTGGCAAAGGGAGCCAACAGCGACTTTTACGAGCATGTCATTTTCATCTAGATTCTTGCCTGGGACTGGGACTTCCTGGATCTTATACGGCTTATGAAACTTTTCTTGATGAGTACACGGTAAGATGACAACCGGGGGAATTAAAGACTCACTTCGACGACTTGAGCAGCAAGCATTTTTTCAGGAATGTCAGCCATGATGTTTCTGTGATAAGATTTATGTGTCTTCTGAAAATGTTTTATTTTGAATAAGTATGAAATGGATATAGAATATATTCTTCAAGTAAAAAGTCTCAGCGTTTGTGACGCTTTCAGTGCGGGGTCTTTCGGCGATAGTATTCGGATATACTCTGACATCACCATCAACAATCCAAGATCCTTTCTGTTTGTCCGAGTATGTCAAGCTCCCGCCAATGGAGTTTTAGACTGAACGTTAAAATCCGATCATTTCAGACCGATTTTGGTTCGGCGGTAATGAGTCGCTGATTGACCCCTGCCTCGTTAGCTACCCCTGTCAGTTCGCCTGAAGCCGTGTCGTCAACGTCGCGAATCTGGGCCCCAGCTCTCACATCACGGCCACAACCATCAACAACCGGCTCATGCTTGAAACAATCATCTCATTGCCAGCCCCAGCTTCAACACAGTGCATGGTTCATTCGAAGACCCTTGTGTATGGAAGATGAAAGCTCCCACGTCGAGCAAGAGCAAGTCCCAGTATGAGAGATTGGATGCACCTCAAATAGCCGGAGATGGCGCTCCTGTATGCTGCAAAAGCTCCAACCGCACGCGGATATGGAGGAGCGCGATACTGGCCACGATATCATCTATCATGCTATTCTGCACCTTTAGCATGCTGTTCGACAATTTCTTACTTCTAGCTGCCTTCACCACCGCGAAACCAGCGAAAATAATAGGCACAGAAGCTTCAGCAGCAGCTTCTACGAAAGTCCCCCAGTATTTTCAGACGAGTCCAGAGCTATGGGCTGGTCCTACGGCGACGGGACGGGCTCCCTTTCTTGCTCAGACCAATCCAGTATCATTTGCACCGACAGTAACTTTTGTGCCGAATCAGCCACTGGAAACTGCTATACCTATCGTGGGAGCGACTCAGAACCAGAGTATTTTCCAGCTAATGGGACAACTTTCTCCTTATTTTCCTAATCCATCCGGATTTGGTGTGAGCGAGTATCCTTTGCCGCCTGGAGCGAACATCACTCAGGTTCAGATGCTCTCTCGTCATGGCTCTCGGTATCCCACAACCGGGGCCAATGTTCAGAGTTTTGGTGCCAAGGTGGCAAATTTGACTGGCAAGTTCAGTGCTACCGGACCTTTGAGCTTCCTGAATCAGTGGAAGTATGAGCTTGGTGCGGAGATCCTCGTCCCACGAGGACGACAAGAGTTATTTGAGAGTGGTATTTTACACTACTATCAATATGGTCAGCTGTACAATCCATACAGCAAAATTATCGTTCGGACTACCACCCAGGATAGGATGTTGAAGGTCTGTGTTATTGAACCAGTACATCCTGGTTAAATGCTGATTGTCTGATAGAGTGCTGAATATTTCATGGCTGGATTCTTTGGCCTCGAATGGACAAACAATGCCACTATCGAAGTCATCATTGAATCGGCCGGTTTCAACAACTCACTGGCTGGATATGACAACTGTGTTAACAGCTACAATCATCGCTCTCAAGGTGGTGTAAATGCAACACGTGCTTGGGTACAAAGTTATCTACAAAATGCAACAGCCAGATTCCAATCCATGATCTCACCAGAATTCGATTGGACAATCAAAGATACCTACGCTGCTCAAACGATGTGTCCCTATGAAACGGTTGCTTACGGCTACTCCGCATTCTGCGACCTCTTCACTTACTCTGAATGGGAAGGCTTTGAGTATAGTCTCGACCTTAACTTTGCAGGTGGATCCAGCTTTCAATCTCCAACTGGAAGAGCAGTAGGAATTGGTTATGTCCAAGAGATCGTTGCCCGACTCCAGAACCACACTCTTGGGTACTCAGGATCTCAAATCAACACTACGCTCGACAACAATACCGTCACATTCCCCTTGAATCAAAGTCTCTACTTTGACTTCAGTCATGATACGAACATCATGAGCATCTTGACCGCTTTTGGTTTCAAGCAGTTCAACACCCTACTTCCAGCAACCAGCTATCCAGGTCCTCACAACCTCACAGTTAGCCACATGGAGCCTTTCGGTGCTCGTTTAGATATGGAAGTCATCAAAACACCCCACCCACTATCAGCTGATAGGACATACCTGGACGGCAACGAGACGACATACATCCACTTCATTCTCAACCAAAGGACCCTTCCATTAGGATTTAGTTTCCCGAAATGTGGGGTAGATAGATTGGATGGATGGTGCGAGCTTGACACCTTCTTGAAAGTACAAGAAAGCAGCACAGCGTTGGCCCAGTATGATTATGCTTGTAACGGTGATTATGACGCTCTGCCGTATGGGAGTGTGGCGGATGGAGCGCCGAATAATTGATTTGGTTTTGGACATGGAGATATTTTGCATGTTTCGGAGAATTCCTTTGGCTTATTGTACATCGCATAAACAAGGCGTTGAGAATGAGAGGTGTTCTGCTTCACAAGGCTCACTTCTGATTTTCGACACGTGGGAGCATTGGAATAATTACCTAGGTAGCTTCTCTCCTGGAGTGGTAGGAAATTCAAGCTGAATTGGCACCAGGTGGAAACTCGAACAATGCTTGAGAGAATAGGAAAGAGAGAAACGACTCATCAATGTCCTCTAAAACATGAGTGAACGTGACCAAGCTCACTTGCCTAGGTAGAGAACCGTCAGTGTCTGAGAATAAAATATTATACTACAGCCAACCAGCAGCATCCGATGACACAATCTACCACTCCATCATTATAAATCCTCTCTCTCTCATATACCGTAATCAAAAAGAAGTGTGTCGTGTCTCCCAGAACATCTCAAAAATCCAAAATCCATACCTCCAATCCCCACTATTCAAGCGACAAACTAGCGAGAGATGTCACCGACCCGACATGATTGGCCGAAACGACCCCTGTCCACAATTTTGCGGTGACCTTCAAGTCTCGAGGCGATTACCGTTCCCCAGATCTTGGACCCTTATATAACTTTGGATTCCTGAGCTGTAGGTATATTTCTTCCTCCCTGTTACTTCCACCTTCATATTCCATACATCAAGTTTCTCATTCGGTCATTAAATTGTTTCTATTTCTCTAAAAAAAGATATTATTCGTTTCCTTGGCACCACAAAACTCGCCTCAAGAATGAAAGTCCTCCCCTCAGAAGATCTAGTGAAAGATGCTCCTCCTTCCTCCTTTTCTTCACCAACAGACATCGAGAAGCAAAGCCCCGTTACTCCTCCCGAAGCCCTCGATGCTTCGAAAACATCCGCGTTCAAAAGTTTAGGATGGCTGGATCGATTTTTGGCGCTTTGGATCTTCCTTTCTATGGCTGTGGGTATTATCTTGGGGAATTTTGTCACGAATACCGGGCCCGCGTTGCAGAAGGGGAAGTTTGTCGGGGTTTCGGTTCCGATTGGTATGTTTGCTCTTGTTCTTTCTCTGTTGGGTAGGTGGGAAGGAAATGGCTGATAGGATGGATCAAAAGCTGTGGGGTTACTGGTCATGATGTATCCTATCTTGTGTAAAGTCAAGTACGAGACTTTGCATTTGGTTCTTAGGAAGAAGGATATCTGGATTCAGATTGGGTTCAGTATCTTTGTGAACTGGATAATTGCCCCATTGGTCATGGTAAGTCGATTATCCTTGGACATTAAGACTTACTAACTTCTCAAAGCTTGGTCTTGCGTGGGCATTCCTGCCAGACAAAGGAGCACTCCGCGAAGGCTTGGTCCTCGTTGGCCTTGCTCGCTGCATCGCAATGGTACTTCCTTTACTCCCTCGTTCTCCATAACCAGCTAACAACCGCTCAGGTCCTGATCTGGACCGGACTCGCAGGAGGTGACAGTGAATACTGCGCTATCCTCGTCGCCATCAACTCCCTCCTCCAAATGGTCCTCTTCGCTCCCCTCGCCCTCCTATTCATCAAAGTCATCTCCCACGCTGAAGGCACACTCGACATCTCATATGCCACAGTCGCCAAGTCCGTTGCAGTATTCCTTGGCATCCCACTCGGCGCTGCAATTCTAACCCGCTTCACACTCCGAAAACTCTGTTCCGCGAAATGGTACGACAATACCTTCCTAAAGTACCTAGCCCCATGGTCGCTCATCGGCCTGCTCTTCACGATCTTGATCCTGTTCGCTTCTCAAGGCAGGCAAGTCGTGCATCAGATCGTGTCTGTGGTTCGGGTCGCTGCTCCTCTTGTTGTTTACTTTGCCATTATTTTCTTTGCGACGTTGCTTGTTACTTATAGACTTGGGTTCGGATATAAGGTTTCTGCTACCCAAAGCTTTACTGCTGCGAGCAATAATTTCGAGTTGGCGATTGCGGTGGCGGTTGCTACTTTTGGCGCGGATAGTGATCAAGCGTTGGCGGCGACTGTAGGGCCACTTATCGAAGTGCCCGTCTTACTTGGATTGGTGTATGTTATGAAGTGGATTGGGAAGAGGCAGGAATGGAAGGATTAAGTGATGGTGATGTACTGTACTGTCGACCGGGATTTCTGCCTTTTGTTTCTTTTGACATACCCTTATACAAGACATATTTGTCGAAGTCTTGCGGTTCGTTACTTAATGGGGGTCGTTGCTTATCTGCGAAAGAGAAGAATGGGCACTCAAAATGCATGAAGACTAAAGTCAACACAATGTCCCAATTCAATCCAAATATTATACTTTTTTAATGCAACTTTCAGCTGTCAAATCTTGTCCATGAGTACCTAGGTAGGTACATGAAAAAGAAAGAATCTAAAGAGATAGAAATAACCTGACTGACCAGCTGATAATTGAGGTCGAATTCTGCCATCTCGAGTTCAAAAATCTCTATTCCACAGAGATGGGTTGCGCGTAAATTTGGATATCAATATGGTATGGACTGCCGGGATTTACTGCAAAAAAAGTATATCGTTAATATGTAAAGCTGAAAATATGTAAATGTCCGTAGACGTGCTTGACTAGGGAGACAAAATCTTATCCAATAGTAATCAGATTGACAAGCCCAACGAGAACCTTACTGAGTAAGAAAACCGAAGTGATTGGAGAGAAAATCACACAGGGATATAAACTGAAGCAAAACTTTCTGCAATAACGGTTTGGAATTGTATTATTCTGAGAAAGCTTAGCAATTACGCCTTTGTCTTTTGATGCACCTCCAGAACTCAACACTAACCTCACATGTCTTGTTGATAAGACATCTTCTTCGGCTGTTGAAATTTATTCTTCCAGTTGCAAAACTCTAACTCCTCGGAGTCGCAAGCTGGTATTGAATTTGATCTTGATTGAAAACCAGCGGTCTTGTAGATCAAGAAGGCCCAATTTGAGCAATGCTACTCACCCATGGCAGACCCAATTTATGCATCTCGACAGCTAATTGAAAGAGGTAATCCAGACTCTCGGCCTGTGCCTTGGCTTTATCGACAGTATCACCCCAGACATAGACGCCATGCCGTCTCACAAGAACAGCGTAGGTATCTGGATATTTGTCCATAGCTTCTTCCAGATACTCAGCTAGATCCTCTTCATGTGGTGTATTCTCAATGACTGGTATGCGCAGCGTATCGTGATATCCTAGATTACCCTGCTTTTGAAATCCCTTGCCAAAGCCCTTGATTTGTTCAATATTGTTGATTTCAAAGACCCTGTTGCTCGAAGGTTGATTTTCGAGAAGGAGAGTAATGAGGACGGCCCATTGCGAGTGAGTGTGTATGCAGCAGGAGGCATTGCGTCTTGTGAAAGCTGCCATGAACAAAGGCGTGCATTGCGACGGCTTGAGGTTCAGTGGAGAGCGTAGGTAAACTCGCTTCTTTGGGTCTTCTTGCTTCGACATGGATAGGACGTAGATGTTCTCGGGCTCCATAAGCTCTTTCGACACACCAGATGGTGCTAAGTAGACCAAATCACTGAAAAGTGATCAGCAATGCCATAACAATCTCCAAGAAGTGTCTTACTTCTCCCGAATGCTTGCCCCTCCTCCTGTGCCCGAAACCCATCCCAATCCCCAGAACTTTCTGCAGAGCGCAGGAATCAGGTTGGCGGGGTGTTTGCTGTCGGTGGATTTGATCAAATGATCGTTGTTTTCAGTGGCCTGCGCAGAATCTGTAGTGCTTGCCATGCTGCAGACGTGTATCACAAAGATCTCATCAGAATCGCTAGAAGGCAGGAAAGGACTGCTCTCACGTCGCGCAAAAAGATTTAAGGCGAGCTCGCAATCCGCAACTGCGGCATATCAAATGGAACAGCACAGGGTGGGGTAAGAAAAAAAAGAGCTCTCGGCTTCTCAACGCCACACGTGTGCAGTCAGGTACCTGCTTCTGATTGTTTGAGCTCCGGACGGGCACTCAGCAACCTCATTTTGTGCCACCATTCTAGTATTTGCTGTGAATCTTAAGTGATAGTTGAGTCCTTTCCAGACAAAAGAGACCGGTCAACGACAGGCTCTGGTTTTGCCCTGCCCCGCCGCAAAGAGCCCATTCGGGCTAGACAGTCAAGAAGTCATCACCAGGAAAGTGCGGAGCAAATGGAGCTCAACGATTGGTCATGTAGTCTAGCCCCTAAATTGACGTTGCTCAAGCTGCCAGTTTGGGACCGAGAGAAAAGTGATCAACGTCAAAGGTGTCCTGATGATGCGGTCTCTCCTCCCTCGCAACAGAGATAGGAACAATTGTATGGGATCCATATATGTAGATGCAGAGCTGTAGCATAAAGTCGAGTAACGGATATTGATATAGATGAAGGCATTGCTCCATCGTGACACGCTGTCATTTCCCTCTGGCAATGCACCTCTCTGCCTCCTCATCCCACGGCAATTCTGTGCTGCTGCCGTACCTTACCCCCTTCCATGCTTTTCCAGCGGGTAAGTAAGTCCTGCAGTACATACAGTACTTCGTACCAAAGCCACCCAGCTAAAACCGAAGCCATCAATCTGCGTCCTGCTCCGTCTGCGCCTAAGCATCTGAATTGGTCAACTCCAAGCCAACAAGCTAGCCGAACCCTTGTCTCCGCCCCGGATTTCTTTTAAGGCCACCGTGTCGATTCTAACCACCACGGAACTTTATTAACACCTTCAGCCTCCCACTTTATCGTCTTTCGGTTTTCTTCCTCTTCATCCCACACGAGCTCTGGAAGCAACAATTACTTGACGACGTCCTCTTCACGTCGACGACTCTAGCCCTCCTTCAATTCACTTGATCGATCGGATCTGCTCGTCCTTGTGTGGCCATCATGCGTTTCTCCGCTACCGCTGCTCTTTCCGCAGCAGCTCTGTTGACAGGAACTGTCAATGCTGATGCTCAATCTGTCCTCAGCGAAGCCAGCTCTTCTGTCTCCAGCGTTGCCAGCGAAGCTACTTCTTCTACCTCTACCTCAACCTCTGTTGAGCTCCCTACTTTCACTGTAAGCACCCCTATCCTGTGCCGCAACACCCCTCGTCCCACGCAATTGAATACTGATTTTCGCTTTTCTGCAGCCTACCAAGATTAAGGGTGACTTCGTTGAGCAATTCACAGACGATTGGGAAGCCCGATGGAAACCATCTCACGCCAAGAAGGACACCAAAGGTGAGAAGGAGGATGAGGAATGGGCATATGTTGGAGAATGGGCTGTAGAGGAGCCCACCGTCTTCAAGGGTATGGAGGGTGATAAGGGTCTTGTGGTCAAGAATGCCGCTGCCCACCATGCCATCTCTGCCAAGTTCCCCAAGAAGATTGACAACAAGGGCAAGACTCTTGTTGTTCAATATGAAGTCAAACTTCAAAGTGAGTTGCCATATGAACATCAAGTCTCTTAAGTTCAAAGCTGACCAATTCGCAGACGGTCTCGAGTGCGGTGGTGCTTACTTGAAGCTTCTCCGTGATAACAAGGCTCTTCACCAAGAAGAGTTCTCAAATACATCTCCCTACGTGGTTATGTTCGGTCCCGACAAGTGTGGCTCTACCAACAAGGTCCACTTGATCATCAACCACAAGAACCCCAAGACTGGCGAGTACGAGGAGAAGCATCTCGCCACTGCCCCAGCTGCCCGAATTGTTAAGACCACCGAGCTCTACACCTTGATCATCCATCCCAACAACACCGCCATCATTAAGTTGAATGGTGAGCAAGTCAAGGAGGCCAACCTTCTTGAGGACTTCCAACCCGCATTCAACCCACCCAAGGAGATTGATGATCCAAAGGACAGCAAGCCAGATACCTGGGTTGACGAGTCCAGAATCCCCGACCCAGAGGCCAAGAAGCCAGAGGACTGGGATGAGGACGCTCCATTCGAGATTGTCGACGAGGAGGCCACCAAGCCCGAGGATTGGCTCGAGGACGAGCCTCTCACCGTTCCCGATCCAGAGGCCCAAAAGCCAGAGGACTGGGATGACGAGGAGGATGGAGACTGGGTCGCACCGTAAGTATAACATTCTATTGAATCTGCCATGGTGCTAATCATCTTTGCAGAACTGTTTCCAACCCCAAGTGTGACGATGTTTCTGGATGTGGACCATGGACAAAGCCAATGAAGAAGAACGATGCCTACAAGGGCAAGTGGACCGCACCATACATAGACAACCCAGCCTACAAGGGTGTCTGGGCTCCTGTAAGTGGTCAGAATTATCTATCTAAGCAATCAATTACTAACAATACAATAGCGCAAGATCAAGAACCCCGACTTCTACGAGGACAAGCACCCCGCCAACCTCGAACCTATGGGAGCTATTGGTTTCGAAATCTGGACCATGCAAAACGATATCCTCTTCGACAACATCTACATTGGTCACTCTGTTGAGGACGCTGAGAAGTTTGCTGAGGAGACCTTCAAGGAGAAGCACCCCATCGAGCAACTTCTTGAGATTGAGTCTAAGCCCAAGGTTGAGGACAAGCCGGCACCAAAGTCTCCTTCAGACCTCGTCTTCCTGGATGACCCAGTCCACTACATCCGCGAGAAGCTCGACCTTTTCTTCACCATCGCCCAGAACGACCCTATCCAAGCCATCAAGTTCGTTCCTGAGGCTGCTGGTGGTCTTGCCGCTGTCGCTGTTACTCTTCTTGCCATCATCGTCGGTGTTGTCTCCATGTCTGGTTCCACCCCTCCCCCGGCTGTCAAGAAGGCTGCCGACAAGGCCAAGGCCGCCGCTGTGGACGCCAAGGAGAAGGTTTCTGAGGCTGTTGCTTCAGGAGTTGATGCCGCCAAGACGACTGAGAAGCGTACCACCCGCAGCTCATCGTAGATGAGGTACGAGGTTACGGAGTGCGGGAGTCGAGCCGAGATACCAGGGACAGAATCGGAGGAATGTTCAAGTAAAGGAATTGGAAGATCCCCCTCAGATGCGCTGCATTTAAATTTCTGCAAAACCGTCCGTTTGATTTCGCTCTTGGGATGGTTCTGGCATTCACGTAAATCTGTATTTTAGGCGCACAAAATACTTGAATCACATTGCAAAGTCCTAAAATCAAATCATCATCGTGCTTGTGATTCTGTTCCAACATGCGCCCTTTTCATTTATGTGACGCTGCGGCCGATGCGAGGCAGTGAGTGATTCTCTTACTCCTTTTTCTACAGTATCTAAGCGAGAATCCTCATGTCAACACAGGCTATTTGTTTCTTGTACTCAATAACTTCCTCTACTTCATTTGATAAATTGCTCTAGTTCCTCCCTCTCAATACATTTTCTCCTCTGCCTCATTATCCATCTTTGTTTGTCTGAACCCGACTATTGCTTCATGACTATCAATTTCCACACCCAAGCGTGATCCAACCATGCTCTCTCTATGTTACTGTCTTTGTCTATTGTGGTTCAGTTGCTGTTAGTTCTTGGTGTGTGAATCTTCAATGTAAGAAAAGGGATATGTATTTTCGAGAAGTTGGAGTTGGGTTGTTGAGGTCTCGACCGCAAAATGCGCATGCAGCGCAGACAGCGCAGACAGCGCAAACCGCGCATATAGCGCAGCTAGCGCGAAACGCGAGGAAATTTCAAATATCTGGTTGTCAAGTAGTAGTAGTAGAGAAAGTATGAATTTCCAGGAAGGTTGAACAGATATTGACGAGATGAGATTTACAATAGTCAAGTATCACAGTTACCAAGGATAAAAATTAGAGATGACATGTCAGACTAACGAGAGAGTATCGTGAGGGAATGCGGAGCTCAACTAAGGTTTCTTTCGGAATGTTCATGTTAGACAAGAAAATGGCTAAATACCGTGCTCGAAATGTGTCGCCTTTTCAAAGATACCCTCGTCTTTAGGAGACTTTCAACAGATTCTAGACTGATACACGGATCATCACTAACAGAACAGACTTGTCACTCAATGTCTGAATTAAAGTATCCTAGAAAAGTCCGAAGACACTCATCTATCCATGATCCCTTTTGTAAAGCCAACCATTTTCAATATCAACAAGAATTCATCTCATCTCATCCCAAATCGTCTCGTTACTAAACCCCCTCCATCTGGAACTGCAACCCATCACTGCCGTTCATTTTCACCGCCGTCCCCGCCACATTCACAACCGCCTCTCCATCCTCAACTTGCACCTTCCACCTCTCCGGCATGATAGCCTTGAAATCAAACTTCCCCTTCGCGTTCCTTGGCACCGGTCCATGTTCTGTGATAATAGCATCAATGAGCTGATAGGGCGTAACGTCAAACGCGGGATTCCAGACATTGATTCTCTGGTCCGCAATAGCTACCCTAGCGGTATTGTTGACGTCCACCTTACCATCCTTACCCACCACCGCTCCGCTAATCTGAGTGAGTTCTGTTTGAGCTCGATTCTCGATCTTGATCAGATCGCCATTTTCCTTCTCGAGGTCAATGCTAGTGGTTGGAGCAGCGACGACGAATTTGATGCCGTGGGCTTTGGCGAGGACGGCGAGTTGGTAGGTTCCGATTTTGTTAGCAGTATCTCCGTTTCGGACTACGCGGTCGGCGCCTACGATTACGGCAGTGATGTTCTTTTCGTCTTTGTAGGTTTTGAAGAGGGAGGCGGCCATGGAGTCGGTTATGAGCGTGGAGGGGATCTTCTCGTATACTAGTTCGAAGGCTGTGAGGCGGGAACCTTGGTTGTAAGGTCTGGTTTCGGTGCAGTACGCGTGGTCCAGGTAGTTCATATCATGGAGTTTGCGAATTATACCTAGAGCCGTACCGACACCAGATGTGGCAAGAGAGCTAATATTGGTAAATTTCGCGTTTTCTTGAGACTTTCAGAGTTGGTGATCACATACCCAGTATTGCAGTGTGTCAGGACGCTGATCTTTCTATACGTCTGATCAGAAGCCCCCTGAGTACCAGGTGGACTTGTAGTATAGTACCTGAAGTCGTTACTGGCAGCAACGGCATCGGTCACTGGCGGTTGCAATGCTCTCAGGTACTCTGCTCCCCACATTCCGATTCTCTGGTTCGTGGCAAGATCATCATCAAAGATTTTCTTCGCAACCTGGACGAACCGCGTTCGTATACTATCACATGCTTGTATTTCGTCGGATGTAGTCGTATCAGCTGCAGCTTTCTGGGTCTGTGTCTTGAGAAGTCTGATGGCGTTGGAAAGGTCGACGGCCGTTGGTCTACTTTCCATCAGGTAGTCCAATTTCCGATTGATATATTCCACGAGATTTTGCTTCGTACTAGCATCTGCAGACTTCCAATCAGCAACTGCTCATAGAATCGCATGTAAGTAACAAGCCTACCATCCTTCTTATGCCACAGCTCAACCGCCAGAGCCAGTGCTGCGACAATTGCAATTGCAGGAGCTCCTGGTCAAGCCTTAGCTGCTAGAATTCATCCCACCAAGAAACCCTAAGATGTACCTCTGACGCGCATAGATTTTATACAGTCAAATGCCTCTTCACACGTCGATACATTGTCGTAGACGAACTCATGCGGGAGTTTTAGCTGATCAAGGACGAGAAGCTTGCCGCTTTCGTACTTGATAGCTTTGAGTCCGTGATCCATAATTCTTGGAAGTCGGACCAGTACGATTAGACTGGGCTTAAGAAGTGGTTATGCCTTGCTAATCAAAAAATGTTTGGACAGAGGGAGAATTGGATTTTTTTTTTAAGCATCAACACGTTTTTACAGTAGGCGGAGAATGTCGGCAGAATGACCCCGCTTGCCTTTCTTGGCAGAACAACCCCTCTTCAAAGTTCATTAGCACGTGGGGGTAGGTAGGTCAACAACCTTGGAAGGTCATTTTAAAGAAACAACAACAAAAAAGGTGTTGCAGATGAGGTGCAAGAATATTTACACAGGTTATGAAGAAATAATGTCAATTTCTAAGTAACCCCTGTATTGACAAAGAAATTGAGGGACTCCACTATCAGATTGTGCACCCTTCGTATCCGGTAGGCTGTTGATATTCGATAATATCTCTACTATAGTCTTCTTGCATGTCCCTGATCAAGGCACGAGTCCAAGACGCAAAAAGCATGGAAGGGGCGTTCTCAAACAGACCAATCGACGCCCCCTCCTGCACTCCCGGAGACATGTCCGGCCGGAGTCAACCCTCCTTGAAGGGGAATCTTTTATAAAGTGGCCTGATTTCTCCAAACATCAAGGAGAGTCTCATGTATGAGTATCCCTATCTGGACGCCCCGCTCTTTTCAACACTTTCGTCATGGGTGAGCTCGAGAATTTGCATTTCGAAATAAAAGGGCTCACGTTGTACCACTTCAGATTATCATGAGCAGGTTTTGGATGCAATCATATCTTCATTTCGTACATATGGGTGCGATTGAACGCCACCCAAAATGCCCCTATTCTGGGTAGATAAACAAACAGATCTGGGGAATCTCATCATACCATGGTTTACACCACCTGAACTCCAAGCGCCAGGTCCGTTTCTTGAGCACTACAGTATGACCACCTATAGCAATGACCCTTTATTCACCTTTCCATTGGAATGAAGCGGCGTTGTCTTTCGTGTACTGACGCGGCCGAAGTTTTGCACATTAAATATGGCTTTATGGCCCCGGAGGGCCACCGTTGTTCCTATCGCCTCTGTCGACGATCTCTCCCGCCCGCAGCAATGCGCTCACCGGATCTAAGTTGTTATCGTCGACAGAATTCGAAATATATTCTCGAAGTCGGGGATCAGGTCGGGTAGTGAGAGCACCTTGTGGCTGCGCGGATCCATAGCCGCGGATCGGTGGAATCGAAGGTTGCAAGTCAACAATGGCATGAATTGCTATGATCTAGTAAGTACTTAAAAGTTTTGAAAACATTGTTTGTTATGGCAAGAATGAGACACGCAATAATTAAACGATTTGACGTACGATTTGGAGATTGCTGCGTGGTTACCAAGGTCGATTGAGGGGATAGAGATGGGGGTCGCAGAGGTGGTAATTGATTCTCATACGATTTCTGCGAGTAAAGTGATGGTATGGGAAGGGAGCGTTCGAGTGGAGGCTCCAGAGGCGTGCGAGGAGTAAAAAAAGCAGAGGATCCTGTGCTGGCTGAAGAAGTAGTCGACCTATTCGTCGACTCAGAGGTCAACAATGGAGGAGGATGACTTTGTGCCTGTGCTGAACGATGGGCATGCTGTTGGGATCCAGTGAGGTTGCGTGGATCGGCAGCTTGTGTTCCAGACAACGTTGATCGTCCGTCCGTGACGCTGGACAATCGGGGAAGCTGCTGATGGTTGGTTAGAGTATCGTCTCGCTGACCTTCTCTCCAAGGGTGAAGCTGCTGATGAGATCCATAGAGAGAGTCGCGATATCCGGGGAGTACGGTTGGAGATGGCGCACTTGGCGAGACCTGCGGCTTTGGACCTCCAAGCGCAACTGATAGTTTGGGCATGTTGGATAACTGAGGTGAGGTCTGTCCTTCCGAGGGATGCCATTGGCCAGTCATTGAAGCGGATGATTCTACACGCATGCGACCAATGGGTGTATCACCACCATGTTGACTTGTAGCACTGCTGCCACTGCTCACCGCACTCGCATGTGCCTCGAGCTTTGGTCTTTTGGCTGCATCGGAGTCATTTGCTACGAAAATTTGTTAAGATAGTGTACTGGTGAAGGTGAGTATAAACAACTAGCTTACCTTGCTGTGTTGTTGAATGCCGCGCCTTGAACTCCGCTAGGTATTGCGAATATTCCTTGTAGTTTTCCGTCTTCTTGTACTCGGTGAGTTCATTGTTATATTTCTCCTTTGCAGAAAAGGCCTGCTGTTCATAAGGCTCCTTCTCTGCGGGGGAGAGATTCTGCCAGTTTTCGCCCACCAATTTGGCAATCTCTGTGAAAGACAGATTTCTTCCCTTGAGTTCTTCGCGCATCTTATTCGAAAAAATGACATATGCAGAAGGTGGTCGCTCGGGTGCATTTTCGTCAGGCTTTGGATGTCGTCGATACTTTCTCTTTGCGCCATGGGATATACCGCTTCCATCCTTGCTCTCAGCTTTTATGTTGCCTGCTTTCAGCTCGTCTGGTTGCCTGTCATCTGTTGGTGTATTTCGAGGCGAAGCTAATGCTCGATCCGAAGAGAAGCCTCTCGAGTTGGCGATTTTCCGCTGAAGTTTCCTCCGGTGGCCAAGCTTGACACCCAAGGCATCGAAGTCCGACTCTGTAATGTCGAGGATTGTCTCCCAGGTATCAAACCCTTGTTCGAGGAAGTCGTGGAGGTAGTGAGAGATACCCAGCTCTGCGAATACGTCCGCCAATTCAGTCATACAGTAGACAGCGTCTGGAAACTCTCCAGGCCTGTACTACACAATGATCTTTGCACTTCGCACTTCGCAGAACCCGAATCAACAGTCAGCTTGTGTGGCACCGAGTCCTTCCTTACGAGGAGCTTCAAGATAGTCTTTTGTCACACCAATCCGTCTAACAGTTTGGGATTTGTTGACCTCGAGTGGGTGTCTGAAACAAATATTCGTGCAACGAGCATTGATGTCTACCACGCAGAATACCATCAACTAAGGCTACTGGACATGAAAGGTCAATGGTGCGTCGGAGGGAGCTGGTTATCGCTCTCGAGCATGCCAGAAGTATTTCAAAAGTCCAAAGGTGTCGTGGACGAGTCTTGGCTGTGATTGATCGTGAGAGGCTTTCTGAGTGGTGACCTATATACGTCGTCGATGTAAATTCGTAGACTTGATTGTTCTTCAGTGACAGTAAATGGTTCTTGTGACGCTTGATTGCGGTCTCTTCGGAGGGGTGTCCGGTCGATATAGGAGGAGAAAAACTTTGCCGTCTATTGTCAGCTCATTGAACCAGGTACAGATAATTCATAAGAGCAATGGCACTCAAAATTACCGTTTGCCATCCGCCTATCTCGAATTGGAGCTTGGAAAGTGTGGAGAGTGACGCCAGGAATGTTACCTTTCAGAAGTAAGTACACGCTGGGACGGCTCCGGTAGAGATCGACCGAAACTTGGTGCGAAATTCGGGGCTAGAAGAAGATGGTTCTAGTGGGAGATCGAGATGGGCAACGGGTAAATCTTGACTCGCGACCAGCGAGTCTGGTTGAGTGGGTAGATACTGTAGGGATTCCGCTGGAGTTTTCAGAGCAGGGCGTGATTCGTTGGCAACGGATACCGAAAGTCTACAGTATGATGTATGTACTCGAGCTGAGCGGGTTTTGAGGGTGTGGGGGGGAGGGAAGGGGAGGGAGACGGGAATAAAAAGTATTAAAAGAATCGAAAGGCGTCCGTGTATGTTGCCTGGATGTACGTATAAAGAAGAAAGATCGAAGGAGGGCACGAGGAGGAGTAGTGGTGACTAGTAGAACAACATCGAGTGGGAGTGGGAAGGGGAAATTCACAAATGGATGCGAAGGGATCGAGTTGAAGACAAGAGGGTCGGGTTTCCAGCAGTAGCAGGCATGCCCGTGGCCGTTGTCTGCTATTGTGAATCTGGCTAGCCGAGAGCAACGGGCGGCATGGTAATTTGCTGTAGGGTAGGTCAGGAGGGTACGAGACCATCTTCTTCTCTTTTTTCCACCGCAGGAGGGACGGAAGATTGAGAATTCGGGGGCAGTCTGCGATGGTGCTGGAGGCAGAATAAGCAGCAGATTTGCGTCTGATCCAGGCCATGCAAGATTTCTCAACCCCAGCGCTGGCCGCTGCAAACCTGCATGGCTCTCGCTAGTGGGGCAGAACAGGGTAAAGCCAGGGGCAAGCGGCAGCAGACAGAAATGATCTGGCATCGAGCAGACGCTGCGGAGCTGGGGATCCCTCCGTCCACGGGGTGGGCTTGTTGTCTTGTTACGGTATTTCTGAACTTTTCCCTTTCTCGGTCGAGCCCGGGACACGATGATGATGGTCGTACAAACCTCTTCTCCACTGGCTGCACTGCGTCCGGCCCATCTTTCTAGCATGCCATGCATATTGCAGATTGCATTCTGGCACTGGCACTGTCTGTTCTTGGCCTAGCAGGCAATATTGAATACCAAGTCCTGAATCGTGGTCGTGTCCGCTCCACCTCTCGCACCTGTAACCGCACACAGGAGCGACGTCGACGAACGTGCGGATGGGATGTACCGAGACCATCGTGAAGTATACTTACTTCCTAGTAATTCATTCTGTACGGATACGACCTTACTCGCTCCTCGTCGGGTCGACCCTCACTAGCCCAAAGAGGGCATTCCAGGAAGTGAGGCCTAAGGTGCCCGCCCGACACATCGAACAATCGCACATCGCCATCGCCATCGACACATGGACATTCTTCCGAAACATGGGAAAGGCAAATTCAACCAACGCAACCTATGGAGGCCCGATCTTTCGGCATCATCGTTCTCGTGCGACGCTACGCCTGCCCGCTTGCGTGGAAAGAGGCAACGCAGGCGAAAGGCAGAATGGAAAAGAGAGACAGGTGATGCAATTTCAGATTCGCCCTCCTGAGGTGATCGAGGGATACGCTGCCGCCTGCAGTCGGCGTTTGACCTGGGCCAAGCTTGCCAGGGCCAGCGTAGAATATGCTGTACCGGTCAGGTTAGAGGAGCGTCGCCTCGCCTGTGGTTCGGACCATAGTCGTCGCACTGGATTGTTGTACCCTACAGTAGCGTAGAATAGCCCAATGGTGCCAGATACCGTAAGACGCAAAAGGCCGATGGTCGTATAAAACCACGATGGCAGGCCCTCTTTCGCCCTTTTCCACGCATGGGACATTTCGAACCGTGCCAGATTTTCTGCTCGACCCCAACACCCGGTAGCCAATTGATGCCCATCTCCTTCGAAGTAGGTCATACATGCCTGCCGCACGGAAAGAAGAGCCGAAGCGAAGCAGGGCAGAGCAGAGCAGAACCAGGGCAAGTCTTTTTTTACTACTACGGAGAACCTTCCTCGCCTTCTATGTACGCCATGGTAGCTCGCAGACCTCTTGTGCGTCTTTACAGTCCCATCAGCTCTCGTGCAGGGCCGTCGAATTTTTGACATGCCTTAGGTGCCTCTAGCTAGGTATGCTGCGAAGTAAATGGACACCGCAATGAGAGGACAGTATCGCCGGCCTCGTCTACGTTTGGGAAGGAATAGCAACTCACATGTTACTGAACGAAACAATCGCCTGGTGGAGAGAGGTACCCGGGTATTTACTTTCGGCCCCCAGTCACGTGGGGACATTTATTCTCCTGGCCTTTTTAAAGTTTTGCAAAGCAAAGGACGACCTGGTTATTGCATAAGGTTGGTACTTCTTATGAGTGCTTCTGTACGGTGTTGACCGCGAGCAATTGGTTTCGGTAGCGCTGAGTTCTAGCTAAGAGGTAACGATTGGGCACTCAGTCTATGATGATGCTGAGTATCAACAGAGATTGCTTGCGGTCTAGTCTTCCATCAATTCCTATGAAGTCATGCCGAGAATCTCGCGGAACCTGATCGCGCTGCTTCCTAGGAACAGGCGTTGTCATCTTTTCGTTGTTTCTTGTGGGACTTTTCAAAAGCATGAATGAGAGACTATACTTTCAAGCCGTGAAAATATTTTATGGTCTGTCGATAGTTGCCAGAGCACGGTCAGTGTGTCTGGTCGAGGAATGAAAACTACTGCTATCGTTTTGTGCACTTGCTTGGCGCCTTGTAAAAGTGATCCAGACTGAAATTGGGGAAGGAGTATAAACAGTGTCGCAAGAAATGACTTCAAATGACCTCAAATCTAAGGAAGTCAAAAGACTAGAAAACAAGAAGGAAGACGAGAAATAAGACCTAATACAGCTTGAAAAACCCCCGGTCAATTACAATCTTCAATTCAATCCATCTATCATTTGATACCTCCAAAAAAGCAGATTGATAATTGTGTATATTGAAGGTTAATAACGGCATGTTTTAAAAATAATATACATAATCCAAACCTCATCCGGAAAAAAAGATGCTGTTTTAAAAAAGTTCTTCGGCGAGAGTAGCAAGCATTGTAGAACATGCTCACGAAGTTCCAAAAGGTTGAAAGTGAGGGCAATGAAGAACTGAGCTGCTAAACCGATGCGGCCTGGCTCAGTTTTCTTTTGCGCCACAAACACAAACGGGGATTAAAGTCCATCAACACTCCATCTGATTATTTCGCCAACTGTCATCAGTGCATCACAGCATTCCTCAGATCTTCGGTACGCGCGAGTCCGGGATCATTGCGAACCTGTCGAATAAGACGCTCCGTGCTCGTCCACTTCACACCTCTGATCCTGGACGGGGCTGTCTCATGATCGCTCCCAAACTCGCTTCACGATAAAACGCTCCTCTGGACTTACTTTGCTAGAGCATCTAGCCACCACAAAAATGGCCTCATCGAACGATTCCTCGAAAGGTGACCATGCAGAAGTGTCAGATACTGACGCTGATTTAGCGCAGGTACGTGTACATTGATTTCATTTTGCGTTTCTATCATTGGCAGTCGTGACATCCGGATTGGGGAGCAAGAAGTCTCGACTACCCCAAGCAGGTTGCCAGACATGTGACGGCTATGCAATGTCATGATATGACTGTTCTAGCCCTGCAATTTGAGATTCCCATGCGGACGGGACACCAATTCAATCATCAGATTCACAACGAACTAGGGTTACATCCCACCTGGTGTTGCTGCACCTCGCGCGCTTCTGGATTTTCTTGGCGCCACAGATGTTCTAACATGTTCTAGATCTCTATCTCTGAAGCTTGGACCCAAATTGCAAAGTACGTGCCATTTTCACATTGCCATTATCATCTTGCAATTCGCCAGCCGCATTGCAGGGCTTGCAAATTCTGTATCCCTTTAAAGCTTGCCATAATTGAGCATCTCCGCGGAACATCTTTTTCTCCACTCCATGCTCTGCAAGTCAGAAGTCCTAATCTGTGATGATATATCCGTGTTTGATCAGGTCAGATCAATCGAGTGATCTAGATCTCGGTCCCGGTCTAACATCCTCCTTCTCCAGAGTGGCGGTTTTTAGACGCAGATCGCTTGCATCTTGGCATAGACTACCGGCAGCCTTTCCGTGGTTGGCGGAACATCTTAAATTAACCGCTGCGCGCTCCCATTGTCTCGATGCTTCACTACTAACATGTAGAGCAGAGGTGAAAAGACGGCACAAGCACTTGAGTCGCATCTCACGAGTCTCGAAAAGAAGATCGACGATCTGCTTGCCTCATTCGAAGAGTCGGAACGAGCAAAGGTCGACGAAGCCAACTCGGAGGCATCAGATTCGAGGTCTGGAGACAGCAATGGAGGCACTGAAACGAAGGCTTGAGCATAAATACTTCACTCGATCGATGCAGGGACGACGTGTACATACCTTGCCAATGCCAGTGGGCAATGTCATGACGGAGCCACCCGGTCATATGCCATACAGAACATAGACAACTACACTACAGAGCATCGAAATTGCTTGTACACAACATCGATCAGGCAGCCTTGCTTACGAGTGCTGTTCATATGTTTGGTTGTGTCTTTTGAAAGAACAACTGTAACTCGAGAAGCAAGTGCCTCACTGAGGACTCAATTCGAAAGGACGAGTGCTTCCTCGAAGACAATCGAGGAAAGTTACCTTGTACTATTGCAGACATGGCAAAGTTCCCCACACTTTCTCTATTATATCTATGCAATTTAAGCAGGAATTATGAACAACAATAGCCCCCACAAATTAAGTCGCACTATCTCCCACTCTTGCACCGCACCGGAAAACACTTATACAAGAATTTGAAATTGTGACAAAGTTTACACCCGAGTGCATTTCGTTGTTATTACCAGGGTCAAGAGATCCAAGTCATCTTGTCAATGACCTTGCAAGATCCAGATTTAAAGTTGTCTCATTTATTCTTTTCTGTGATATTTTGGAAGAGTAAATCACTCGGTCTCTCGCCGAGACTAGTGATGAGCACAAGGCTTTCTGATGCTCTAACCTGGATATCGCAAGCCTCGAATGTCCAGTTTCCGTATAGACACTACATTCATCTTACCGAAAAACAACCAATCCCAGCATATGAAAAGTTTTTGTTGCATATCGCACCCACTTTTGCAGTATTCTCTACAGAGATCGGAAGTTTGTCTTTTTTCCCGGTAGATGTGCAACAAAAGCTTTATTCTCGGAGCTGATTGGCTATGCGGGGCTAGAGACCGACCAAGTCCACCTGACCTTCTTTAGTCATGTAACGTTTTCTTTACTTGTCCTGTGTCCTCCAGCTCTTCAGGTCGATGTGCAATACCTTGTTGGAGAACATATCCCCGTAGTTCCAAACATTCCAAACTTACAACACGCAGCAAGGTGGTGCCATCTTCACATTCGAGCGCAAATTACGAAGACTCAACGGATACAGAGTCACCGTTATGTGTACTCAAGTTCGATACCCAAGCGAAATCCAATGAGCATTGCCTAGTCTCAGTAACGAGCCAATTCGCTGAACATGCTTCGCCATGGTCTCTACAGTGCATAGAGATTGGCGATACTATTCACCTTCGCCACAAAGCACTACAAAATTCTTCTCTCTTACAAGCAGCTATTTCATGTCAATGTCCATCTTCATGAACCTCGACAAAGTGGATTAGTTGTGCTCAGAAGTGTAGTCAGGGCAACAAAACCGAGTGAAAGTCCCGACGAACAATATGATTTTCGGAAACGAAAAGTCTGGCAAAAGCAGCGACATTGAAGTACCTTCCAATGTCGGGGGAAGGTCCTTGAAAGTCGGATGTATTGGGAACCGGACAAAATGAACGACCAATTGAAGAGCGAGGATTCATTGTGACATCTCGGTTGATACTCTGTGGTCGGGAGTGGGAGCTTGACAGAGTCAAAAGTCTCGGGACTTGAAGACGATGGCAGTGTTTGCACTTGGTGTCTGATGAGTAGTCTCGAAGTGCAAGCGCCATCTGATCCAAATTCTAATAAGAGTGGAGCGATTTTAGGTCCTGAGGGCAATATCAAGTAAGTAGACAGTACAGAAACCTTGAAGCAGAACATGGTTCTGACTCAACACTAGCCGTTCATGCACATTTATATCTTAAGTTTGGAAATGAAATGTCTATGTGTCAAGATTTGAAACTCAACTTTTGTATTTGTTTTTGGTATTGAACGACTAGCATATTGACTACCGTATTTACAATACGCAATAAAACCTTGACTTGAAGGTGAATTGCTAGCGAGTCTAAAGTTGAAGTTGAACTAAGCTTGAATTAAGCTTGAATTAAGCTTGAATTAAGCTTGAATTAAACTTGAATTAAACTTGAATTAAACTTGAATCGATCTTGAACTTGAAGCCTAACTTTTCAGATTTTTAATATGGACAGTCAACGTACTTGCGACGTGCAGCAAATCTACTTTTCACAATCCAATTGGCTCTCCTTAGTATCATGTCGAAAGGTGAATTCAAAGGTTATCCGAGGAATCGATGTTCAAGCGATCACTGTGAATGTCTAGCAATAATGGAGTAAGCTGAGGAGGGAAAAGCATGAAGTGAAGAAAAGAGTTCTTGGAGATTAAGAGGATAGCATGTAAATACAGTCTGAGTTTCGAGTTGGGCTTCAAAGTTATAACAAATCCAATAAGTTTGTGTCTATGGTTATGTTTCACATCTCGTGCATTTTGGTCAGATGGATATTGACCGAGGCTTAACTCCGATATCGCACTTCTGGAACGAGGCAGAATGTGGAGAATGCAATGTATCGTAACCTCGCACTTTTGTCCAATGACCAGGCAATAATTGAACGTCAAGGGCGCAGTTAATGCAGCAGAACTCCATAATCTAAGATATTTGTGGTCGACCTACAGGTTTTCAACGGCACGTGACGAACACGATTAAGGGTTACCGGGGCGGTTTTGGTCGAGGTTTTCCCAAATCAAAACCTAACACTTGGATATTCATTTCTTGAGTACTACTAATCGTGGACTTAAATTATTGAGCAGATTTGTCCAAAAGTAAATAGATCTGAGGTTAGGTGATAGCATTTCCCTAGTCCAGAAATCTACGATAAGCTACAGCCGTCTCCATCTTACAGGGGTACGTCCATTCCAGGAACATCGAGTCAGAGTCCATTTCAGGAGATTTTTAGATAACAAGGGATTTGAGTAAAAAATTCCATGTCATCTTCTTTCCTCAAACTCTCAATTGTCAATTACTAAACTGCTGCAGCTATTTCAATTTTGGATAAGCTCAAGCCGGCTATCGAATACCTACGCCTTCCCGCCGATTTGCTTATTACGGTGAGTCAACATTGTCCCGCTTCCCACGAGATCATACGTACTCAATTTTCATACTCCATGAAATACTGACCTCTATCTGAGATTTAAAAGCTCTTGAAGCAATTCAATTCCGTACCGCTATGATGAATGGCCATGCAGTAGAAAGTGGGAGTCATCTCACCCAAGCCGGCATCGAAGCTGCCAAGGCTGTAGCCCACGACGAGCCAGCAATCAAAGAGCTCGACGCCTCAAAGCTTACAATTACTCGAGCTACCGCTCCACGAGATGTTCCTGCGGCCAATTCGAAAGAGGCCACCAATATGAAAACCTGTAACTAGATTTATGGTGACAGTGCAAGCCTTCAGCTAATGATTTTAGGTACGGATCATATGGTCAAGGTTACGTGGACGAGCGATGCTGGATGGCATTCCCCTGTGATCGAGCAGTATGGACCTCTGACCATGATGCCAATTGCATCTTGTCTTCACTACGCCACGCAGTGTTTTGAAGGAATGAAGGTTTACCGTGGCTATGACGGCAAGCTTCGTTTATTCAGACCGGACAAGAATTGTGCTAGATTGAACATGAGTTCTGCTCGTGTGGCGTTGCCGCAATTTGATACTCAGGAGTTGGAGAAGTTGATGAAAGCATTCTTGGCGATAGATGGTCCCAGTAAGTTGTCTAACCTTAAATGCTTATCAACCGGACTGACAATAATAGAATGGCTCCCCAAATCTCGATCTGGGACATTCCTTTACTTACGTCCAGCTATTATTGGTAATGGCGAGGAGATCGGAGTCACTGCCCCAGCAGAAGTCCTTTTGTTCATGGTAGCCGTTCTATGGCCGGACTTTTCTACTCCTGGTCCTGGAGTGAAGCCAGGACTCAAATTACTGGCTTCCAAGAACGATACTCGAGCTTGGCCAGGTGGATTTGGATACGCAAAGGTCGGTGCCAATTATGGCCCTGCATTCGTTGCTCATATGGAAGGAAGAAAGCAAGGTTATGACCAGATCCTTTGGCTGCTTGGGCCTGAACAACATGTTACAGAAGCGGGTGCTAGCAATTTCTTTGTTGTCTGGAAGACGAAGGAAGGTGCATTACAGCTTGTAACTGCTCCTTTGGAAGGAAAGATTATTCTTGAAGGCGTCACTCGAGGAAGTGTGCTTGATCTGGCTAGGGAGAGGCTGGTGAAGGGATCGAAATATATCACATCCGAGTTGGGAAGCATTGAGATTGTAGAGAGAATATTCACCATGTCTGAGCTCGTCGAAGCTTCTAACGAGGGACGACTTGTCGAAGCATTTGTTGCAGGGACCGCTGTAAGTGAACTCGGGCATGCAAGCACAAGATTTTCATTAACGATCAATAGTACTTTATTACGCCAATCTCGGCTATCAACTTCAGAGATGAAGAATTCGAGATCCCCATGGGAGATGGCTCATGTGGTCATTATGCTGCGCTGCTGAAGAAGGTAATGAATCCCTCGTCCGACAAAAGTGAAAATGCTAATACTTTGCCTTGTAGTGGTTGGGTGACATTATGTACGGCAACGTAGATCATGAATGGGGGGTTGTCATCGATGAGGAGTAATGATTCGTCCAACGGCCCTGCTGTACATAATCATCTCCAATATATATACTTCTTCAAAACTTTGTCAACGATAAAAATGTGGCATCGAGGTGAGAGCAGATGAAATCAATTCCTCTTGATCAACATTAAATTGTGAAAGTATCTAAAACTAATTCCGAATGCAATATTACAGGACGAAAAGGGTGTGCTCCAATTCCCAGCCACAGCGTGCGCGGCTTGAAACTGGTGCCGAATTGAGAAATGAGGGGTCAATTTACAGGGGCTTGCCCGCTAAGTAGCTTACCCTGCAGAACATAACTTCTTCCCCATGTTGTTCAACAGACAGACCGCCTCAACTTCTACACAAACAAATTTGTCTTCCTCAGCCAATTTTCCAATTAGTCTCTGAAACTCACACCTCGAACTTTCAAGATGGCCGGCACAGCAGCCTACCCACCGCTTGACCAGCGCCCGATCAAGAACACAATCTGCCTCTTCGACGTAGATGACACCCTCACAATCCCCCGCCGCGTACGTTCACGAAACCTCCCACCCAATCTCCCCACCAAATCCTAACCTTCCCGACTCACAGTTCGCAAGCCCCGAGATGCTCACCCTCCTCGCCGCCCTGCGTCAAAAAGTCGCAATCGGCTACGTCGGCGGATCAGACCTAGCCAAACAACAAGAGCAACTCGGCACCAGCGAAGTCCCCGTAACGACCATGTTCGACTTCTGCTTCGCGGAGAACGGGTTGACGGCCTACAAGATGGGCGTCCCGCTCGCCTCGCACTCGTTCATTAAGTGGCTCGGCGAGGAGAAGTACAAGCAGCTGGTCAAGTTCATCTTGCACTACGTTGCGGACCTGGATATCCCCGTGAAGAGGGGCACGTTTGTGGAGTTTCGGAATGGGATGATTAATGTTAGTCCGGTTGGGAGGAATGCGAGCGTGCAGGAGAGAAACGATTTCAATGCCTATGATGCCGAGCATAAGATCCGGGAGACGTTCGTGGCTATTCTGAGGGAGAAGTTTGCGGATCTGGGATTGACGTGAGTAAGCCCTTTGCATACGAGGTCAAGGTGGCATGATCATATTTGCTAATGTTGGTGTGTTGAGTACAGATACTCGATTGGTGGCCAGATATCGTTCGATGTCTTTCCTACTGGATGGGATAAGACTTATTGTCTGCAGCACTTGGAGAACGAGGCTAAGAAGCCGGGTGGAATTCAATACACTACTATCCACTTCTTTGGCGACAAGACGCACAAGGATGGCAATGACTACGAGATCTACTCAGATCCTAGGACGATTGGTCACTCTGTTTTGAACCCAGACGATACATATCAACAAGTGAAGAAGCTCTTTGATCTGTGACTCCCAAGTCATGGAGGGGATTGGAGTATGCTTTGATAGGACTGTTCACTTCGAGTTTGAGCGAATGTGCATATGCTAGCTTTGATTCGGTTTATATCATATTTCTTCTCTTCGCTGTGTGGGAGATAGAGGAAAACAAAAATAATATTCAAACGCTCCCCTACAACTCCTTCTTCATGAAATGCTTGATATCTTCTTTTGTAAAGGGAATCGTTAAAAGCGCTCCTATCGCCCGAATTCAAGACCAGGAATGATTACTGGCCCGTATTTGGTGGGCGGACTGAAACCACCATCTCCTTGAACCACAAAATCAACCGCCAAACTCAGCTTCGCTAGACCTTGCTGTCCGCTGTGCATGCTGCCAGCATATGATGTGCCGGCGACGACTTCAGGGTCATATGCTACAAAGGCAACGTAATTTCTTCTGCCCATCAGCTTCTTCATCTCTCGAGGTCCACCGTTGGTGTCTGTTTGGAAGATTTCCATCATGTCTTCTTTTGTGTCTGAGACTGTGTTGGTGGTCTTCTGGCCGTTTTGTGGCACGTAGAGAGGCTTGTTGTTGTGTAGCATCTTGAGGACATAAGATGGTGGAGGTGCAGCTACAACAGCAGAGGAGATGACCTGATACATTGTCTTGTGGTCACTTGGGTGACTTGGATCATGCAGCAATCCTGCACCGCAGCAGTTCACATCTAGTGTTGCAGTTAGCCAATGCGTCTCGATAAGAGAAAAGTGCTCTTACCTCCGGATAAGAAAGTCATGCGGATGCCTTTCTGGTGTCCAATTCCTTGCAACGTCCTGATCAAGTATGTTCTTTCGAGATCTTTGGATTCATGTGTCCACATATCTCGTAGCTCATCTGCAATGTCAATGTCTCCAAACGTGTTGAGGACACCGCCCATCAAGCCTGACTTGCCGACTGCTTTCTTTACTTGCGAGAAACCGGAAGCGACTGCTTCTTTCCCTCCAACAACGCCGGCTACAGAGCTCGTGACCTTCCCAAGGAGATTGTAGGTTCCAGTGACTCCCTTCTTCGCAGCTGATATAGTTTGAGTGATACTCTCCATTGTATCCAGGCGAGGATATACAATCGGAACGGAAACCATCCATATACAGTGCTGAACGCTTGGTGGCAATGTTGCAACTTTGGGGAAAATTCCTTGATACGTCGGTCCTGCCAGAACTTGGCGCTGATTTCTCTCAGAGCGGCAGTCTGGTCCAACAACCACAACCGCAGGTCCTAGATACTTTACAAAATGCCATCCGGTTCCAGTTATCGTAAAGAGGTCAACGTCAGTGTTAACATTTCGGAGAATCTCCAAAGTCGTATGATGCTGGAACAAAAGATACATCTCAATGCCGATGCGTCCAATGTTTTTAAACATATTTGATGATTGCATGTACTCGGGATACGATCCGAAGCCGTCAAAACTGTAATCTATTAGCACCTTGGATCGGGTAGTTCAGAAGCTCAACTTACATATCATGATCGTCAATTTGAAGCACGTGAGGAATTTGAGCGAATGCCTCCCTCAAGTACGGTTGATCAAAATGGCTTGTGTAATAATGGAAATAAGCATGAGAGACATCTTCCTCGTGCCTTGCAGTCCACGCTGCGCTCTTTCGGTTATCCTTGCCGCTCATGGCAAGCCATTGTCTGAGCAGCGGAACCTCTTTCCATAACCTGTCTCCATAAATCTGATCGCCCAATCCAAGCTGGACATGAAAGCCACCACACTCGACATTCTTTTGCAAGATATCTTTCCACATGAAGCCAATGCCACCGAGCTTTGAACGTTCGTTCAGATTCGTGTTCATTGCAAAGTCATTTCCGGAATGTGCTATAAATCGCCAATTCGTCTCATACCGGCCTGCCACGAGGAACTCATATCGAGTACAGCCAAGATGTGATGTTATAGCATAGGTCCACTTGTCACTCGGGCCATCTCCCATTTGCAGGTCAACATCGTATCTATAGAAGGTATAACGTTGATGTGTGAAGATTGGATTAGGTTTTAGTTGGCGCGGATTCGGAGAGAGATCAACACTTTGATGGATGTGAATGGTTGGAGGTTGTAAAGCATCAGTTACAAGCATGATGGTACCAAGCCAAACGCCTCTTTCGAAGTCCATATTGACGTATCTTAGGTATGGACCAAAATACACTCCATTTGTAGGAGCCACTTTATACATATCAACTCCAGCACTTGGGGGAGGACCGGAGAATCCAGCAGCAGTGGGTGTTTGTGAAGTCATACTCATTATACTCTCGGCGTAGCCAGGAGTATGTGGTGGGAAGCCAGGGGAGCCCAAAGGAGTCTTCCCAAATGCGCTGAGTCCGGGCGAGGCCAGTGGGTTGCCATAGGTAGACATTGTTGGGGACAATGGCGCGATGTCATTCAGAGGTTGTGGACCTTTAGGGAATTCCCATTGTGTGGCTTGTGTGGGTAGGTGGATGTAATAATATTGACCAGAGTTCTGATCAAGATGGGCTATCCACCCTTCTGGAAGGGGTGGTGGAGACGAAGGCCCAGCACCTTGAAAGGGTGACGCATTAGCAAATTGTTGTACAGGTGCAGCTGTGGCTATTGCGGCCATCGACTGTACTGGTTGCTGAGGATATGCGGGTTCATCTCTTGGGTCATTTGCAAAGGCGGGATGTCCCGGATGTTGCAATGCAGGCGAGGTCATAGGTGAAGCGATATCCGGCCTCGAAGCAGTGCTTATGTTGGCGGGTACATTAGAGCGTTTTTCTTGAGGATATGACTGAGCATTGCCATTCACACCTGGAGTGACGCTCGAATAAGCTGGAGGTGGTGAAGGAGAAAGTTGCATGCGTTGAAAGTCTTGCTCCAGAGCATTCGGCTGTGAGCCTGGGCGTTGGCGTGCCGGTTCTTGCTGACGTGGTGGGGAAGATGAGGCTGTCACTTGATTTGGACCTTGATAGACCGTAGGAGGCCCATGCGGTTGATTGTCTGGGGACTCTGTAGGTGTCCAAGGCCTGGGTATACTTTGCGGCTGAGCTGGCGCAAAGCCTGGCGACAGTGGAAGTTGAGGAACTGGTGGAGGTCCATACTGGTTCATCCTTTGTGCGGCTGCAGCATTCTGAGCTTGTAAGCTACTTAAAGTAGCTGTCCCTGATATGCCCGCAGCAGCATAACGAGCTTCAATGCCACCACCAGCCGGATCACCGGGACCCAAAATGGGAGTCTCTGGAGGTGGGGGAGAACCTCGAGTAGCTCTTGTCGTTGAGGTTGACGCTGTAGAGGCAAAACGATTCATGGCGCTAGCAGTGGGAGCTATCAAGTTTGGATTATCTGCAGACGTCCCATTAAGCTCGGCTGCTCCTGGGACAGGCGGAGGATAATACTGTTGCTGCTGCTGTGGACGAAACTCGGGGTAGGAGGTCGCGTTTGTTTGACCAGGGCGACTTGCGCCTTGGGAAGGTTTTGGGTCTCTTCGGGGTTGCTTCGCAAACAAACCTTCCTTGTCAGGAAGATTTAGACCTGGAGACTCTGGCAGAGGTTTAGGGGCAGTCCCCCGTCTTTCTGCCAGACCTGGACCTCTCTTGTCGACGGGACTTGTGCTTATTCGCGGAGTTGTGTCATTTGTACCCTTCCTGCTCGGTGACGGTCTGCTGTTATCTTGACTTGACCCTCCAGATCCTGTTCTGTTCGGGTTGGGTCTCGAATCGTCGGGATATGGAAG
This sequence comes from Mollisia scopiformis, assembly GCF_001500285.1. NCBI lineage: Eukaryota > Fungi > Ascomycota > Leotiomycetes > Helotiales > Mollisiaceae > Mollisia > Mollisia scopiformis. Next base: position 370,330 of record NW_017263583.1, read on the forward strand.
CCGTTGCTTGCGAGACTCGATAGGCTTTGCATATAAATCTTCGTCCTCGGGATAGGGAAGAGGGCTCGCAGAGCTTGAGGCGCCGGGAGGTAGAGGGAATGTGAGTTTACTGCTACTGTTGCTTGGGGGCGGATAGTTGAATCGACCTGACGCTGCTGAGTCTGCGCGTGGCTTGGGACTGGTAGGTTTGGAGATTCTCAGAGGTTCGACGGTAGGACTGTCCTCTCCATTCAAGGGTCGCGAAAAGAACAGCTCCTCCTCTGGCTTGCCTTGACGCGAAGCCATATTCAGGTACCGGGAGTAATGTCGATGGTTCCTGATCCAATTAAGATTCGCTAAGTGACGCACGAAGTGTTATTTATAGGATGTTGTCTTCGGTGGGTGAGCTATCTGATGAGGCACAGATGAGCGATGCGGGCAAGGCGGGGTGTACGGATCTCAGGCGGCCGGGCCTGCTTTTCTGCGACCACGAGGTAGACCAACGGTAGTACTGATGAAACAAATGTGTAGATATACGAAAGCGCAAAAGCTGAGAGGCGGAAAGGGAGAACAAGATACAGGAAACGGAACACGGGGAAATACTTCAAGAAGCTGGAGATTTCATGATAGATTGGGAGCAAACGCCCACGAATGCAGCGACGGACTTCGCTGGGCAAGTGAGACCACTGTGATTGGTGGGTCCGAAAGCGCTGCCAGCTTGGCCAGTCATCGCTGCGAAGTATCCTTGCCGGCGGCTACAAGAAGGGCCAAGACGACAGAAAGTGCATAAAGGGGGAACGATACCTCAGTGCAAGCGCCGGGAAGACGTAAGTGACTCGCTTTGCCGCTGGACTTGCGAGAAGAATGAATCCATCTTGGACACGATACCTTTGGAACCACGGGAAATGTCTTAGACGTCCTCGTCCTCGCCATGGACAGCGCACAGATGCCCGAGTGCCGTGAACCCCAACCGAGCTTCCATGCTTGGCGAAGACACCAGAATTGGACGGCGGTGATGAGTTAGAAGAAAGTGAATGTTGCGACAGGTACGGCAAAGGAAGAAACAGAGAGTAGAGAGAAGACAAAAGCTGTATGAACTGTAGAAAGAGAACCGGGTGACAAAATCCGAACGGACTCCTCACTAACACTAATGGCAATGGCAATGGCCGAGATGTTCAGACTTGCAGACTTGGTGCCTCTCACGTGAGGCCAAAAAGCTCAGACCCGCGAAAATATTCCACTTTACGCGCCACTTCACGCGTCGGGGAGCGCGACGCGACGTGAGGAAATATCTCGGTCAACCACCGAAATTTCCAACCTCAATTACCTCCATCGACACCCAGATTTCCGCCTACCTGCATCCCACCTTCCTCCTCTACCAACGGTCCTTTCACACAGCAACGCACATCCACCACCATGGCGACTTCTGTCTTAGGGAAGCGAACGAGAAGCGCTGCTCTCAATCTCGAATCGGCCAAGTCAAAACCCATCGCCAAACGCGTCAAGCGTCAAGGTCGACCTGAGATCTTCAACGACGAGAATGAGAATCCATTTGTGGGAAACTTCTCGCGCGACACGGATCACGATGGCGAGCCAATGCACCTGGATGAGGGCTCCGAGAGCATTTTCACCATTGTTGTACCAGTCAAGCATGGTGTCGCTGAAAAGCATATTGTACAGAATCCCACACCTCAAACACCTCGCCACAGAGACGCGCTCTCCAAGAATGGAACGATTACACCGAGACACAGAGTCATCGTTGGTGGGAAGCCATTGACGCCTCGAACACCTCGCACTCCATCCACTCCAGGTGCATCAATTTCGACCGTGTACAGCAAAGCGCGACAATTGTTCATCCGCAGCTCAGAACCTGGCAAACTTGTCGGCAGAGAAGCAGAGCGAGAAGAGTTATCAAGCTTCATCGAAAGAGGTATCGAGAAGACCTCAGGAGGATGTATATATGTTAGCGGACCACCAGGAACGGGAAAAAGCGCAATGGTAAACGAAGTCACGGAGACTTTCGAAGAATCTGCGACTTTGCGCAAAGAGTACATCAACTGTATGAGTATGAAGACGTCGAAAGATCTGTACGGCAAGTTGTTGGAGACCTTCTGCGAAGGAGTTGATGTATTGGAAGGAGACGAGCTCAAGGCGCTTCAAGCTATCTTCGTACCAAAGAAGAAGACGAAGTCAGTCTATGTGGTTACCCTGGACGAGATCGACCACGTCCTTTCGTTGGATCTTGAGATTCTGTACAAGCTATTCGAGTGGTCCTTGCAGAAGTCTTCCCACTTAGTCCTGATTGGAATTGCCAATGCTTTGGATCTGACAGATCGATTCTTACCACGACTGAAAGCCCGAAATTTGAAGCCTCAACTGCTTCCATTCCTACCCTATACCGTAATACAGATCAAGACGGTCATTACAACGCGACTGAAGTCGCTTCTGGCTGCAGACTCTCCGACACCCGAATATCTGCCATTCCTTCATCCAGCAGCAATCGAGTTGTGCTCCCGAAAAGTAGCCAGTCAAACAGGCGATCTTCGCAAAGCATTCGACATCTGCAGACGAGCCATAGATCTGATTGAGACGGAAACGAAACAGAAGCATGAAGCCGCACTCCAGGAGCAACAGTTACAAGACTCTCCTTCTAAGAGACCTCTGGAAGAGAATAATAATTTGTCCTCCCCAATATCAACCCCTCCGAGAAAGATGGCCAACAAGACTCTCAACCAGTCACTTTCAACACTCACTGTCGAAACTGCCCCTCGAGCACTGATCTCACATGTTAACAAAATCACATCAGCTACTTTTGGCAATGGTGCCAACCAGAGACTGAAAGCGTTGAACTTGCAACAGAAGGCGGCTTTATGTGCGTTAGTGGCTTTGGAGAAGAAGAAGAGAGAAGCTATGGCCAATGTCATGGCGACCCCATCCAAGTCGAAGACTGCTGCTCCAACGATCAAAGCACTCTACGGTGTCTACAGCATGCTCTGCACCCGGGACTCTATCCTACATCCTCTGACCAGCACAGAATTCAGGGATGTGGTGGGAAGTCTCGAAACGCTTTCGTTAATTAGTGCCGTTGATGGGCGAAACGGATCATTCATCTCCTCGACGACATCAAGTAAAAGAGGACGAAAATTTGGATCTGGCATTGGTGTAGGAGATGAGAAGAGAGTTGGAAGCTGCGTTGGCGAGAAGGAAGTCGCGCAAGCTGTGGAGGGTCTTGGTGCCGGTATCTTGAAGAGTATTCTCAGTGGAGAGGGATTGGATGATATGAATTATTGAGTTTTCGGCATAGCATAGCGACGGTACGCGTAAGCATAAGCATTGTTGTTGTATAGGATAGAACAATCAGGCGCACTTGTATAAGTCATAGCATTGGAGTTGGGATATGTATGCATTAGGAGGAGTAAAAAGATTCATTGCTCTTGACATTACTGCGCTACTCTATCTGCGATCGCGATTTGTGAGTTGTGTTTCTTAGATCGTTTGAACAAGATGCTTGGATATGTCTCAAGAGGGTTGGCCTGCTATAGTCCGAGGATTGGAAAAGGTTAATTGTTTGATATACTTCGTAATGTCGCCATAGGGCTGACAGTCTTACACACTAGTCTAGGTGAGACATCTAATTGTTCAAGCCGAGTACCACCATGCTCGAGCGCAGAGAGGCTTCCCGCATGAGACTACCCGGGATAAGCGGATGAAGCGTCATGACCCTGTGTGAGTGACCGTGCCGCACGAGTCAACTTCGAGTACTTATGAGTCCATGAGTTTGTCTCAACTCCTCGATGAGTTCAATCATGATTTCTCCGTCCATAAAGAAAGCGCAAAACAGTTACCGATTTTGTCACCTATAATTTTCATTTTATTTTTTGGTATCAATAGAATAATAGCATAAAAGATCAATCAAGAAAGAAGGTTCGGTTCATCTGAAGTCTTCTGTCTCAGAGTCTGTCGCGGGGAGGATCTTCAGGCACATCCTTGCAGATGTCATGCGGAGCATACCCGCTTTCGATGTCTTGGCGCCCGAAGGGTCGGTCCATGGTTAGTGCTATTTTGATGGATGACCTTGAGCGTTGTGGAAATGATGTGTTGATGGCGAGCGGGGAGTGGGTAGGAGACCGCTAATAGCACTGGTGAGAGCGAGGAGAGCTGGAACGCCGTTGTCGCGCATTTCTCTGCAATGTGCCTGCCTGAGTGATGGCGCACTTCATTAGGAGAGAAAGGAGGATTGTCTGGGTACCCTTTCTGCCCGTCGAAAGGTTGAATGGAATCCAGAGACTTGCCACCCTTCATGATGTGAGTTTACTGGTACTCGGTACTCGGCTTTGCGTCGTGGCATGAGAACCGAGAATCAGGGGTCCTCGAGTATGCCTTCTTGAAAAATCACTGACAATGAAACCAAACCTCGTACCACTTGGCCCAATGGTAACCACGTTGGACAGTGTCCGATATGGAGCAGTCTGAATCTAGAAACAGGAGTATCAATATATTTGCCTCTTCATCCCACGAGGCAATTGTTAGATGATTTAGGATGGCTTGCATGCACTAGACCGAAATGGCTCAAAATTTGCCCCCTGAAGTGCTTAGCTTGTTAGCTTGGCTGTCAACTCAGTGGGGAACCAATCACCACTTTCCAGCAATCTCATCCTTGAAGGATGGTGCCACTGAAAAGATAAGGCTAACTGGGACTAGGACAGGATCAAGACCCAGACCCACCAGCTGAACCCTTCCTTCGGGACCAAAAGTGCTCCTCGAGTCTCGAGAGTTTCGAGTCCCAAACTCGCCTCCGCAACTCCAATCCTCCTGCTTCTCTTCCACCAACACATTTCACGCTCGACCTTGCTCAACTACGACTGTGGCACGTCATGATGGAGGACGACTGATGCGGACCAGCCCAGGGCGAACCTAAAGGAATACACCAAAGCCGCCCAGCCTCTACTCATTGTCCAGTACTGTGCGACTTCTCGCTATCGCTATCGCTGCGGCTGCGTCTGCGTCTGCTTGCCACCGCCTCTACGTATCTATCTTATAGGACTTTCCTCTCACCTATTGTAGTGGGTAGAATCGCAAGCAGGAAATTCACAGACCGACTCATTGCCAACCATGGCCGACCAGAATAATGATCTGGAGAAAGCCAGCGTCTACTCAACGACCAAAAGTAATACAACAACACTGCCAGCATACAACACAAATCACTCTGGCGAGTTTTCATCTTATGCAGAGACAACAGAGTTCAGCGGACCTTTCTTTCACCGTGTACTTGAGAGCTTCCAACGCGCACCAGGTACTCTTGACCCAGATGGAAAGCTCGACACAGGACATGGCAGGACCTTTGATCCTAGCCTTGCTGCCATGGCCACGGCAAACACGAAAATGGCACGCAGGCTGAAGGGTCGACACTTACAAATGATTGCTATCGGAGGCTCGATCGGTAAGTCTATCCAAACGCAGAAAGATTATCTCTAAATGTTTTCAGGAACTGGTCTCTTCATCGGTTCGGGCAAGGCTCTTGAGACAGGCGGTCCAGCTTCGCTGTTTATATCGTTCTCACTGATGGGAGTTATGCTATACTGCATGGTACATGCTTTAGGAGAGATGGCTGTGCTTCTACCCGTTGCCGGTTCATTCTCGACCTACTCGACTCGATTTTTAGATCCTTCTTGGGGCTTTGCTATGGGTTGGGTAAGTCTTGTTACATCTCCCACAACAATAGCTTACTGACTTGTGAAGAATTACGCTATGCAATGGCTTGTCGTCCTACCTCTTGAAATTATCGGTGCATCAATTACAATTGACTTTTGGGACACGAATGGCCGCTATAATCATGCAATATTCGTCACGATATTCCTGGTCGTTATCATCGGTATCAACCTGTTCGGCGTCAAAGGTTATGGCGAAGCGGAATTCTTCTTTTCCATCGTAAAGATAACGGCTATTATTGGATTCATGTAAGTGATTCTTGGCACTGAGACTTTTTCTGACTGACACAAATTTAGTGTTTTAGGAGTGGTTCTTAACTGTGGTGGTGGCCCAAATGAAGGCTATGTTGGCGGGAAATTGTGGCGCAACGTAAGTCAATACTGAATCTTATTACATCTTGGGCATTGCATTTGACTGCATATACTCCTTTACTTGAGTATCTCGCTCCAAGTATTTGCCTGAACATCCTTTATAGGCAATGATTAGCTGCGTTTTGCCTTTGTCCTTTCCCCCATCATTCAAGGAAGTGTGGACCAACAAGAAGAAACAGTAACTAATGGATTCTCAGCCCGGGGCTTTCAACAATGGGTTTAAAGGCCTCTGTAGCGTTTTCGTCATTGCTGCATTCTCTTTTGCTGGCACCGAACTGGTTGGCTTGGCTGCCAACGAGGCACAGAACCCCCGAAAGTCTTTGCCAAGTGCTATCAAGCAAGTCTTCTGGCGTATCACGCTCTTCTACATCGTGTCTCTCTTCATAATCGGGTTGAATGTACCTTTCACCGACCCACGCCTCCTGAGAGACGGTTCCGCTGATTCGACCGCGTCCCCTTTCGTCATATCGATTGAGAACGCTGGCATCGCGATTCTACCCTCCGTATTTAACGCAGTTATTCTCCTCGCCGTCCTATCCGTCGGCAACTCGGCCGTATTCGGTTCTTCTAGAACCCTACACGCACTTGCGCTCCAAGGTCAGGCTCCAAGGTGCTTCGGCTATGTCGATAAGATGGGCAGACCTCTAGTTGGCATTGGTGTGGCATCTTTCTTCGGCCTCATTGCCTATGCTGCGGACGCTGGAGCACAAGGCACGGTTCTTGACTGGATGTTGGCGCTTTCTGGTCTGTCATCTATCTTCAGCTGGGGGTCCATCGCTCTAGCACACATTCGATTCCGTCGAGCATGGACTCTCCAAGGACATAAACTATCGGAACTAGCCTTTACGTCCCAACCCGGTATACTGGGATCTTGGTTCGCCTTCCTCTTCAACTGCCTTATTCTTGTCACCCAGTTCTGGGTTGGTGCCTGGCCCGTTGGTTTTGAAGAGCTTGGGCCCAAGGGCCAGGTCAACAAATTCTTTAAAGCCTTCCTGGCAGCCCCTGTGGTCATTGCTTTCTATGTCTGTCATAAGATCTACGCCAAAACATCTATCGTGCGCTGTATCGACATGGATCTTCGGACGGGTATACGGGATCTAAATCTTCCCGAGTTAATTGCGCAGGAGCAGCACGAGCGAGCAACATGGCCGAAGTGGAAGAAGGTGTATAAGGTTTGCTGTTAAATTTTCAGTTTCATTTGGTGTTGGTTATATACCCTTGTTATAGAAGGGACAGGTCCTGAATTCTACTTGATTTTCGCGGAATATATGGTCTAGCGTCGGCGTTAATGGTCGACAGGTACTCAATGTACTGTTGTTTTTATGATATACTTATGGGAAGATTATGCAGTGGATAAGCAGGAAACAGGATGGGAATTTGGAGGATAGGAGTTGAGTGTTGTGGATCTTGCAAACACAACATCAATATCTCAAACATGTCATCACTGCAAGATGCGATTATGAACTTCGGACGACCATCGGACACTAACGAAGGGACCGGGAAGACTCGACATCTTCTTAGGCGGGCTCCGTCACTAACTTAAGCGTTTTAAGGTTAACGCATCTGCATCGTCAGCGCAAGGATGTCTGCTGCCGAGGAAGATGCAAAAGCAAATATGAACAAACCTTGCAGGACTTTTCTTTTTCACATGAAGTGGGACACACCTGACGAATGTTTGACAAGTCTGCGATGTTCAGACGTCCCGTTGACTGATTGCATATCAGATCCTCAAGACGCCTCACGGATAATCGGGCTCCCTGAAAGTCGCATCAGACCAATCAATTCTGTCATTTTGTTCTCGACCTTTCTAGCGTGGTGTGCGGGCGGCAGACAAGGGATTCTAGTGAGGGGCAGTCACCTACGTGAACATTAAAAATGGTGGGTGGAAGCTCCCATCATTGGGCACGATTCCATTCTTGCAGCGGACTGCACCGGGGTGGAACATCCTTACCAATCCACTCGCAGCTATCAAATCCGGAGAAGGTTGGCCTCGAAAAGTGGGAGAGATCATAAGATAAGCTCGGCGGACTAGAGGGAGCTATTGATGTTTGCTCTGAATAAGAAAGAGGCAGGTCCCCGCGGCGCCTGTTTCCTAGCCTTTCCCTTCCTGCCTTTGCTTAATACCTCGTATCTCTTCTCTTCTACTCGAAGCTCTTTATCAGCGGACTCGGTCAAGATGCTTGCCAAGCAATTCATCGTCGTATCGTCCTTGCTACCATTGATCTCGGCACAAGAGACAGTTCTCGGTGTTTATATATTCCACCGCCATGGAGATCGCACAACAAAGAGCTATAGTCCTACATCTCTGACAGATCTTGGTTACCAACAAGTTTGGCAATCAGGAGATTTCTACCGTGCCCGTTACGTCGACTCTACTGCTACATCTCCCATTCATGGAATCGCATCCAATATTGTCAAGAACTCCCAATTGAGCGTGGAGGCTCCGGTCGATAACGTCCTCCAGAACTCAGCAGCTGGTTTCCTCCAAGGTCTCTATCCTCCTGTCGGAGCAACTCTCGGAAGCCAGACCTTGGCAAATGGATCATCAGTCGAAGCTCCCATGAACGGCTTCCAACTTATTCCTGTCAATGCCGTCCAATCTGCTTCTACGGGCGCCAACTCAGAGAACTCTGCTTGGCTTCAAGGTCAAAGTGGTTGCAACAATGCAATCATTAGTTCCAACAACTACTTTTTCTCCTCCGAGTATATGCAGAAGTTGAATAGCACCAAGTCTTTCTACCAAAGTATCCTGCCGGTTATCAATGGCACTTTCACTTCTGCCACTGACACTTTTAAGAATGCTTATACTAGTAAGTACTTTGGACAGAAGCATTGGACAAGATGCTAACGTGGACAGTCTACGATTTCATTCACGTTTCGATGATCCACAACTCGAGCTCGAGCATTCCATCCGATAGCCTACTTACCAACGAGACTGTATATCAACTGCAAACCCTCGCCGACAACCACGAATTCAATCTTGCTTACAACTCATCTGAGCCCATCCGAGCTATTGCTGGTTCAACTTTAGCCGCACAAATGTATGTACCATGATTCTTTCTTTACACCCTTCTCCTTGTTCGGAAATCGCCTTAGATCAGTGTGCTAATTCGCACCAGTCTCCAACAATTAAACAGCACCATTGTCGGGAAATCCGCCTCACAAGTCGGCATCCAATTCGGCGCCTATGCCTCCTTCCTCTCCTTCTTCGGGCTCGCCCAACTCCCCGCCGTCTCCGAGAACTTCACCGGCATCGTCGACTACGCCTCTTCCATGACCTTCGAACTCGTAACTAACAGCTCCGTCTCCAACAGCTCCTACCCCACCGCAGATGAGATCTCCGTCCGTTTCCTGTTCTCCAACGGCTCTGCGGCCGCCAACCCACTTACCGCCTATCCACTGTTCGGACAATCGTCCACCGTTATCCCGTGGACGACATTCGTGTCTGAGATGAATAAATTCGCTATCGGAGACCAGGCTACGTGGTGTAGCCAATGCGGAAACTCGACTGGTGTATGTGCTACTTCTACCTCGACGTCGACTTCGAGCTCTCCTTCAGCTACTGCTAGTGGTTCTTCGTCTTCAGGTGGTGGAGGAATCTCGAAGGCTGTAGCGGGTGTTATTGGTGCCATGGTTACGTTGGCTGTTATTCTTGGCCTAGAAGCGCTGATTATGTTGATTGCTGGGTTGAGATTGGTTAGTAAGAAGAGATTGGGTGGTACTGGGGCAGCGGCGGTTGCGCCGGGGGCTGTGAAGGAGTAAGTGAGATGGATATTGATGATGGGATGAGTCTAAGTAACATACCGGGTGACATTCAGTTTCCGAGGAGTATACATGTGAGAGAGTGAGTAGATGATACCTCGTGGAAAATATTTCGCACAGATCATACAAAAGGAGACCAATCTGGAAAGAATAAATGAAATATTATTCTTCATCTCTTCGATCATTTTGTGAGTTAGTTAGTCTACATGAGCCTATGAATATGAAAACAACTACCCAATATCAATTAGTTTAATCAAGCACACCATATCCAAAGACACACTCGAATGTCGTTAAGCTTGTAGGACCTTTGACGGTTACCTTTCTTCGTCTCAGCAGCCACATTCCAAAATGTACCTCACTTAAGCAAAGCTCACTATGAATCTTTCTTGCAAAAATTTCCAAGTCTTCCACAAATATTGCATGAACATCGGTCTTGGAAAGCTATGGCGATCTCAAACACTCATTAGACTCCGAACATCCGACTCTTTTCCATTCTCGGACTCTATGTTGATACATAAATATACTTTGAGACTTGGTAGTCATATCAAATATTCTGCCCACTTCAATGTGTGTCTCAGCCTTGGAGGGTTGTTGGCGGAACTCAGAAGCTCCCCAGTGTTTTTGAAAAACATCCCCGCCACTCAAAAAACTAAAACGGAATTCGTCTGCTCGAGACAAACGTCAATAACCGAGGAGGACGTATCGCTCACTGGCGGAAGACTGTACGGTGATATCTTGCTGGCTGTATTGTTGTTCATTAGATAGAGCAGTTCAGTCTCAACTCACACTTCCCCATTAACAAGCACAGAAAACACACAATTGGACGAATTTGTTTGTCATATGTGAACAACCGGCTCATCAGCTTGGTATCAATTTATGAATACAATCATGTAATCTTGAATTACATCCTTCTCCCCTGCTGTCTCGACAGCGCCACCAGTATGTACAATACTTTTGAATGTTCCTACAAGAAAGAAGAAAATCATGAACTCGTCTTAACCTCTACTTCGATCTTCCTTGTCTGGGTTGCAGGTTCTTCTTTTGGAGGATCAGGGAGAAGCTTTCCATCGGGACCGCGGGGCTTCCTCTTCCAGCCGGTCTTGAACAATGGACCTAGCTTGAAACGGGGGAATATATGCGCCTCTGTGTTGATGACAACCTTGTCAAGAGGAATGAGGTCGTTGGGTGAGAAAAGGAGATAAAAGTACTTTAGAGTTTCGGCCTGACATTCTGTTAGTACTGAATTTTTCAAAGTCAAAGTTGGATAACTTACCAGCCAGAAACTTTCCATGTTGTCTCTGGTTGGAGGCGGGATCCTATCAGCATCCGATAAACTCGTGAACCCTCCATCCTCAAGCCTCGTGAATTCCACGAATGACTTGAACATCTCCCAGCCCCACTCTCTATAGATCTCATCCCCAGTGATTCTCCACATGTAGAATAAGCTCTCCACAGTCTCCGGTCTTTGCAAGTTATGCTTGTCGTTGCTCTTAATATTGAAATCTCTCCTCCATTCAAGATTCTCGGGATCGTCAAATGTTTCTGGTGCTTTGTGGGGTGCCGATTCGGGAAGGGGAGGAGTATCAATGTGGAAATGTGCGATTTCTGGAGCAAGTCCTGTGGCCATTACTTTGTACATGCCCCAACAGGTCTGAGTCAGTTCTCTGGCCAAATTCATCTCCTCATCCTTTCTCTTGTTCCATGTTGATAGCTTCTTGGCCTCTTTCTCTGGAAGACCTCCCGTTGCGCCCAGAGCGATCGTGCCCGGCATGAAGCATACCAGATGATCCATTTTTGGAGACAGTGTTCCTTGCAGCCCATCAGGACGTTCACCCAGGACAGTGAATTGTGACGGAGAAGAATAAGTGATCAGATGCTTGCGTACACCAGCAAGAGCTTGATCCCACATCTCTTCATAGATCGGTTCCTCTTTCGAAGTTTGGAGATATTGCTTGATGAGATACTCGTAGTAAGAATCACCTCGACTGCCCAAACGGATATTGTTGCCTCGGAAATGACCTTGGTCTGCATAGATGTAGATTGGGACAAGACCATCTTCCATGCCATTATCATCGATCACTTGGATGACTTTTTCGGCTCTCTCCCAGTAAAGAGTCTCGCCGGTAAGCTTTGACAGATATTTCATCTCCAGTTGCAGAGTAGCTGCTTCTGCTGTTGAAGAAGCTCCACCATCGTCGTGTGACACAAGCCCTTTCGTAGTCTTCATGTTGAAGCTCGCGTAAGGCACCCCTGAGGAAGATTCATACGCTCCCATAGCTCGATCGGCTAGATCCTTAGCCCTCTCAAGGTACAAATCCTCACCAGCAGCGCCCTCATCATCATCTGTCAGGGGAGCCATTTCAGGAAACTCTGTGGAGAGATAATGTGCCGAAAGTAGTCCGCCAATCATTCGAATTGTAGTCTCAAAGGTATTGACATCCTGATCTTGTTCGTAGGAGAGTGATTTCGACATCCATTCCCTAGCATGCGTCAATCTGCTTGTCAGATTCATCAATATCATCGTATCCAATGCATCGACTATGATCCAACCCATTCCTGTTGGGGTCATATGATTTCCACGCTTCGATACTGGGTGAAATTCGTCGTAACCTATTATAGAAGTGATTAGGAACACTCTAATATAGAATATTTTCAGGAGAACGTACCCCAAGCATATCTCTCGTAAGAATCCCAGCTCGTTGTGAATGCCTCCTTCACCTTCTCTCGACGTTCCAACCAGTCAACCGTACCAGCTTTCTCTGAGCCCTTCAGCCAACTCCAATTGTTCTTGCTCTTTTCTCCGGACGTTAAGTCCTCTGGTGTACCACCGCCAAAGAATCCCCGGTAGTACAGCAATATCAGACAGAACAACGCAGCGAGTCCACCCATATTCCTCTTCCGCTTCCAGAACGGCCGCCGCCTCCTTGATGTTGCGTATGAATATGGTTTGTCTTTGTACATGGGCAGATCGCCCCGACTCTTGTCAAAGAAGCTCCCAACTCGATCTTGCATCCCGCTCATGACCCCGTTTGAATGCGAAGCCCCAGACCTCGAAGTGACTCCTGAAGACCCCCAGACTCTGTTCTCCAGTTCGCGTTGTGGATCTGTAAAGGACGGAACGTTCTGGGGTATGGAGAAAGACATCTCTTCGACTGCTTGTTTGCCGGACTCGTATGCTTGAATCCCAGCTTCCTTCACTCTCTGCGTTACTTGCGCGGCAGCTTGTGTTGCAGTTCCTCGTAAGATTTGGAACGGGGAGAAAATTGGGCGATCGAAGGGGTCGCGGACGTTCATCGAGGTTATTTGATCATTATTAAGGAGCGACTGAATAGATACAGGGAAAGAACAGCGTCAAGTGAAGTGATGTACAATGCAAATAGTAGATGCTCGTGGTGCTTTGTACACGCTGTCTACATTTAGATGCTGGTAAAGCCTTGGCATTTAGCGAACAGGGGTGCATGTACGAAATACTTCAGCCTTGTCTTCCCCGGCTTTGCCAGCACAACAAAGCTCGTCAAAAGACGTACTTTTTTAGCAGACTTCTTGTAATGTAATGTTTGGTTCTGTCTCGGTGACTATAATCTTTCATCTTGAGGAGTTACTTACATCCAAATCTTCATTCTTGTTAGAGACAGCATTCTAGCCCTCGTCCATCACGGCTCATCTCAGCCAAGCATTCTCATATTGCGGAATTTAATGAAGTGAGCAAGTGAAGCTAGCTTAATTCAACCTTTGAGATTTCGTGATCCAGTGCCCCGAGTATCGCCTGCTCTAATTCTCGTTTGTACGGACATCCTTTCAAAGTCCATTCAAGTTATGTTCTGCTAAACTACTCAAGCATCATGGCTCACCATGACGAGTTTCGTCAGTGGCCCTTCCTTAACGAAGAAGAATTCGAGCTTGCTTGCGCTTTCTTCGACCAAAGATATGTCAGAGCACATCTTGGTCCAACAAGACAAATATTTAAAATTCGGCATCGTCGCATAGCAACTTCAGGCAATTCATATATTGAAATACTTCGATTACTTCAGCTGCCAGAACAACCTGATGAATTATCAGCGATGCTTGAACGCCTTGGTGGCGGCTTTGGCGAGAGTGCCGACGTTGAGATGAATATTGATAGCAAAGATGAAGAAGATGATCAGGTGAAGTTGTTCTGGATAATGATCAATTGATACGGACGCTAATTTTCAGGAAAGGAAGCTCTGAGAGATCCAGACTCCCTTCCAGGATATACTCCGTATGCACAACAGCCATACGTGATGTATGAAATTCATCTGCATCCCACTTACAGACTACCTACACTCTGGTTTACGCTCCATGATCTTCCAGCCGGAGAACCAACATTTGATTTGGATGCCATCTATCGGTATCTCGTGCCACCACAGTACAAAGACAACCTACGAGCACTAGGAGTGACAGGAGGTATCTCTGCTGCAGTGGGTTGCCTCATATTTTTTTCTGCTAAAATTACTGACCTTACTCTCTACCAGCCACATCCTGTGACAGATGTACCAGCCTTTTTCATTCACCCGTGTCAGACTAAGGAAGCAATGGAAAAGTTTGATTGTACCATGCAAGATTACCTGATGGTATGGATTGGCTTGGTTGGAAGTTGCGTAGGCTTGTGGGTACCACCAGAAATGGCAATAAGTGTTGATGCTTCATGAGACTTTCTAAGCAAGTCCACATTGCTAAGTTGAGCCGATGAAAGAAGATGAATCGCTAGAATTAGGCACTTTAGAACACCTGGGTCACCCAACATCAAAATGACTTTAGATGTAATTTGGTCAAGACGACGTAGAATAGCCGAGCAATTTTCAGAGGAAATAAAAAATGATTCATTACATCGTTCCTGAAGAGACTCAACATATCCAAGTAAGCCTCAAGACTTTGAGACATGCAATGGTGTCTAACATAAACCGCAATCGTCTAGCTCATCTTCCTTCTATAATTTCGCCTTCTGAGCACTTGGCCGAACGAACGACCCATCAAGCAAATAATCTGGGTATGTTGTGGTACCTCCCATACCACTAGGTGATCTCCAGTCGCCACCATCAATAACCAGAACTTCACCGTTGACATAGTTTCCCGCATCACTGAACAGATAAACAGTTCCGTCAGCAATCTCCTTCACGGTTCCGTATCTTTGCAGTGGAACATGTTTAAATGCCACACCACTTTTCTCGGCGTCTCTGCTACCCAGTCTAGCCATACCCTCTGTTCCCCAAATGGGACCAGGTGTTATAATATTCGATGTTATACCGCGCGGTCCAAATTCCAAAGCCGCAGATGCTGAGATGGCATCTACACCAGCTTTCGCGGCAGAGACGTGGGCTTGCAATGGCATGCCAGTGAAATGAAATGTGGCAGATATAAAGATTATGCGACCACCTGTCGAGGGATTTGTGCCTGTGTTTGGGTTCTTTGCAGCAGACTTGATGAGCTCGGGAACCGTCGCTTTGAGGGTATTGAAAGAGCCTATTGTATCGATCTCAATGACTGTTCTGAAGGCATTCGAGGAAAGCCCTTCAATCGGAGCAAGAAAATTGCCTGCTGCGCCGGCACTGCTCATGAGAATATTAGCATGACCTCTAACATCAAAAAGTATATGGTGTATGTGCAGAGAGAATGTCCTTACATGACATAGTCAATTCCTCCCAACTCCTTGACACATCTTGCGACAGACTTTTCTAAATCCTCAATCTTTCTGACATCCACAGCACCAATGCCAATGACCTTTGCTCCATTGCGTGCTGTAGCTATGTTCTTTGCCATTCTCTCCGTCTTCTCTACATTTCGTCCGATGATGCAGGCATTGGCTCCAAGATGAACAAGCGCTCTAACTTGAGCACTGCATATCGTTCCCGCGCCTCCAGTACAGAATACGACTTTTTTATCTAGTGACGTTGTTAGAGTTGCACCATGTTGCAATCAAAAGAGCATGCAAACCAAAGATACCATCCCTCCAAACCGAAGAGAGATATTCGGACCTGGGAACTGCCATAGTTGATTTGCGATGTGGAAGCTTTAATGTATAGCAATGAGAACAATCCTTACCACAAGACAAGACAAAGGGGGATGATATCTCCCAGGCTTGCTGAGAATGTATCTCTTGAAGAGGCCGTCAGCTCTCACGGCCGTAGCATTATTATGGAGCTTGATGAGAAATCTGGGGTAGAGAACCAATATCCGCACAGCCTCGGCCTGTTTCGAGCCCTTTGCACGAGTAAGCGGTCAGGCACAACTGGCAACGAAACAGGCAGGAACACTTTGACAAGGATAACGCCAAAGATAGTGGCTTGGGATTCGAGGAGCTCTCGACGAGTCGAATTCAACCCAATTCAAGCGACTCACGACGTCAACCTCCCTTCCCACCCGGCGCCAATAACACCACCGATACATTCACGGACGATTCTCTCAACCTTCACCAGAGTGCTCGACATCCTAATATCATGGCGGGCAAAACGGTCTCCACGCTGAAGTTCGTGGGGTCCATCAGTTTGGGCTTGCTCACCGTACGATAGACCCCTCCATTGCCACTTTACCGACGACAACTGTGTTCAATCACATCTTCCACCATTACAAGCACATGCTAATGTTATTTGTTCGCAGGGCCTCTCGTATACACTCAGTTCATTGACAGTTCCGACACTCCTTACCCTTCCTTCCGCCACCAGCGCATCCAAAGCCTTTTCCAACCTGACCACACTGTCCCTGGCCCATCTCCGCACCTTAGCTGGAATATCTAGCGCTTCATTTTTCATCGCATACGTGCTTTCTCCGCGAAGTCAGAAACATCCATACTTACTATGGACTTCCCTCTTCGTCGCAGCATCCGGAGTCACGGATCTAGTGCTTCCGGCCACCAAGAAGACGGTGACAAGCGCCAGAACAACGAAACAGAAGCAAAGAAAATCAAGACAGATGGATGCTAGCTATGAGGTTCTGGGAGCAAGTGATCGAGAGAGCGAAGCCAGCGGTGAGGATATAGATGAAGATGTAAATGGAGAGGAAGTGCGAGAGGAGATGGAAGGATTCATGTGGACACAGGTGATCCGGACATGCGTTGCCGGCACAGCCTTCGCCATGAGTGTTGTTGGTATTTGGGGAGACGGAGCTGCGGATATGGTGATTATTGAGATGTGAAGGCGAGCATTGCGTTGATGATGTGAAAGATGATGGTACGACGACATGAAAGATGGGTGTGAAACTGCGAATTAGGCGTCCATATTGACTGGAAAAGGTATGAAGGAAGAAATTAGACACTCGACTCTGATTCCTTTTTAGTTTCGATGGGGCTTGTGTTGGGAGGGAAATTCTTCTCTTGTGGTGGATGTGCTTTTAACTATACCATCATACAAAAACCTTGAACTATTTTTTGTCCAATATCCTTGAGATTTCACCCTTTGGAGTAGCAATCCCCTCTGGTTTTTATCCTTCTGTTGGTTGAGCTCTGTCCAAAAGTTCGAAGGCATCGAAACCCCTGCGAACCAGTTTTGTCTGTTTGTGACATGCAATCAGAAAGTCTTATGAGAAGCATACGAAGCCAACAGAGGAGAGAAATGCTAGATGAATGGCCTCTCCTTTCGGTCAGATCTACCACCCGATTTCAAACTTCGAGCCACGGAGAGGGACAAGTGAGAGGTCTGTAAAATCGCTGCCATGGATTAATTCCGGCTTTCGGACTACTATACAATCTGATCTCCATGTGTAACAGATATCTTGCACCCCTCAAATCCCCACTAAGAATCTGTCATTTTCTGTGGATGTGCTTGATCTGTTGGAAACTGGGCAGGCTTGAATGCGATTGGCGAGAATTGATGAATACCTATGTTCAACATGCATGCAAGCGCTTATGCACTCCACAATTGTGAAGATGACTCGGAACGTTTTGCTCTAATTGATCTATGCACCGTGCTATGTCATGAGGGTCTTGCGGGGGGTGTCAGGGGAGAACATGAAGGCAACTGTGCCGAGTGATCAGATTGATGACGGACCCATTTAGTGGACTTGATTGCCGTTTATGACTATGCTACATGAGGAGAATGAATGAACCCCTGCCCCATATGCCACCTTCATTGCAAACCTGTAAGCTTAAGGATGTCGTGCCTGTGAAAGTAGCTCCTGTTTCGTTTTCCAAATACATCTGTGAAGGTGTAAGCATGTAATCTACTAGGAGTTGTTGGATAACGTACACATAGGGACACTCAAGAGACAAACCACGACTTGAATGCTTGAAATCCACATGAACGTCTTGAAAATGCCACCGTGAACAAGCCATTCATACGCACTCCAAGTCAGACCAAAGCAGAAGAAGTTCTGAAAGCCGTCAGTCACTTTACCATGTTCAGTCAGACATTGAGGCTTACCTTGAAAATGATCATGCATGTAAATGCTTCAATTGCAATGTCTCCTATCAAACCATGAGCATGAGGAGCAAGACAATGAACTAGGATGGACTCACTGTGCGCATCAATTATGTATAGACTTGAAGCAACAGCACCAATGACCATTCCTCCGACTTCCAGCCCAAACGCAGCGACTGGGACCACCCAGGAATAATGCGTAAGCGTTGCAGAAGTAACTCCGAAAAGGTAGAGTCCAGCACATCCGAAGATGAGTTGGGGAATTACAAGGATGATTCTGAATTCTGGCTCGTAAATTCCCTTGTTCTTCCGAGTCATATATCTGGCGCTCCAGTCGGCTATGATTCCGGCAATGAGAAAGCCGATGATTGCTCCAATGAAAGCCCCTGTGTAAGCATAACCAGTGTTGACTTCGTCCCAGAAAAGCTAGGCAGGGAATATGTCAGTAAGCCATCAACGTACATACTATTGAGGAAAAGGCTCTAGGCTAAAGCGGGAGACTGCTCGAGGGGGAACTCACTGGCGGCCCAAGGAAGATAGCAGCTAGAATAATCCCGATGAATACTGTCCATCCAATCATTGTGCCTTGGATGAGACAAGCCCACAGGATAGCTGGGTGAGCAAACAACGGAAAGGGTCTGAGGAACAATTTGAAGAAGCTTTCATCTGTCTTTCTTCCATTGAACGGCGCCAATCTTTGTGTCCAGCTTGCGAGTGGTATACTGGCTTCCGGAGACTGATGCCCAATAGCGTGGCTACTTGGAGCTGCCTGAGAGCTCTCGGTGGCAACAGGGACGGTGGAATTGGGAGGTTCCTTTTCGGGATCGTCGTAGTGGTGTACATCCTCAGTGGAAGCCATATCAATATTCAGTCGAGATTCCCGGCGATATGCAGTTTCTGGGACAAAGAAGAAGACTAGTGGTAGGCAGACTCCAGCAAAGATAGCTACGAAATAGAAAGTCCACCACCAGCCCTGAATGTGAGAGTTAGTAAACCTCTTCTGTTGTATATCTGGGGAGCAAATATGCATGTCTTAGGAATGCAATTCGAAGCACAGAGTCCAGAATATGGCTCCCAAAACAAAAAAGAACAGGAAATAAACTTACAATCGTGTGTGTAATCTTCCCAACAAGGATTGGCGTGAAGAAAGCTCCGCCAAAGACAGCAAGATTGGTCAGAGCCATACGCTTTCCACGTTCCTAGAAGGAAGATGAGATTATCATGCACGTGCATGATGAAGAGGCCGGGAGACTTACATGAACGAAGTACAGGTCTCCTACCGATGCATTTACTAGTGCCTCGAAGGGAGCGGTACCAATGCCTTGGAATATTCGTGCCACTAGCAGACTAGTGTAACTTCGTGAAGCACCTCCCCAAGCCGAGGTGACTACAATGAGAAATGTTCCAAGAAGGAACAAATGTCTCTTTCCCCATATTCTTGCTGATGGCACAAACAATATACCGGCTAGTCCAACACCAAGCAGGAAGTAACCAGTAAGAAGGGCAATCTTTGTGAATTTTAGAGAAAAGAACAACGACAGAGTCCTTAGGCATATTAGCACCGCATTTGACAATATCACGACAACTTACAGGGTGTTCGCAGCGAGAATGGGACCAAGGCATGTTGCGAAGACTGAAACTATGGATAGAATGACTCCAGGAAGTTAGTAATTGCTTTCGTGTAAGAATCAGGAACTGAATGTTTGGGAGGAGGAGCAGATCCGAACGTGGCGAAGCGAAAAGAAATGAAGAAAGTAAAGAGATGGATTAATTACGCAGTATCAAATCGCGTTTCCAAAGCGGCCAATTCTAGGTAATGAATTAGCAGAATACACAAAGTAAGTGCTATCTACCCACAAGAGGATCATTAGGATCATCACTTGGTTGTGGGACAAGTATGATTGGGACTGGCCCTGAAGTATCACGCTTTAGCCCAGCTGATTCAGGACCCGCTACTTGAGGTCGTTCAGCATCGTCAAAGTATCGTGTAGTCCCTTTGCAGTGTTACTCCGGATCAATAGACTCTTGCAATAGGGGCGCAAACCTGGAACATGTTCCATTGCCCTGGACTCGAGTATCCACATTCCCATCTTCGCGGTTAGCGGTGGGATCACCCCACAAGGTAATTTGCAAGCTCTAGTAGAGGTGCGATATTGATGAAACGCTCAACAAGTAATGAAGCTTGAGCGTCCAAGAGTCAATGATTGCATGACCCTCAAGTCGTCGCGACGGAATTATTCTAAGATGTCTCAGTCGCGCTTGCGAGGCTGATGATCGATTTGGGGTGGCGCGAATGGGGGGCATTCAGAGGTGGTCCCGCATGCAAGCCAACGCAATGGCGGGCAACGACAGGGTCTGGACTCAATTAGGCGGAGCGAGTGAAGATCCCAAAAGTCCGAAGTCCAGCTAAACTTTCTAATCTTTTTACACCTTTTCGAGTTCCGATTATCGCAAGCAACAATTCACTTTCCATCAGTAGGTATTGCGGGGGTCTCAACGGGCAGGTCACGGCGATCCGGGGTATTGAACGGCCCCACCCTTTAAGCAACAGATTTTGGGTTTTGCTATTTTCTAGATACTCGATCCATGTCCCTTCTTGTGATCAACAACTCAAAATACTACAGCAGGCGGATAGGTATATTGCGACCGACAAACGAGTCAACCCCAGCTTGTGACCACTTATCTTCAACGTCGAAGTTACCTCAGGTCTGAAATTGAAAAAGTGGAGGATTGATTACCTTTGCTGAGCGGTAAGTAGCGGAATTAACCCATCTGTGCGTGGGGTCTAGAGGCTTTGTATCTTCGCAAACCATGCCTCGTTTCTCAAGCGGTCAAAGCTAAAGTCAATAAGTGACAGCGGGCCCCATGCTGAATGAGGTTTGCCTTGGCAATTGTAAGTTCCAAGTCCTCTGCTTGGCCGTTGGTAATAGTAAGTTCATCTCGGCACTCAAAGAAAGTTTGAACTTTGTGTTCACGCGAGTTCGGAATGTAATTGCTGGCCAGAGAGTCCAGTCAGCACGGGAAACATCCTCGGTATAAGTTCACAGAATGGGCAGAGTGATGGCCCTGCACTATGTCGCGAATCTCCACTTTGCCTCTCTCCTTTCATTACGGTTCGGAAGCCCCAAACGTAGCTTGGACATTCGAGGTACCAAAGATGATTAAGAAGGGTCTGTGGCTGAAGCAAGATTTCCAGCGAGGAAAACGAAAACTAGAAGTGTACCTAATGGTCCTGACATGTGGATGTATTCATATATACATGTACATACCGGTATCAATGTTGAATGGTGATACTTGCTGGTGATCAGCGGGGACGCCTCGGGGAACAGTGCTGCAAATTTCCAACAGAGTCAGGGAGCGGGGCTTAAAGTCTAACCACATGCGTACTAAAGCCAACTTAAAGTGATCTAGACAAGCAGGGGTCTATTACCAGTCTCTCGATTCGAGCATCTGATGTGCAGCTGAACTGCGTGCCAACAGGTTGGTGATGTTCCAACCAATCGACCTGAAGGTGGCTGATTCCAGTGAATCGCGTTCCTCGGATAAACTTATTCACGGTAAAAAGAAGAGGTTATCTCAACCCCGTTCTGTTTCCTTCCTGCAACGAACTTCCCACCTTCTGTCAATTGCGTCCTTCGATTGCTCGGTTCTTTGATCCAGCAACTGGAGACATTGATACATACAATGATCCTACCAGCCATGAAGTTCACTTTGATCGCCCTCTTCGGTGGTTTGGTGGCAGCACAAACATTCCAAGGTCTCCCATTATGCGCGGTACATTCAATCTCCACTCTTGACTTGATACATTCAAGACTAATTCTTTCAGACTTCCTGCCTTACAGCTTTCGAAAGTGGCAGCACTATCGCTGGTTGCAACAGTCTCGACGTACGTTATATCCCTTCAATCTCGGCCACTTGCACCAAGTATACCCAGTACCGCGCTGACTTGTATCTCTGCAGATTACTTGCATATGCTCGAACCAGTCCTTCCTAGGTAGCATTGCATGTTGTCTTGCTGCAAATTGCGATGCGGCAGACCAGCAAGCTGCCACGCAGTATGCTATCAATTTGTGTAAAGCGAACCTCGTCACAAATCTTCCAACTGCCGTTTCTTGCACCTCGACAGCAACTTCTGGCTCCACTGGCTCTGCTGCGACGCCAGCCACGACGAGCGCTCCCTCGAACACTGGCTCAACCGGAATTGCGAAAACGGCAAGCACAACTGCTCACACCTCATCTTCAAGTACTACAGCAGCATCGCAAACGCAGAATGCAGCTCATCAAAGAACACCTGGCGTGGGGGTAGGACTCGTAGGAGGGCTAGCAGCAGTCGCGGTCTTTCTGTGATCGGTGGATACACAATGTATAAAGTGGAATTCTGGTGGATCCGATCAAGGTCATCAGATTCTCATCCCAAAGCTTTGAATTTACACTTCCCTTCTTGCATATTCTTGCCCCGCTCCAATTGATCTGCTGCGCCGGGGAACTGAGCGATCCCATACCAGTCCGCTGGTTTTCTTCAACTCTTTCAGCGGTGAATTTCCCAGGTCGCAGCTGACCGCTTACTTTTTTTGCTCCAGCTTCTCCAGCTTGTTCATAGCAACCCGGGACTTCATCTCTCACCCTAGAGCGTTCCTGCACAACACTTGAAAGGATCCGATGCTTCCTAAACTTTTCTTTTTTCGTTTCACGCAGCAAATCTGCTGCAAGTGTGCCGTGCCATATGTGTGAATTTTCTGTTTGCGTAGCCCCTGGAGATACATTTCGGGACCTCATTTCTTTTGATTGTTCCCGATTTTCCGGGAACGGCGAAGTCCTTCACAACATTTGGACACAAAAACCCTGAGCACTAGGATTCGTGGCTCTGGGCACCGATCCAGGTGATCTGCTATGGATGAATACCAGGTTCTGAGCCTCCTTCCCATAGGACTCGACATCGGAATGGGGGCCTTGTACAGCCAACCCATGGAGGGAGTGGTGGGAAAAAGCAGAACGAGAGTTGACAGCACAGATCCAGGCACGCATGTTGCTTAATTGCTGATCATTCCACCAAAACCCAGCCCCATCTAAACTTCACAAGAGGCATTGCAGCAACAGTGTCGAGTCATTGCTTCTCAGGTTCAGCCGTGTATAAATGCCGAGATACAGGCAGCTCGAGTCTCAGTTGCGCGTGCAATGTTTCTTGAAGATTCAACAATGAGCTGTCAAACTCTCTGAATTATGGGGTGCGGGCAAACGAAGGATCCAGCTCTCGGACAGATACAACGGCTTTTGGGCGAATAACATCAGACGGAGCTGCTTTGGCCCCAGCGCTCCCGACCTCAAACGAAAGTGAGCTTTGACCCCGCGCCGAATGCACTTACGCGGTGAGATCTGAGGAGCAAACTCATGCGATGATGATGCGATGTCGAGCAAGTTCGCCCGCTCGAGTTTTGACACCTCGTCGGAGATTTTGTAAAACGCACTGACAGACAGCTGTTCATGCACAATGCTGGGGCTCGAGAGCCTCAAATCATGTTACTGACTGTACTGCGCTTCAAACCCAAACATAAACGCAGGCCTGGAGGCTTTGACAGGTGACTTGGACATTGTAGACCACAAGGTTTTTAGTGAGAGAGGAACCCATGCCTCTCCCAATTCATTGATGAGCTTCAAACGCCCCGTAGAAGTCCGATCTCAAACTCACTCACGTCTGGCTCAGGCTCTGGGCGTGGTCTTACCAGAGTTCTCATTTGCAGCTACTGGACAACCATGTTGAGACTCGATGGCCTGGATGTGGGGGGTCGCAGACGATGTACTGTACATCTCAATAATACTGGTTCCAAGATTGCCTGACTGGCCGTTTCAATGGATACTTTCTGGTCCAGGTCCGTGTCGAGAACATGCCATCAAGGCTTTGCGCCTAATTCCCAAAATGGGTACCCCGCGAGAAACGTCAGAGCGGCACTCGAATGGGCTGAAAAGATGGCGTGGGAGACTGGGAGTCGTGCACTTTGGAACTGCACGCCCCACTCCTGTACCGGATTGGATTGCTGATAATCGCATTCCAGTATCTCACTTCCCGGTCGTGCGCAATAACGAGCTGATCATATATCACTGACAACTAAGAACTAAGAGCCAAAGCCGAAGAAAGTAATAAGAGAGGCAACATATACTTGCCCGAGTGATGGTGAGTGGTGGTAAGCGCTCTGAACCAGGGCAAAGCAAGTCTATCCGACGACCATCAATGCTTTCCGGCGCTTGGCCGAGCAGAAGGAAATCCGTCCGTCCATCCAGAACGCTTCTACTCTCGAGAAGCGGTCCCTCAGCTAAGGAGCAGTGAGAAGGGTCTAGCGAGATCTAATAACTGTCCATTTCAAAGCCCAACGCTCGCCCTGCAGGAAATTCGCATGGAGCGAGCTCTGGTAGTGGTCGTACAGTAGGCGTGATGATGATGCTCACCCGGACCAGTGCGGAGAGATATATAGAGTCATATATGGGAAGAGACGCGAGGGTGTCTCGATGCGTCCAAACTTCACAGGTGGTGGTGCGGCGGGATGCGTGCATGCTCGCGCTCCGCGCCCCTGCACCTTTTTGTTTGATGATATTGCCATCTTGTTACTCTAAGGAGAGCTGATCTCAGGTGACAGATCATTGGAGAGGGGTGCACAAAAACCCACGTTGTGTTGCAACGCACGGGCACATGAGAACAGGGCAGGGAGAGACAGCAGCAGCAGGTGCAGGCACAACGGGGGGCAGAGCATGGCAGGGCAGGGAGGGACGAGGATATCGTCGGGTAGGAGGGAATTGGAAAGGAAAAGGGAAAGGGAGAGTGGAAGGGTGACGGTGCTCAATAATTGAATATCCAAGCCCAGGCCAAGAAAGCAAGCAAGCAAGCGGGTGCTGAGGTGAGAGACTCGAGCGGAACGATCGAACCAGCATCGTATCTCGGATCTGCTCTGGTCTTCTGCTCTCTGGCTGTGCGCTTTCATTTTCGACTACGTCGACGTCCACGTCCACCACAACACAACTCACCTCAATCAATTACCAGCACCAGCACCACCAGCACCAACGCCAGTTGATTCTCCACGCCCCGATGATTACTAGCTGGAATTCAATCCTCTTCCCCAACCCGCCTTATGTAAAACCGCCTGCACACTATTGCCAAGCTCTCTTCTCTTTTTCTAACTAATAATTCTTCAACTGTTTTCTTTTTTCTCTCTTGCTTGGACCACCTCGCACTACATGTCGCAGACTCTGGCCCACGGTCCATCATCCTGCACCCAGTCAACGCGGCCCACCGCATTTCACGGTTATCGGCCGTGGCCTTCACTCGGTAAGATGCCTGTGCTCCTCATCGCGGTGAGGTAGGGGTCAGGCAGAGAGAGGTAAGGGTCAGGGCTGCCGTGTAAGGATGTGCCGGTATGTAGGGGGGGTCTGCAAAATCTGAATCACAGCACAAGATGGTGGATCGCCCTCGCAGCTTGACCTTCCTCGTTTCTGACGCTTCTGACCACTCTCCATGCCTGTCACAGGCTCTGGCCTACCGCAAACGTCGTGTTTCTGAACTCTTGCACCTGGGCGGCCATAGCTCAGGCCGTTTCTTAAAAAAGTCTGTCATCTCCCATATGTCCTCATCAAGCAATTTGCTTTTATTATACTTCGCCAGGGGACTGCCGGGTTGACGAACACCCTCTCCCTTCCTCTCCATATATATATACTCTCTGACCCAGCTCATCTTTTCGACTTGTTCAAGGCATGCGGCATTGCAGGAAACACGCCCACTCCACATCACCGGTCTTCGTCGAACACATACACTGACCCCTCTTCTCCCTCAACTTACTCGATTCTTTATACTTTTCTCTACTTCCGTATGTCCAACCTATCTCTACCTTATGAACTCACAACATCTTACTGATTACTTTGTGCAGACATACCCTTACCAAAATGTGCGAATACACCAAGAACTACTATATCTACACCTCATGTGTCGACCCCGGAGCTCACTTTTTCGGCACCTCGGTCGATGGCAAGAGGGAACACAGATGTCCACGCGGTCCTCATGAGCGATATATTGTGGTACCAGGGCACTGTCCATTGTGTTCCTGAAACTTTTGGTACGGGCTGATACCGTACCATTCTTCCGAGAGCCCATGCGCTCGCTATTCGTCTATCTACGCTATGGAAACGTTTCAGATCTTTGATGGCATAGGGCTTTTACACATTTCGGCAACGACATTTGATTCATGACCGGGCTCAGCGGGGCGTCACACGGAACTTCTTTTTTGGGATATTTGGGATTACGCCATTCTTTTGTTTCTTCATTTGTACAATGTGACCACTACTATATTTCGGAAGACGAGCTGGAACTCAAGATTGATACCTGGAAGGCTTTATTGTGGAGATATATAGGAGTATTATGGGCAGAGGATTGCATGGGAAAAAGTTTGGGAAGCATGGCAGCATCCACACAAGAGATGGTCTGGAGGTTAATTCCTATCAAGGCGCAGGACATATCCAATCAACACTTTTTCATTCATTGAGCTTTGATTGTGCCTTGTTTCCCCTCTCGAGATTTGAAATGTGTGGGGTGTCATGCACACCTCATCATGATACTTTGGGGGTTATCATGGCACGATTCGATCCGGTCATCGTCCATATCTGGTATGACGCTTGAGGGGAAAGGGTTGCCTATATTTTCTTGAACTATGACCTTCTCAACCAGTCAGCGTCATCTCACAATCTCGCACCGGGAAAACAAGGCGATGTCTGACTTTCAGCTGACCGACCAGCAGAGCGTTCAGACTAAGCATCAAGCCGTACAGTAGGAAGTCCACTGATAAATGGGGTCATTCCGGGATATTCGAACCGGACTGACAACCCGTTGGTATATCAAAGAGATATTAAGAGCCTGGACTCGGTTTTTGACCGACCTCTCTATCAAGCACTTACAGCTCAAAGAAGTCGTGCCGGCAGCAAGTCGTCGCTAAGAATAGCCCCTTTCGCGGTGCCTGTCCACATGGCACCATGGTAATTCCATGAAACGCATCTCAGCAATATCAGAGCTCGGTAGCAATATGAGCGCTTGGTGGTTAACATCCGCAAGCGCGCCCGCCCTCGATTACCGTTCTTGGATGATGCATGCAAGGTGCATGATTTGAGCTGCGCGCATCGTACATCCGTAGATACAGCCTCTGCAGCGGATATCTGCAGAAGTGCATCAATGGTGGTGCAGAAGATTGGGAGGAGACAACCGAGGAAAGTTCGTTCAATGATAGGTCCAATGACCCTGGCCATACAGACGGATTTGCGCGAGCATCCATCTTACAATGCTGCATCGTCGGAAAAGAAAAATTTGTCTACTCGCGACAGCGATCATGGTTCTGGCGTTTGGACTAGCCATGCAAACTTCACTTTGTCGAGAACTCCTCGAGTCGGGTGGATACAACCCAGACCACCTCGTGACCAGTGCTCAAAAGGCAATTGCGATGTACTGTAGTAAGATTGGTCAACCCAGGAGCAGAAGACCTGGTGCGGCTCCGGAACCTGTACCTCGTCCCCAGACGTCTTTCTCTTAGTGGCATCCCGGTGCTTCGACGGCTTGATCTCGCTTCGCTTCTTTCATCCATTTTTTGAAGTTATTCGCAAGCCAACTCGGGCAGCAGGTAGGTACACCGATTGGAATTCCACCACAACACTACTACTACCTTCAGAAAGGTAAGAGATCCGCGCCGTTAAAGGTTAATTCGTAGGCTGGTTGATGTGTACATGTTCCTAGCTATCCGATTGGGTTTGGAGGACACGGACTCTGCAAGATTGAAATCCAAGGGGTCCAGCCAGACAAACGTATATATTTACACTTTCAAGTGACGTATGCATGCCCAGGACCAGATCCCTTCTCGTGTTGTAGGTCCTAATAAACTTTGGGAATCCCTAATCTTTCGTCTCGATGCTCGGCCTTCTTTCCCCTTTGACATTTTCTCTCCCATGGACTTCCCGTTTGCGCACTCAGTCGCATCGTCGAGGCCCCTTCGATGGCAACTTATCTAGACTGAGATCCGAGGATCTTGGAGCGAGAAGCAGGGAGCCGGGCGCCATGGTAGCGTTGGAGGGTCCACCAACAATCTAAGAAGCTCAACAGAGTTCACACTATTTTGTCCTGCTAATGACCTGCTAAAGTATCTCGGGACCAATGTCTGATGGGAAGTAGATCTTGCAAGTCCAGCAAGATTTTTCGGAAAAACTTGAGATACTTTTTCTTGGCTTGCGACTTTTAAGTTTTAAAGGGTCCACACCATATTTATTCTCGAGTCTGAGCGGTCATTGCACATTAGGATTTAGTATCATATAACGGTGACGGCACCAAGAAAGCCTTTTTTATCCTTCGTAGCTTCTGCTGAACGACGTTTCTATGGTGCACTGGCTCGGGTGGTCTTGGTGATTAGTGATCGGCCTGGACAGCACGATTCCTTTTTCCAATTTCATATACATACCTTGGTTTTCGAGGGCGTGAAGCACGGCTTCGTATTTCAGAATGTTGTAGCAATCGGTTCCTGTCAGAATTACAGTACATTGACTTCTCGACGCTCGGCTGCAAACTTTATTCCGCGAATATAAATTACTTGCCGGCATGAGGTTAACCAGTGTACCCACGGTGTGACGAACAAAGAAGCTCAGGCATTCATGACACCGAAACATCAGAGCTACAAGTTTTGATGTAGCGTCCACCCGGTTTTCTGCTGCAAGGTACCTCGGCTAAAGTAGCTAATGATTTCACCTGTGGCTCGCGTATGATGTCTTTCTACCGGAAGAGTTGGGCACCTAGAAATCATCGTGCGCTCGGGAATTTATACTCCGGGCGCATCCGAGACGGCTTCGTCCGTCGGTTGTTCTCACTTCAGTTTTTAGTACAAGTCCGCTTGAAATCACGGTACTCGTCTGTAGTAGTTTCACTACCTAGTAACTTGAGTGGTACCAATCACATACATCTTGCTTCATACTCTTCAGGAAGTCTCCTTCCGCATGACTTCTCGGGACCGTGAAAAACCCAGACGAATTGTTCCGGTGGGGTAACGGTTTAACCCCATCTGTTCACCCGTTTCCTACGGAGGTCGCTCCGTAGGAAACGGGTGATCCCAAGCTAAATCTCAAGCGAAACCTTGAAAGTATCTCCACTGGCAACTAGAAACGAGTCTTAGCACGCCACTTTTCTTTCAAGGTCAAAGCAACAGAGTATATTCAGAAGCACAAACACCATCAAAGTTCGACCTAAACCGCCTGGCAGAACACAGCTGCGCATAGACCTTGTCCAGGTGAACGGAAGTTTTCACCTCCTTGGCAAAAGTACCAAGTATCATGAGACTATAATACCAAAAAGTCAAAAAGGATGGCTTCAAAAGGCGAGGAACGGAAGGCTCGTGTTTTTTATTACTCAGAAGTCAGTCCATGGGCAAGTCCCCTACCTCTGCTCACACTCAGCACAGACATTCACAGTCCGTGAATCACAGAGTTTAGCGTCTTGTTCTGTGATAGTATATATGCTATAAGGTAAAGTTGTGGTATGACTTTAAGTTAAGATTCATAATCTAGAAGCTGTAGATCAATTCGATATCGCTGACTAGGGGCTCTTGAAGTTGTTTATTTAACTTGAATAATACTATCTGAGAAAGTATAAAGGCCAAGTGCCAAAACTACCTTCAGAAAAGTATAAATCTTGATGCCAATGCTCTACAACGCAACGCCATGATTCATCCAAGTTGGCAGATAACAGTAGTTGGAGTCAAAATCACGACTTGAAGTCTTCAAAGTTGTGATACTGACTTTGAACATGAATTGCTTGAGTGCACTATCTCATCTTCGCACCACATACCCTAGAGTCCAAGCAAGATCTTTTTCATGTATCAACAGGAGATGAATGGCAATGCGAACATGTCTAGATTGCTTGTCAGCCACCTCAATCGAGTATACATACACTTTGGTTCGCTGTGACTTGAACCACTTAAATCTGTGCCGATTCCTTTTTTGGAGCAATTCTCAACTTACCATAGTAACTGAGAACCAGCAGAGAAAGATTTTTTGACGACATACTGTTGCCAAAGACCATCTAAACTCGCTAAAAGTCAAACGAAAAAAAGGGGAAGTCTTGCAGCCCGGTAAATGCAGTCACGTGTGTCTCTTTCACAGGCCACATCGGCCGGGAGCACTTCTTTGCTTTTGGTGCAAACATTGACGTTCGCGCTCCAGTAGGACAACATCTCGGCTGTGCCCCCCACACCAGCCATTTTCCGTGTTTCTTTCTCCCCTTTTCCCCTGCCCCAGTATATTGCTTTCGAATCCCGCGGAGATCGTCCCATTTTCACGCTCTAGACTAGACAAAGACTGCGGCACTTCTGTTTCCAGGACGAGGAGATGATGAACACTTATTTTTGTAAATGCATTCAGAATACTTTATGATAGAAAGTGAATCATGAAGAGTAGTATCTCCACCATTTCTTCATCTTGAACGTTTATGGCGTACCTAGTGTTATTTCTACGAGGGACAAATTGAGCATGTGGCTTGCCTTTTCTCTATGTCTCGACGCCCTTTCGATCTCCAGCGCACAGATTTGGATCTACGAGCCGTTGTGGGACTTCATCCCTGACAGATACCCACCAATGGCGACACTTTTCTTGGCTTTGCTAGGACAACTGTCAAACATCATTCGCACTTCTGCGTCCGTAAACTCCATACCCTGAGCCAATAACGTCTTTCTCTTTTTGCAAGCCGCCAGATAAGAGCTCTCGTTCTGTATGAAGAGGTAATTCCTTTTTGACTCCTTCTGAAGATAAGCTGGGGTAAACGGACGGATTTCGCTGTACCGCAGCCAGGCATTGAAACAGTCTCGATCGATCATGCTACAATTCTTCATTTTGCTTGTTGGAAAAGACAACGTTGAGATAAGGGACCTTGCAATTCGATACCCAAGTTCATTGCAAATGTCTCCATTGCTATAGAAAGACATCTCCGCCATGCAGTCTCTTGCTCTTACGCACTCTTACACATCAGTCAGACAACATGGGTGTCCTTTCTGCCCCATCAAGTCCTGAACAGATCCATGTCCTAAACACCGTTATAGTTATTGTATCTATCTTGTCTGCCTTGGGAGCAGGATGGATAATATTCAGCTTCACGATCTTCCGCTCTCTGAGAACTTTCAGGCATCAATTGATCTTGTGAGTCTCACTTGCTGGCACGGGCCTTTCAAGCACCTCTGACCAATTTGATGAAGGGGACTTGCCATCAGTGACTTTTGGATGGCCATAAATTTTCTGAGCAGCAGTACAAAGAATCTTGCGGGTCCAAACATTGGGGATTCATTGGAGAAGACGTTCTGCAGCTTCAATGGGTTCATGATCCAAGTGTTTGTAGTTCAGAGTATGACTCATGAGCAATATTTGCGTCTTTTGCTGACAAGATATAGCTGACTACTGGGTCTTAACGATTGCCATCTGCACATATCTTATTCTTACCAACCATAAGCACCAATCCTCCTGGATCCAAGAGCATAGAGTTGTTGTCTGGCTCCTTCCGTGGGTGTTATCTCTACTGTGGGCAGTAATTGGTTTGGCAGTGGTTGGGTACGGCGACATTGGCGCTTGTAAGTGTATCCCCAATCTCCTATATCTCGGCCTAACCAGGACAGGGTGCTGGTTCACCAGTGATCGAACTCGATTGCTCGTCAATTTTCTCCCAGTAAGTACCATTTTGCTGCGGTGGAGAGTATTGAGGTTTCTGGGCATCAGTCTCCCGCATAGCACAGCCAAATCTAAGTCCAAGTCTAAGTCCGCTGGACTTTATTACAGAGGGCATCACCTTTGAAGACATTTTGGCCATCGAAGTCCTTCGAATTATCGAACTTTGTGGCCATTAAGCTCAGAACACGTTACAGACATGTCGCCAAACATTTCTCAAGCTAACTTGATGTGATAGCGATGGGTGATCATCATCACCATTCTTGGACTCTATCTTCGACTTTACTTCATCATCCACAAAGCACACAACCGTTTCATGTCCTTCGACGAAGATGCTAGCGGCAGTCTGCAGACTGGTGGATCATCAGCAAATCGAACTGCATCAAGGCTTTCCATGAACGTATCGAATGGTGCCGATGATGACTGCGAGCGGGCCGGGGCACAAAGCAGACATACAAGGATCGGAAGAGCATCTCCTGTGTTGAAGAGGGTATACACATCCAACGAACAACCTTAGCGCATCATGCTGACTTCAATCAGATCTCGTATCAAATGATGACTTATCCGCTCGTCTACATGGTTCGCATAGCGCAAAGTCCCTAGCTATATCTGTCTTGCTAACGCTGTTCAGGTTATATGGACTATTCCTACTTCCATCCGAATCTACCAAGCCACGACTGGCAAGTCTGCTCCATTTGCTATTGGAACTGTCGATAAGGTACGCATACTTCCACCTCACATACTACATTGAATCGTCTAACAGTCGTCAAAAGGCTTGCATTGTCATCCAAGGGTTCGCCGACGCGATTGTATACGGAGCGAACGAGAGCACATGGAGGCTATGGAGGAAGGTGTTCAGCAAATCCGAGACGAAAGAGTAAGGCTGTCACAGCCCCAAGCTGCATGTCTCGCCAGTCGCCGCGTAGTCAATCGGGAGGGAAGCGTTCATCTTTTCCATGGCGAGCATAGATCGTATGTACTAATGGTTTGGATTAATTGCTCTCTGCGAGGTGGTTCATTTGTCTTCTGGTGGTTCGCACTCTCACAAAACAAGGCATTTCTTATTTTCGCGATTCTGGCGGATACCCTAAAGTGCTTTGCATATACATACAATGGAATGGTGTATCAAGTCTTCAATATCGATCTCATGAGACTGCTTCTGAAGAATGAGAGAATCCATTCAAGACACACGTAGCAGGTGGAAGTGAAAGGGTGTAGAAGGTCGAAGAGGGAGAAGGAATCGGGCAGTGGTAGCTTCAGACAGCACACAAGTAAACAACATCGCGCTAGACCGACGTCAGTCTCCTCATATTCAGATTCGCTTATTCAAAGCTATCCTAATAAAGTTAAATAAGCATTTTTCCTTCCACTAAGTCCGGAAAACCAAAGGTTATCTAATATCTTGTTAGCTCAAGTGACAGATTTCCAGATGGACTTAGGCACGCCATAACGAGAACACACGCCATAACGCGACTTTAAAAACTGCACCCGACACCGAGCAAGTTTTCTACGATCTCCCCACTTCGGTGGTGAGGTCTGAGTTTTTGCTTCTCTTGCCTTGTTTTTATTTTTTTGGTTGGGTAGGTTCTCAAAAGTGATACCGTATCCAAGGCTATTAGCCGAACGATTCTTTGGGTCTTTTAGGGCCGGATTCTCCTCAAACCAGCTGCAGTGTATCTAGAGACGTGTCGTCTGATTGATCCTCGAATTCCAAGACAATCGTCCAAATAGGCAGACGTAAAAAAATGAATAGGTGAATAGAGTTCTTGTCTCCATTTTTATATTCGGTTGAGGCTTCTTCGGATCCTCTCTAGCGCCCCTTCTGCCGAAACTAGACGGAGGGGTTCTTGCTACCATCACTTGTGGTTGGGTGCTCGCGTTCCGTCATGTTTAAGTGCTTGCTGCATGTATTGCACCATTTCATCCACTTTTAAATATGTACATCTCACTTGGCCATTATAACCTTGCACTTCATTTACATTATTTTATAGTTCGAGGTTTCCTCGACCAGTCTAGCAATCCATGCATAGTCTTTCCTTGTCCTCCATGAGATGAGTCTCATATTTGTGTAGAGATCTTCTTTCATCATGCCTTCCATAAAGAGCATTGCAATAATTGGAGCTGGGCCTGCTGGTGCAATCGCAGTCGATGCGCTGGCCCAAGAACAAGTCTTTGACACCATTCGAGTGTTCGAGAGAAGAGAGAAAGCGGGAGGATGCTGGTCAGTCTCCTGCATGGATCGTGTCCTGCCTTCCTAACCCGTGGTAGGATTGAGGATCCCGAGGACCATGTCCAACAGCTTCCAGACCTGGACAAGATTGCAGCCCGGAAGCCAGATGAGACTGTTCCAATCCCTACACAACTCCCTACTACGGCCCCTCGAAACAATCAATATAGATTTTCTGAAACATCGATATACCCTGCGTTGGAGACCAACATTGACGCGTTTGCTATGTCCTTTTCTCAAGAACCATTTCCCGAAGATAGAACGCCACTCAATGTCCGACGGCATGGAGAGAATTCACCATTCCGCCATTGGAAAGCTGTTGAGGGTTACATACAGGGACTTTTAAATCGCCGCGGTTACCAAGACCTAGTCAGTTATAACACAACGGTGGAGCTCGTTGCCAAGGACCAGGCATCTGGTAAATGGATTGTTACATTGAGACAACCGCTTGAGAACGGACTCGAGGACCGATGGTGGGAAGAAACTTTTGATGCAGTTGTTGTAGCTCCGGGCCACTATACTGTTCCCTTCATACCCTATACCCCCGGCCTTACCGAGCTTCTGAGAAACTTTCCGGGAAGTGTGGAGCATAGCAAGGCATGGAGGGGTCCCGAGAAATATCGGGGCAAGCGGACAGTGGTGGTAGGAGCCAGCATCTCGGGGCCTGACATTTCATTTGCACTTGCAGATGTTGCTGAAAGGCCATTACACTGCGTTGTGAGGGGCAAATACCACCCATATTTCTTTGATTTGTAAATCTTTCCGTGAGCGTTCCAGTAAATACAATACTGATATGGTCAATAGTGCCTTTCAACATCCAAACATCTTCCGCCGACCGCCAATCACCCATATCACCTCGAACATCCAGACCAATGAGAGAACCGTACATTGTGAGGACGGTACGAGACTAGAGAACGTGGACCACATAATCTTCGGCACTGGATACACGTGGACTCTTCCTTTCCTCCCCAATCTCGCAGAAACCATCCGCAACAATCGTCTTCCAAACCTTTACCAACATGTTTTCTGGCGCGAGGACCCCACTCTCTGTTTCGTAGGAGCCATTGCGGCAGGTTTCACATTCAAAGTCTTTGAATGGCAAGCCGTGCTCGCTGCCAGGTTCCTCGCTGGACGAATCACATTACCTCCTATCGAACAGCAGATCAAATGGGAAGAAGATCGTATTAACTACAAAGGTGATGGAGTCCCTTTCACGGCTCTGTATCCAGATTTCGATGAGTATTTTGAGGAGGTGAGGAAGATGGCTGGGGAACCGAAGGATGGGAAGGGTAGGCCGTTGCCGAAGTTCGAGAAGAAGTGGAGGGAGGATTTTGATGCTGCTCATTTGTTGAGGATTGCGATGTGGAAGAGAGGGAATGAAGAAGCTAGAGAAAGAATTAGGAGGGAGAAAGGGGTCAATGGAGAGGTGTCTTTGCCTGCTGCTGCAGCAGCAAGTCATCTGTGATAATTATATCAATTTCAAAGATTCTCGATAGAGCTTTCTGCCCATTTTCCTAGCAGCTCACAAGTGTATAAATAGTATACTCTTTATTAGGATATCAGTTGTGGACACCCATCAAATCTTTTCAGGTGTACTTTCTAGATATCTCATACTGCCAGGAGTCGTCACACATTTTCAGAGGCCGAATTATTTGGAGTAATACTGCAGACTTTGTACTTCCTGACATCAAAATGGGCACAAGGGGGCACTACTTTCATCGTATCAACAGTCCAACTTCTCGAAATACTTCAAGCAAATGAGATTGATCTCAGAGGAAGGGCGTAAATTCGTTGCAAATGGTGAAATCCGAAGATGCTGTTAAGTTGGCCATAAATCATTCCATGCTATCGTTCCAGACGTCCGATTTTTCACATGTCCTGGTAAAGTTTAGTACTGGTCTAGTTTGTTGTGATGTCTCTCTGTCAAGTGGGTATTTTAAACTTTACTATCAGGTGGGAGCGTTGCAGGAATCGCCAAGGATACGAAGAAGTATGTTCTCATTCCACCTTCAAGGTCAATTACACTATGTTCCTAGAGTCTGTATGAACATCTCGCAGAGCAAAAGTCCCAAACTCCAAAGACTCCCACAAACCGACCATCAAATACCAGTTTCCAATAACCAAGGAGACACAAACTTCACAAAATACTCCCATACTCAGAACTACCACCTCTCTCTCCAGCAACAGGAGTTCTAACTCCATCACCCTCCCCCAAATCCCTCAACTCGCCCATAACAGTATCACAAGTATCCCAAGCCTCCTCATCGCCCAACCACTGACAAATCCTCTTCGCCGCCTTCGCAGCACTCATCCCGGGAAACCCCAACCCGTCATCCTCAGTTCCCGAAACCTCACTCCCGACCTCTCCCTCGCCGTCATCAAGACCATCGCTCTCCATGCACCGAGCCACGACCTCGCTCCACTTATAGAGATCCCGCATCTCGCGCACGGCATCCGCTTCCTCCCTGTGCGGGGCAACGAGATCGCGTCTCGCCTTCCTCCAGATCTGGGTACAGATCCGAGAAATGCTGTCCATCAACGTAGCCGTCTTCTTGCCCTCTTTCTTTGCTGCTGCGCTTGACACGCGGGAGCTACGAGTTGCGTAAGGGTGATAGCGGGGAATAGCTCGGGCACGAGGAGTGACGGGGGCAGTGCGGACGTAGTTTGCTGCGGCCGATTGGCAGGTTTGGTAGAGGGTGCTGAGGAGATAGCAGCGTTCTTCGGCGATGTTGAACGTTAAGCGAACGGTTTGAGATGAGCTAGTTGTGTCGGAGCAGATGGACATGCCGATAGGTGATGTTTGTCTGTGGGTTGAACTTGCACCGGCAATAGTATTCGTAGATGGTGTTGTTTGATTGCTATCGAGGGTCCGAGTAGCAGTAGGAGCAACGGGGAAGATCTCAGTGGGAGTGTTGAGAAGCTGAGTGATGGGGACTCTAGAATATGGCTGCATCCTGTTGTATGCCGCAGTTGCCATTTGGATATTTGGGGTCTCTCGTCCATCAGTTCTGCCACCCTCACTGTTACTGCATACGCAAACCTCGGCCTGAGTTCTGAAATCCTTCACAGTGGATTCCACTCCATGCATTTCGCTGGTTCTGCGGGATGGGGGTGGTGTCATCGTATGGACATTGCCATCAGGAGAGTGGATTCTCCGCACACCGACATTGGGAACATGCGTAGGATACATCGGAGCAATCGGAGCACGAGCAACAGGGCTCATCGAGCAAGCGGTGGAATTCAAGGCTCTTAAGGAGGGGAGATTTGTGGTATTGCCAAAGGTGCGAGGATAAGGGGTTCTCCTGGCATGAATTTGGTTGTGGCCGTGGCGAACGCATCCGAAGTTGGTGTAGGGGCGCATTTGCTCTTGGAATGGTGAGGGGAGTGAGTTGCCAGAGTTCGAGAAGTTTTGATCGCTCTCCATTGTGAAAAATGTAATCCGCATCGGTGTGCGAAGTACAGCTTGTGGTAGTCCGTATTCCGAACGAGCACTTTCGGTTGAAAATTGAAGGAAGAGGGATGAGAAGCTGGGAGGAGGGGAAGCACCTGCTAATATAGATGGTTCATCTGAAGAAAGAACAGACACAGACTTAGCTGGAGAGGACCAGAATTTCGAGATGAAAGATTGTGTTCATTTGAAAAGCTGTAGCGTAAAGACAACACAAGCCGGTAGAAGCCTCATGAATAGTTCTTCGAAACACGTTTCATGCTTTCATTTCTATGTCTATGCGTTCCAGATGACGATTCTTCCATCAACTCCAGTTGCTACACCATTGTTAGTATTTCTTTCGCGAAACTAGAGAATGCCAGACACTTACTGCTAAACTTCCGAACAGTACCACCGGCACCCTCGTACACACGGATGGTGCTGATGGTGTTTTGATGCACAGTCTTCAACTGCGTATCATCCTTAGTCTTGCCTTTCAGGTCCATCTGCTTGAACATGTTAAAAGCAGACTCCTCTCTTGCATCACCCATTCCTGGTCGTCCTTTAGACTCCAAGGATCCTGTAAGCTGCCAACCACCTTCATTTCCCTGGAAGCGGAAAGCTTCGCAATCATAACCAGCAGCAATAATTTCACTCTCTCCATTCCAGATCAGACTCATGAAAGGGAGCAGTTGAGTGTTAATGCTCAGAACTGCTCTTGGAGGTTGCTCGGCACCATTGGGATAGACAACCGTAATACTGCTATCATGTGAAGCAAATGCAAGAGCATCTCCACTAGGTGAGAATGACACAGCATGAACCCACCCAGCTGAGTTATTCAGATATTCTCCGCAGACGGTATTGAACGGTAATCGTTCTCCCCACACACCAGGTTCCGGCCTAGAATCAACACCTTTGATGAAACTAGAGAACACGCGGGCATGTGCATCGGTCGAGCCAGCAGCAAGCAGCACAGAGTTTGGATGCCATGCGACTGTCGTAACCGTGCTTCGAATAGGTTTCTTGATATGCTTCGAGACCCACCAATCGTTCTCTTCCTCGAAATAGCAGATGGCAATGACTCTCGCGCCGGATCCCACAGCAAACTTCATCTCGGAGGGCGACCATCTTACAAATGTAGCAGCTCGATTGATTCGTAGCAGGACGAGGGTAGGCTTGTAGCCTGTAGGTGAAGGCTCCCAGACCAGGGCATTTCGGTCTTTGGCTGTCAGCGTCTGTTATGTTCCAGGCGCATTGCATCGAAACCAACCTTGAGAGCAGGTCACGATTCTGCCACTCTGTAGAGCAATGTCTACACTGGTGACCGTCTTATCATGACCTTTGAGCTCATCCTTAAGCTTGAATCCGCTACCCGTTCGGCCATAGAGCTCAACGCTGGTATCTCGTGCCACAGCCAACGTCTGCTTGTCAGCAGAGAAGGAATGGTCCGCAATAGGATGGTGGAAGAGATGGTGAACTTCAGGAGCCGCCATGGTTAAGGAATTGACTTGATAGGAGGAGCTCTCTACTATCAAGAAATGAGTGGTTGTTGGTTGTGAAGGGAGTTGACGACAGCCTGAGATTACGAAGTGGGCGTAGCGGGGTCGTTGTCGCTTGGAGGCAGACAAGGCTTGAAATCTTGGCGCGATCGAAGTTCTGATATTGGAGATTCGCAGCCGCGTCGAACATTAGCAAAGGTTGACTTGCAAAAATGGCGTCAAACGCAACAGTGAGTCCCACTCCTCTTTATACTTGACTGAGTACTGAACATCTGCTGTAGGGAACGAAAGCTCCTGGGCAAGCTGGGGGTGCGCGCAAGCCTGGCAGCAAATCGACCTATGCTCCAAACCAAACCCTCTACATCACCAATCTCCCTTCCTCCAAGATACAGAAACCGGATCTGCGAATTGCACTCTACATGATATTCTCGACCTACGGTCCTGTGCTCGATGTCGTGGCTTTACGAACAACGAAGATGCGTGGTCAAGCCCACATTGTGTTTAGAGATGCGCAAACTGCTACTCAAGCCATGAGAGCACTCCAAGGATTCGAATTCTTCGGCAGAGAGATGGTACGTTTCTGTTTAAATCTGCATAGGTGCGAAGTTATCAAGAGGCTGACATGTCTGGGGTAGCAAATCCAATATGCCAAATCGAAATCTGATACTATCGCCAAGCTAGACGGCACATTCAGAATGCCTGCGGCAGCTGCAGGTGCAGTCACTGCTACAGAGCTTCAGCAGAGTATCTTCAATGCCCCGCCATCTGCTGCAACTACGACAAATACTACAGCTCCTGCGTTGGGCACCTTGAAGCCTCCATCCACTGATCACGCTATGGAAGATGCACGAAGTCCGACGACGAGTGTGGCCGGTCAAAAGAGAAGGCGTGACGAAGAGGATGAATCAGAGGAGGATAGTGAAGGAGACGTGGCTATGGACGAAGACAGTGACTGAAGAAAGAAGGTATCGTGTTTTGCATTGCTAGGAGTCTGGGAGCTGTTCATAAATGTTCTGGGGTGGAATCAAACTATGGGGATTCTTTTAAAAGACAACGCTAGGCCATTCTCATAGAGATCATAAATTTCCATTTGATTTTGTTGGAGATTAATCTTAATTTCAAGCTCGAGGACAGACATTGTGACACGACATTTTGACTGCCAGGTGATTTGTACCTACTCCAACACCTGCAATGCCGCTCCATATGGTTTCTACCGCCCAATACCGCCCCTCCCATAACCGTCATATACACATGATTATCGTTAGTCGTGCCCTGTACAATGTTCCGAATTAAATCCTAGTTTACCTCACGACTCCAAGTTATAAATCGGTTGCAGGATCTTATAACACCAGTCTGCAATAGGATCACATATCCTCGAGTCCCTGATCCAATCAATCATCAAGTCAACGCTCTCGCCTATTTCAGCTTCGAATCTTGATCCACAAAACTGAGCCCGTATGTCTCTGAGCATAGGGTTGTGCTGGGTAATGTTTAAGATGATTAGAATGCCGAGGAAATGTTGATTCCAGCAAAACAGGTAAGGTATTAATCTTTTTCGACGAGACGTTGGTGACAGCAACAGAGGCCATTTGAGGCAGGACTAGCACAAGACGTCAGGGACTTTGAACTAGTTTACCGGAATGATACTTACTCTGAGACATTCCGCGACTCCCTGAGCGTCCTCTGTTGTCATCAGTTCTGGGAAATGTAATGCTTTGTATACAAACGGTCGATAAACTATATACTTTGCATAGTAATATCTTGTCCGCAAAAGTGCAACTTGTACATCGTAGACGTAAGGGTAGTGAATAGGCTCGACACTCGAGTCAGCAGTGAATAGTGGAGCCCTAGAATGCGATTGCTGAGGCGACAAACTCGGATCCAAGGTCTGATTGTAAGGTCCGACATTTAAAGGTTGAACAGAAGGGAAGCCAGCTGGGTCTTCCTCCGCCCATTGGAGCTCCTTTGGGAGCATTCCACGCCATTGAGACAGCTGGGCAGCTAGTTGATTGAGAGATTGTGCAGACGGTCCACGGAACTCATCACTGCTTCCGCTTCCTGTGTCAGTGTTCGACATGGCTAGAACTGATCAGTAAAGTTGAAAGTTCACACAGATCAGAGACAGCTATTCACTTACCATCATACAAGCTATTGTGTATTTCAGCACATAATCTCCGCAAGGCGATCTGAGAAGCGTAGTGCGCTTCGAAATGTGACGATTGATTGCCCCTGTGATCGGCTTCACAAAAGGGACTATTAAAACTAGGCATGCCTACTCGATCTTCTAGTCCAGCAATACCCGTGGGAGCCAGGTCTAACTCATATTGCAAAGCGGTTTCCATAATAACGCAATGCCAATAAGCTCGTTTAATGATATCTCCTCGAGGTGTACTCCAATCTATCGGATTGCTGAATGTTCTTAGCACAAAGAGGCACCTGCAGAGTAGAATCCATACCATGTGATCAGAATGTAGCACGCCTGTGATGCACACACGGTCATTCTCCAGAAATCCTAAAGCCAAAACATCAGTCTTTCGAACTCAGATACAATTCAAGGCGAACAATATACCACGTGACGGGAACACGACTGAAAATAGAGCCTGTCATGACAACAGCTGATGTCAGTATCAAAAGTCTCTTACACAGAATGGGGTTTCAAGGGGTCTACGAACCCGGCGAGCGAATAGATCTGTACGTTTTCGAGTTCAGACTCAGTCAACACGAACCCTATACGCTTTCTGGCCTCATTGAAGAGTGCAAGTCCAGGAGGTTTCATGGCTGTACCTCCCCTCACACCACTACTTCGAGCGCCATCTTCTGAGATGGGAGGTCCACGAGAGCCTTCTAGAGCCAATTCACCAAGCGCAAATATTAGAAGGGCGATGACAGAATCTGGATCACCATCGAAACCTTCTGTATATACTTTTGAAAGTGTATCGGAGATGAAGTTCTGCCGGTCCATGAAAGGGTATATGAAGTTGAAAGTGTCAAAATATGCCGTTGCAAGACGATGCATTACGTCTCTAGTCAAAGCCGGAAAGACTATCCTAGCACCGCTAGAGGCCCTCGTTGCCTGAGTTTGCATGCCGACGAAGGGCCTGTCTTGTAATGCCTCATCCAGCGGTAGGAGTGGAACGCTTTTCTGTATCTGAACTATAAATGCTGGACCATCCTGCTCAAGTGTCTTCAGATCCCCCACATTTGTCGGCAGAGCTTGTAGCAATAGTTGTTGGACAACAGGCCAAGTCAATATCTTGTGAGCCGCAGAAGCATGTCGATAGCCTGGAGATCGTCCAAGGCCACTAGGACTGGGTTGTTGAGACGGGCGGGGATTTGGAGTTGAGTAGGAGCTGGAGTCGAGCTCGTTACTGAAGGAGGGCTGGCTTGAGGGCGCGGGTTGTGGAGGGCCGAAACCAGTGGGTATGGGGGCTCTGCCAGTTGGTATTCGGTCTACTTTGCCCTCAAGAGATTTCAAACGATCTAGGATCTCGACAAGAGTCTTATCTTTCCTGGCAGCCACTCAGTAAGTTGTGTCTCAAATCCGGGAGGCCGGCGGGGCTTCTTACTTCGTTGGTTGTGGTTCCCTATACCTACAGTCCAACTTCATCCTCTGGCATAATCCGCATTTTGGTCGTTGTTCATCACACTTTTGCTTTCTCGATCGACATGTCTCACATGCTCTGAAAGCCCCCAGAGTTAGTAAAACCGATCCTCAATACAGAGTTTCAATAGTAACAACGTGGTGCTGATCGAAGCCACCAAGCATAAAACATGAGTATGTATATCTTCAAATCAGGACACACGACAAAGGAAAGTTTCCACGAACTGCGCTGCGATTGAACCCCGGCTTGTTCTGGGGTTGGTTGGGTTTCCAGAGCTGCTGCTGGCTGAGTCCAAGTTCATTGTACCTTCAGGACTTCTAGCGAGTAGGCCAAACTTGAGTGGGAACGACCTCGGCGAAAAAGGATGGATCCAGTCCTGGAGATCACCCAAGAGAGAAACGACAGACACGGATCCAGTTGTCAATAGGCTGAGGGTTGTCTATCTCTCTGCCCCAACAGCGTGGTGCCAAAGCCTGGAGGACGTATTTGGACCTCTCGAAATGTGTAACTCTTTAGGCGAAACTGGTTGTTGAGAAGCCCTCTGCAAATGGGCAGAGTCGCATTATTGCTCCGGTTTTTCAGACTCTTTTGCTGTCAACAAATGTATGAATCGGTCGATTTTTATGTTTCCACCCCACAGAGGGCACAGTGCTGATACTCGGACGGTCGTCGCAAATAGCAGTCGACATGAAGTACGGCGACGAGGAGATGAGGTTGCTGGGCGGTGGGTGCAGCGACGGGTCTGATGAGTATGAGCCCAAAGAGCATGAATTTTGGACATGTCTCCGGCCAAATGAAAGTTGTGATATCCTGTCGGAGATGTGTCCGGCTCCCCAGAGGTGACAGCTCTGGTGCCCAGATCGTCTTTTCCATGTAGATATCAGCGGCCGGCATCGTGAAGAGAAGATCGCAGCATGGTATACTGTATCTTGCCAGAGTCTGGAAAGGTCGATGGACTAGCCAAGAGGCAGGCGCGATCAGTCTGTGACGATGGGGACTCGTTCGAGCTCTCTGATGATGATGGAATTGCATCGTAAGGATATAGCATAGCACAGCACGCTTTCTCCTAGACTGCTACTCTTTGGCTCCCGCTCCAGCTCCAGCTCCAGGTCCAAATCAGCGTCATCGTACAGTGGTGCCCCTTGTGTGCAGTGCGAGGACCCTTCGTCGTGGGGAACAGCCAAGCAGATGCACGAGGGAGCGACCAGAGGCCCGGATGATGGATGGAGGAGCCATGCGACACATAACCTCCAAGTGCAGACGCAGACGCAGGTGCAGTCTGCCACACCCAGATTGACAACAGGACTAGTAAGGCGCAATCGCAGTCACAGTGTCCGACGATCGACGACTATCAGAGGGTAAGATTTGGGTGTTGGTTGACTTTAAGGTGTGCCGAGGGGCCTTCTTAGGGGTCGAAAACCAAAGGCCGCTGTCTCGCTCCTCAAGCTCGCCATTCAGCCGACGACTTGGTATACTGTCAGTTGCAGTATATCTAATCCTCATTACATGGTTGAGAAAACCATGGCAGAATAGAACAACAGATCCATCGGATGGTCCGATGGGCGGCGTGAGGATCATCATCTGTTCATGGGCAATTCTGCCTACCTACCACGGATCCGTGGGGACATTTTAGTTGCATATTTCGTGGATTCTATGTCGCTGGGAATTTGCTTCCGTATTTATTGCTACCCATCTCATGCTTTATTTTCCGCCTGCTCTGAGTCGTACGGAGCTTTGATCCGTGCAAATCATATCAGCTCCCGCCGCAGTGGCCTATCTGCAGTAAACTTTGATCTGGGACCTAAATTCAAAAAAACTATAAGGGTATTTGAGATTAGAGGTCTATGTAGGGACAGGCTACAGGTAATTGCAGAGCTCTGCCATTCTCTCTGCGTATCAGAGGACAACATAAACACTGTGCAAGCGTCGAGACTGGAAAGGTATCTTCGGCGTCTTGCAAGACTAAGTAGTCACATGATGGACACATTTTAGAAAAGTGGATGTGCATGGAAGGAAGAGAAGGAAGAGACGGCGTAGCAGTATTCATTGGTATCTTGATTTCGTGATATCGTTATTTGCATGTCTCGTGGCGCTTCTTGACCTTTGTGACCTCCCTTGCCATTCATACGTCTAGAAACCTTGTTGACGATGCCACTTCTCTTCCCAGCCTGGGAAGTAGGGATATTCATTCAATGTCCCTTCAGTCCATGTCTCATCGCC
The DNA here is from genome assembly GCF_001500285.1 of Mollisia scopiformis. Taxonomy (NCBI): domain Eukaryota; kingdom Fungi; phylum Ascomycota; class Leotiomycetes; order Helotiales; family Mollisiaceae; genus Mollisia; species Mollisia scopiformis. Next base: position 415,205 of record NW_017263583.1, read on the forward strand.
CTCGTTCTCCGGCTTCACTAATCCCTTCTCAACTTGTTCTCGATTGTACTCCTCTAGTGCAGGAATGCAGATATGCTCCACGTGCCAGGTACCCTTGTAATCCATGAGAGTTTTCTTGCCGTCCTTCAAGATCTTCGCTACCAACGCTGGCACATAGGGCTCGTCTCTGAACTCCGGAATCGGCGTGAAGAGCGCAGTGAAATTGAACACTATACCACCACTTAATGGCAATCGTCTCAAAGTCTGCCAGTCAACCCGCAAGTTGCAATTCTCAATCTTCAAGTCTGGATCCTGAATCTCCCTGAGCTTCTCGTGGGGATGCCCTGGTGGCATGAACAACGGCGACCCGACCTCTAGTCCCCAGCTTCCACGCTGGATTGGAGAATTCACAGGCATTCTGGCGAAGTATCGGTCCATGCTGAAAGACATCTTCTCCTTATAATCTGGAATGGGAGTGTGGATTTCTTTAAGCTGCATGCCGATCTTGGTTCCCACGTTCCAGCCCAGTGAGCTGCAAATGACACCAGCACGGAAGTAGTACATCCCGTCCTCCTCATTTCGTAGGACAATGGCGAAATCTTCTGGTATGTTATTGAGTAGGATATGCAGCGGGTGGTAGCGTTTAATTTCAGTAGTATTTCCAAGCAAGTGATTGTGGAAGACTTTCTTGTCTTCTGACAAGGAGAAACACGCTGGGTATCTGGCGCAATAGAACAGTAGGCACATCTCCATCAACTCTTTGCAAACAAGTTCGGATCCAGGCATATAGTCAAGGACCTTGGGGCCGTACTCTCGGAACAGGTCTTGACGCTCTTTGATCCTGGCAACATAGGTATTTTCAACTTCGAGCCACCAGTCTGGTTCCATCTTGACAAAAGCTGAACTGGTTAGCAAGAATTGCATCCAAGTTGCGAGAAAGACGTACACATGGTCTGGTGATAAGCCCATCTGAATGGTCTGTATGGCCGAGGAAGAGCTTTAGTCGAGTCAAAGTTTTGGTAGGCTTGAGGCAGTGGAGTTTCGGTGAGGATATCATATGCAGGGAAATCACCCATGGCCTTGATCTCGGCTGTCGAGAAACCGGTAGGTGTATACTTGGGCGCATCGCTGTCTACGGCGTATGACTGCGTCATTGGCAAAGGGTTCTTGAGAAAAAAGTCTGGGCAGGGTTCCGTTTTGAGGAGAATTTGGGCGTTGGCAGTAGGGAGAGTCTTGGCAAGCTCAGGAAGTACCTCACGTCTCGAGGGTGGGAACGTAGTGCTGTAATCCGGACTTCCACCCGTAACTATCGGAGCCTTCTTACTTGGTGAGAACGAACGTGGAGGCGTTGAAGCCCCAGATTCCCGTCGACGATGAAAGTGCAGTCTTTCCAGCATCGCATCTCGCTGCCGTTTGTTTATTGCCAAAGTAATACAAGTCGACAGGAGAAAGAGGATCCCGAGACTAAGAAGCAACTGGTCTCGACTGATAGAGAGGACCATCTTGAAATCTTTTCAATCTTGGGCGGTGTGAAGATCGACGAGGACAAAAGATTTCTCGACTTTGGAAGAGGTAAATGTGAATGGAAAGTAGAACCGTGACCTGGCTCTCGAGCAAAGTGATGTCGGCACGGTTCCGAATTGGCGATGAAATACACGGTGAAACCCGTGAAGTGAATTGGTCTTGCTGCTTGGCCGAAATGAAACGAAGCAGATGGCGTATTTAAAGGTTATCAGATGGCTTATCTCGAAAACCACAAAGTACTTATCTCATCACCGCCGCGACTGACAGCCGTACGCGTGCTTCAAGAACTGGAGAGGGAGAGGAGAGCGTGCTTGAAGAGGCAATAGAACACTTCAATGTGGTACGACCTTTGCTTCGACTGATAAGTACGGAAGCATGGGTGCGGAACTGATTTATGAGAGAGAGGGGAGTGAAAGTGGGAGAGGAGAGGGAACTCGTGGGAGAGAGCGGGATGGAGCTTGGAGCTTGGAGCTGGAAGGAAGGAAGGAAGCTTTGGCCAGACCAACCCACGAAATCTCGCTCAATCAGGAAAGAGATCTTAATTCCCTACCTAATTCCACATCCACATCCCAAGGCAATTGCTCCCAGCCATACAAGCGCATGGCAGCTTGCGAAGAATGGGGAATTGGCGCATGCAATGCGCTGCGAGCCACGGCCATGTCTTCTGGGAATCAAGACTCTATCAGGTAAGTGCGTCACTACGACGGCCGTTATCAGTCCCCGCATTGGACGGGAGAGGATTTCCTATTGAAGAAGAGATAATGGCGGCGGCCCGCAAGCGTAGCGTCACGTGAATAACGTCTTTGGGACCGAGGAGAAGTGATCTCCGATCTAGGTGGGTGAGGCGAATCGTAGCATAAGGTATGGGTGTGGTTGAAGAGTAGGTGGAAGGAAGGAGACATACCAGACGAGTCGATACAAAGTACAGAAAGAACTTGAAAACTCCGATCTCAGTGGGCAGCTGAGTCAGATAGTGAAAGCACTATGAACCGACATTGAGAGTTGCGCATTCATTCCAATTGCTATAGCTTATAAAGACCCTCGTTGCTTCGATCGGGGTATAACATTGAAGAAAGAGACAGTTTTGGCCGGGTCCAACCCGTGCTGTGACACATAAAACTACATCTAAATCTCAAAGGGGTATATAGTAAAACGCTCAAACCACCGCCTATACCGACAGCATTCCTACAAGCCAGTTTCCCACCGGTCTATGCAGATGATACCAGATACAGACCGCCCAAATGCTTGATCGCTTTCCTAATCTCAACAACAAACTCCAAAAATCGCGCCTTGATAAACAAACTCTGTCCCCAGATGACGCTTAGATTATGCATGTCCTAGATATTATATCAAATTCTTCCATCTGCTGAACAGTCCACCTTGAGCACTAGGGGCTCTACTTTCAACAAAGCCGGAGTCTCGACGGCTCGACCTGCGACCGTTTTCTTGGCTTCCTTCTGAGCTCTTCATGGTGTCACGGTCCTGGCGACTTTGTCGCCGGGACTCTCTCCTTCGTCTCCTCTCTTCTGGATCTTCTTCGCCTTCCATGCGCGAATGGCGACGAGTTTTTCTGAGGCGTCGCCGCTCATTCTCATCAGCAAGATTCTCATCGACTATATCGACATTTGGGGTGTCCTCGGGAGGTGGTGGTGCATCTGACGTCTCTTGGACCCATGAATCAGTACCAGAGTGTGGCCACCCAGCTTTCTTACGCTTTGACGAGTCTCTGGAGACAGGACCATCAGCAGGCGAAAAGTCTGGGTCCGCGCCACGAGACTTGGTGCCATTTCTTGGATCGAAATAGCTGTCAACGACAGGCGCCGACGTGCGACGACTCATCCTCGGAGTCTCAGATACACGCCTAGCACGCCGCTCCTCACGTCTTCGTCGTCTTTCTTCAGGATCCTCATCGGCTGGTCCTTCCATGTGAGACCTCCTACGATCTGATCGCTTCAGACGCCCCGGATCTTCTGTCAGGGGTTCGGCGTCGGTCTGAGCAGCTTTTTCGGAGTCCCGTTCGGCTCTCCGGGCTCGTCGCCGCTCAGCTCGTTCGGCTTCCTTTGCTTCAATAGCTTGGCGTTCAGCTTCTTCGCGAGCCTTCTGCTCTCGTCGAGCTACTCTTCGAGCTTCCTTCTCTTCAATCCTTCGAGCCTCTGCTTCTTCTTCTCGCTTACGATGCCGTTCGCGCCTTTCATCCTCTTTGGCTCTTCTTGCATTTTCAGCGGCATTTTCGGCGGCGTCTCGCTCTGCTCTGCGAGCACGTCGAGCTGCACGACGAGCTTCTTGGTCTTCTTCTGCAGCCCCACCAGTCATAGTGATATCTGCATCAAGACCATCGGTCCCGGATCGTTCTCGGGCCGGACGTTTAATTTTCCGGTCTTCGCGACGCAAGCCTCGTAAGCCTTCGTCGTCCGTCAAGGCTGTGCTGCGGCGCTTGTTTTCTGGTCGTGAGCTGGAAGCGAGTAAGCCGCCCAAGAGTCCGAATCCAGCTGCCTTTTTAGCACTCGAGCTCGTTCGTTTGATTCCAGAAGGTCCAAGATTTTCTGACGGACCACCAGCGTCGACCATAACGATGTCTTCGTCTTGCTTTGCCTGTTTGACATTTCTAGCATTAGCATATGAATCCCTGGTAGATGGCCTCCTGGTCGGCCGAAATGGACTATCGATGTCTCCTGGCGGCATTGGCACAGGTGGCGGCGGACGATCATCGTAGATTGGGTTCTGAATTACCTTCGTTCTTGATTTACGATCGCGACTCGACTTCTCAGGACTCGTGAGGTCTTCATCTGCTCCAACCATGACAATGTCATCATCATCGTCGAGACCTGAATTTAATTTGTCAGCTTTCATAGACTCGAAACTGGAGGAACATTCAGGAAGCTTACCACGTGACTTAGGCTGCCGTTCAGATTTGCTCCGGGACAGCTTCACAGGAGTAGCGCCTAGAATCTTCGCTGCCTTGGCTGACATCTCTGGTGGGCTTCTGATATCGTCAGGTGGAGGTGAGATGATGCTGTCGACGACGACTGAATGTCGGCGTGAGCTTGTTCTACCCGATGTGCTAGTCCGTCTTTCAGATGTGGATTTCGACCGTGAGATTGGCGACGCAGCAGTGAACATGCTCGAAAGCCCACGCGAAAGCGGTGGCCTATCTGCTTTGTCAGAGGAAGAATCTTTCGATGAGATTTTCTCGTCTTTCTCGGGCTTCCTGGTCGATTTGGAGCGCTTCACGTCCGACTCTTTCGACTTCTTCTCCTCTCTCGATGGAGAAGATTTACGAGACTTGGATGGCTTCTTCTCCTCCTTACGCGGAGTGGCACCCCAAGCAGCCCACGAAGATCCTGCATCGCGCACGACACGTGGACGCTCTTTCTTGGAAGACGATTTGGGTTCTGGAGGTGGTGTAGGAGGAGCGACGATTTCTGGTTCTTTGACTTCAACGTCCAATTCGGGCTCAGTGACAGGTTCAGGAGCTTTGGCTTTACTGGACGATTTGCTCTTTTTGCCTGACTTTTTCTCAACGACCATCGCTACTGGTTCATCAACAATGTCGTCCTCAGCGAGGTCGTCAGGAAAGCTACCAGGTACGTCTTTTGCTTTGTAGAGCTTTCTGGGAGAGCTTTCCTCGATGATAACTTCCTTTTCCTTGTCTCTGTATTTTTTGGACGTGGATTTGGAAAGTTTGTTCGAGGACGAGCGCGCCGACTTGGTTTTATCCTCCTCGATGACTGGTGGAGGTGGCGATGGAGGGGGTGGAGGAGGAGGTGGCGTCGCAGCCTCCTTCTGTGACTCAAAGGCTTTCAACCTATCAGCAAATTTACCTCCGACTGGTTTCTTCGTAATTGCTGATGCCTTCATCAAGGTCGCAGTGTATTTGGAAGAGGTCGTCGTGTCCTTGAGGTTCGTAGCTTCCAGAACCTTTGCTTTGTCAGCAATCGCAATCTCGTCTGTTTTCGACGGCGTCTCCTTTTTGGTAGCCTCAGTACCCCGGCCTGTCGCCTTCTTGGCACCCCAGAAACTGAAGACGTCCGACTTGTCCTCGATCTCGATCTTTTCTTTGACGGGGCTGAACTCGATCAATGGCTCAGGTTCGGGGTCGGGAATGTTGACTTTCGTCGACGACTTCTTGCCCTTATTGAGTTTGGCGTCTTTCTTCGCTTTCTTAGCATCAGCGAGCTCCTTTTCCCTGGCGGCCTTCTCTTCTGCCTCCTTGGCGGCTTGTTCTTCAGCCTCACGAGCTGCCTCCTCTTCCGCTTCTTTGGCAGCACGTTCAGCCTCCTCTTCCTCCTCTTTCTGCTTGCGCGCAGCTTCTTCCTCTTCAAGTTTCTTCTTGCGTGCCGCTTCATCGGCTTTCTTTTGATCCTTTTTGCTCAATTTGGGTGCTTTAGCTTTAGCCTTAGCCTCGGCTTCGGCCTCCTCTCTTGCTTTCGCCTCAGCTTCCTCTCGGGCTCTCGTTTCCTCCTCCTCCTTTTCTTTGGCTTCGGCCTCTGCTCGCGCCTTCTCTTCTGCCTCTTTTGCATCAGCTTCAGCCTGTTTTTTGGCCAATTTATCAGCTTCTTTTTGTTCTTTCTTGGAAAGCTTTCTGGGAGGAGCAGCAGGTTCTATCTCCTTGGACTTGGTCTTTGCAGCTGTTGTGCCAAAGTCCCACAGATCTGCTTCGGGTTCCGTGAGGTCCATGGCTGGAGGTGTTGGTGCTGGTGGCGGGGCATCGATGATATCCTTTTTCTTGCCTTTCTTGTCTTTCTTGCTAGATGATGCCCAAGTACCCATCCAATCGTCGTTAGCAGGCTTACTTTCTTCGACAACAGGGGGCTCTGGAGCTGGAGCTTCATCCACAACTTCGACAGGGATGTTTTTGCCTTTACCCTTCTTCTTGTCCTTTTTCGAAGATGTAGTACCCCAAATATCGTCGGCTGCCTTGGGCTCTTCAATTTCGGTGGGCTTGATCGAATCATCAAAGTGGAACGAAGCTTCAGGGGACGCAAATGCAAACGTTTTGCCCTTCTTCTTCTTGTCTTTCTTTGATGAACCCCAGCCATCAGCAAAAAAGTCATCGGTAGCACCTGCATCGCCAATTTCTGGGACAGCGGGCGGCGGAGTTGGAGATGGGGGCGGAACGTCGTCGGTAATTGATTTGGAAGATTTGTCTTTCTTTTTGTCAGTGCTCTGACCCCAATTCATCCAGTCATCGTTGTCATCTGGTTCAATGATCTTGGCTAGTGAATCGGATGGAACCTCGTCCTTTTTGCCAGCTTTCTTCTTGTCTTTTTTGGAAGAGCCCCAAATGCTGCTTGTCCATGTCTCGGCCTCTGGCTCAGGTTCAGGCAAAGGATCCTCGATTTTGGGCGCGTCCTCGCTGATGCCTTTGCCTTTCTTTTTCTTATCTTTCTTTGAGGTACCAAATGATCCCCAACCACCATCGTCCTCAAGGGAGATTGGTTCGGGTTCAGGCTCAGGATCCTTCGGTTTTGGTGGTTCTTCGACAGTGTTCTTACCCTTCTTCTTATCTTTCTTGGATCCCCAGATACTGCTGCCCCAAGACTCGGCTTCGACCACGGGTTCGGGCTCAGGATCCTTTGTTGTTTCGACAATCTATGTTAATCAGATACGTGCTTCATAATTCAAGGCAAAGTAAAATAGGAAAATGGGAGACGACTTGTTTGACAAATGCACGTACCTTGACTGGCTCTTCGACAACACCTTTGCCCTTCTTTTTCTTATCCTTCTTAGTCGAAAAAGAGCCCCAACCGTCATCTTCGACCCTTTCTGGCTCAGGCTCAGGCTCTTCTGGTGGTGGAGGCAAGACTTCTTCGGATTTCTTGGGCGGGTCTTCAACGGCATTTTTGCCCTTCTTTTTCTTGTCCTTCTTAGTGCCAAAAGAACCCCACCCAAACTCTTCAGCCGGTTCGGGGTCAGGCTCAGGATCCGCTGGGGGCGGTGGCGGAATCTCTTCTATTTTTTTGGAGGGTTCCTCCGAGACGCCTTTGCCCTTCTTTTTCTTGTCCTTCTTGGTACCGAATGATCCCCAGCCAAAGTCATCGTCGACTTTCTCAGGCTCAGGCTCAGGCTCAGTTGGTGGTGGTGGAATGACTTCTTCAGACTTCTTGGCCGGTTCCTCGGCAAGCTTACCCTTTTTCTTCTTGTCCTTTTTCGAGCTACCAAACGAGAATCCAAAATCATCAGCAGGTGGTTCTGGCTCTGGCTCAGGAGCAGGCGGCTCTTCCACTTTCGGGGTTTCCTCAATAGCAGTAGCTTTGCCCTTTTTCTTCTTGTCTTTTTTGGAGCCAAAAGAGCCCCAGCCAAATTCTTCCACCGGTTCCGGCTCCGGTTCAGCTTTTTCAGGCTCAGGGGGTGGGGGAGGTGGTGCTTCGACGGTGGGATCGGCTATGGCGTTCTTGCCTTTTTTCTTCTTGTCCTTCTTGGTGCCAAAGGATCCCCAGCCGTCATCAACCACAGGCTCTTCCTTCTCCTCCTTCTTTTCAGGTTCAGGAGCTGGGAGAAGTTCGATCTTGGGCTCGTCGTCAATAACCACGCTCTTACCCTTCTTTTTCTTGTCCTTCTTGGAAGTTGAGAAAGATCCCCAGCCAAAATCATCAGCCACTGATTCCTCTTTCTCCTTTTCGACCTCTGGAATGACAGGTTCCTCGATCTTGGGCTCATCGACTACAGCAGTCTTTCCCTTTTTCTTCTTGTCCTTCTTGGATGTCGTGCCCCAGGCAAAGTCATCAACGATGGGTTCTATCTCCTTCTCCTTTTCAGGCTCCGGGGGCGGGATATCATCGGCAATGGGAGGATCCTCTGCATCTTTCTTACCTTTCTTTTTCTTGTCCTTCTTAGAAGTGCCAACGCTCCATGCAAAATCATCGATTATCGGCTCGGGTTCTGGTTCTGGGACAGGAATTTCTTCGGCCTTTGGAATTTCGTCGATAGCATTCTTACCTTTCTTCTTCTTCTTAGAAGTTGAAAAGGATCCCCATCCAAACTCTTCGGCAACCTCAACGACTGGCTCGGGTTCAGGGTCTGGCGCAGGTGTCTCCTCAATCTTGGAAGTTTCTTCTGCAATCTTACCCTTTTTCTTCTTATCCTTTTTGGTACCAAAGGATCCCCAGCCAAAATCCTCTACAGGTTCTGGAACTGGGTCGGGTTCTGGGACGACAACAGGGGTTTCCTCGATTTTGGAGACTTCTTCAATCAGACCTTTGCCCTTCTTTTTCTTGTCCTTCTTAGAGCCACCAAAAGAGCCCCATCCAAAGTCGTCTGCAACCGGTTCCACTGCCGGTTCTGGTTCTTGGACTGCGGGCGGAGGGTCATCAGCTTGGGAGACTTCCTCAATGGCATTCTTCCCCTTTTTCTTCTTGTCTTTCTTAGAAGCGAAGGAGCCCCAACCAAACTCTTCAGCCGCAGCTTCTGACTCGGGTTCAAGAACAGTAACAGGAGGAGCTGGTTCCTCAGTCTATATACTATTAGCTTTAGATTCGAAGGTGATAATCATTCGCGTGAGAAAGAAATTGTCGTTAGGAGAATCACTTCCAACAAGATAAACTTGCCTTTTCTTCGAATGCATTCTTGCCTTTCTTTTTCTTGTCCTTCTTCGAACTGGGCAATGACCATACATTCTCCACAGGTGCTGGCTCCTCCACTTTAAGCTCTTCTTTTGGGGGATCTGGCTCCGCAGCCTTCTTGCCCTTCTTTTTGCTTTTGGCCGTGGTTCCCCATCCTCCTCCCCAATCATCTTCAGCAGGTTCCGCAGCTGGAGTCGGCTCTTCTTTTGCTGGCTCTTCATCTATTTGAAAGTCGAAAACACCACCCTTCTTCTTCTTCTTTTTGCTCGAGAAGCCGAAGTCAAAGCCATCATCGGCCTTTGTCTCTGCTGGTGGAGGCGGATCAGGCTCTTCTGGCTTCGATTCCTCTTCATCCAAAGCTCCGAATGAGAAAGTTGTTGTCTTTTTCTTAGGCTTGGAACGATTGATACTCCATGGATTGTTATCAATTTCAGTATCTTTGCTTTTGGTGTCGGTGGTGGATGTGCCAGTTGTCGCAGAAAAGTCCCAGGTACTGAAATCCAATGTTAGTTCAAGCATAAATCCAGATAGGCACGTGAACAATCGAAGTGCTGTGCAAAGCCATTCTGGGAAGTGACTAGACACATTCCCTTTCTTCACTGGATATGAAAATGCAGGAACACAACCCGCATGTGGCAAGCGAACCCAATAGCATAAAAGACACTCACTTTGTTGTGCCAGTATTCCAACTGCTTCCCCACGCTCCAAACCCTCCACTTGACTTTGTCCCCGTATCAAAATTCAAGTCAAGAATAGGCGCATCGTCAAGTTTGATTTCATGGAAGAGATCTGGCTTGTCCTCGGCTGCGGGTGCTGGCTCGGGTGTTGGGTCCTCAAGTTTGCCTTTCTTTCCCTTCTTTTTCGACTTCGCTGGCAGGAAGCTATCCCAGGCATCATCTGGGTTGGCATCTCCGTTACCATTTCCACCTCCATTCGTCTCCTCCTTCTTATCGTCACTACCGCCAGCGCCAGTGTCGCCTCCCTTGTCCCCATCATTATTTCCCTCACCCTCCTCCTTCTTACTTCCGTCTTCGTCTTCATCACCGTCCCATTTGTTCTTTGCTGCTGCGTTTTTGGCATTTTTGGCATTCTTCTTCTTGGCAGCTTGCTGGAATCCATCCTGAGATTGAAAGTCCACCGAAGGGGCCATAGTAGGGTCGCAGAACAGTGACTTGTCTGTTTCTTTTCTGACCGAAGAAGGAGGGGTAATTCGCGCTTCGTCAGAATCGTGTGCGTGCTTCTCTGCATAGGCATTTGTGTGAGGTTCGAGTATGTTGACGTCTTGGTCGTCTGGTCGAGGTCTTCTTCCACGAACAACATCCAAACTTCCTGAAACTTTCAAAGGAGTCGGATCCCATCTGCAGGGCCACGTATAACCCGAATGCGGAAGTACGCTCTATTGTCAACGTTAGAAATATGACTTGTTAGGGTCCACACCGCTGCTACTGCTGCAGCGGCAGGCTTCAGCCGCTAAGGTGACTGCATCTGCACGACAACATGACATGGCATGGCTCGGGCTTCAAGAGAATTTGAGAAAATCATCGCGGCTCGTACCATTTTTGTCCGCGGTGCACCTCCATGGTGGCCTGGCGTACGCGATTGAATCCATGCTCTCGCGATGAGCTTCAGCCTTATCCGTGTATCCTCCTCATCCCACCCAATCGTGGTTGTAGCAGACCCATAGTCGCTCCTTGGGTGATCTGCGCAGTACAATATACCCTCGACGGCTGCCATTATGGATGTTCGAGCTCGTGTGATCGCGGAGAGGTGTCAGACTCATCGAGGCTATGTGCTCAACAATAGGATAGCAAGCAAGACGATAGATTTTGAGATAGTTTAGGGGAATTCCTGGACAGAGGAGGATCTGGAGATATCCAGCAAGATGGTGTAAAAGAGGTCGTGAGGTTAACGGGGCCGTGGTCACACGGAGGATCTTTAGGGATGGTAGGGATGTTTATTCTCGTGGTTGGCAACTGAGACACCGGGCAGGGAAATTTCACCCTTGAAAAGTAGCCCTTATCAACGATTGTCTGTGCCTCCGCCGATACACGCACAATAGCAAGATTGATCTCGCAAAATTTCGAGAGAGCAGAGCGACAATGAGGGTCACCAATATTCTTTTTCATTTTCTATTGTACGGTGTTGACACGCGCTATGAGCATGAGCAAAAGCAAAAGAACGGCGCGAGGACTTCTGAACGGCAATGCGCCGGGCTGGTGCTTGCGGGTAGCAGTGGGACTGCAGTGCAGCCCAGCGATTCGGAGAAGGAGCAGCGCCAACAAAATATATGACAAGAGAACTCCATCCATTCGTCCAGGTCCCATCATAATGTTCTCCCCAGGCCTCACCGCAAGTCTGGCTCAAGAAAAGGAGGAAATATTTCGTCAAATTGGGAGACACAATTGGATTGTGCATAAAGGGATCACTTCGCAAGCATTGCGGTTGGTCAGGACATTCGGTGAGCACTGAAAAATGGTGGTGTGCTGCTCTCGGGAGCCGACCACAAACAGACTCTGTTGATTCGTTCCGGCGTCAGGATGCATGACCGCCACGACCTCGTTCTGGATGTGACCGTGTCCATCACTTAACATAGCCATGCCCTTATTATATCACGGTCCCGCGAGGAGTCGCATCGCTATACTTGGGATAAATACTAAATCCGGAAGAGGCCACGAGTCGATTTCAGAGAGGCAAAAAGAAAAAGGAGTCAACGGACAATAAAACTCACCTCACCACACAACAATACTCCTTCCTACAGTACCTCGCACGCTATGGCACGCTGGCAGTCATGTATCCGTACCCAGGATCCACATCGGGAGCAGCGTCATAGAATTCATGGCGAGAGCCTGTCGGTTGCCAAACCGTACTGTATCACTTCTCTGATTAGCCGCGTAAGAAAGTGAGTGAAGAATGGGTTTGCCCCTTTTTATTCCCGGGTCGCATGCCGCGCCTCGAAGTGCAGGTACGGGATCTGATCTGAGCTGATCTCTGCTCTTGGTCGTCGTTCATATATGTATGAAGTGCACATGTTGTTCCGCACAAAGGGATGACCGAGCAGCAGGTTTCGTTCTTTCCTTTAGTTTCAGAGATCTTCCAGAACATGCAAGGATCGTGCGGAGGCCGGTCGATAACGATTGCAGGAGGGGCAAATCGACGAGAGCTGCACGGTTCGTTCCGCTGGTACACGGAGCTTCTTACGGAGCTTTCCATGTGCGAGATAGATAGAGATTCTTCTAGGCAGTAAAGCTTTCTAAACCTCCTTCTCTACAATTCTCCTTACAGTGCACAGACAATCAAATCTCTTCTCCCGGACTGCTGCCGTGAACCATGAGATAGTACGTATGATTTCATGGCAGGTCACTCTTGTATTTACCGGGCAGCGGGGTTGATGCAGCATGCAACTAAGCATGTTGTGTGACAAACATTGACGAGGTGACTTTTCTAAGCATTTTGAGCAACTGAAAGTTTATCTAATATTTGACAAGGAAGAGATGACCATTTACAAAAGATACTGCATCTGCATCCCTGCTTACACATCAAATGCCGTCCAGGACGACTCGCGCTTCTTAGTCAGTGACATCAAGACCCGAACGTTGTGGGGTTTTTGGTTATCGCCGAAGCGTCAAGCTACGTATCCTTGAAAAACGTTCGTTGGCCATTATTAATGAAGAAACTCCTCTTGAATAACCGGACTACCGGTACGTAGGGGGTAAGAGTATTTAAAATGGAGTCGTCCTTCATTCCATATTCCTCTTTTCCCCATCTTGTTCCGTGGTTTCCAATACATTAAAAGTCAAAATGTCTAAAACTCAAGCTATTGTTGTCCAAAAGAAGGGCGATGCCAAGGTATGTCTCCTGAATGAATATCTCAACTCTATACTATGTCTAGAAGTTTTATTTTTGAGGTTTACTACGAACTTTATGGATATCATACGGTTTCTGAGCGTTCTACTCTTCAGAATGTATGAAATGGAGTTACTAATTTGGTCTCCTCAACTTCCAGGTCACTGAGGTCAGCGTCCCTAAAGTCAGGGATGATTACATCATCGTGAAGACCAAAGCAATCGCACTGAATCCCACGTATGCTCAACTTCTTTTATTAAATTGCTGTCTTCTTATATGAGAGTTCTGTGAGCCGGGAACCGGGCAGAGCCGAGACATATTGCAAACGAAATGTATCCGTCTGAAGGTTCTTGAGACAGCTCCCGGCTGCCAGAGTCTTTCGCTTCCATTTTAGTATTTTATTATACTAATTCGTCCCAGTGATTGGAAGGTCGGCATCTCCAAGATGACTTTGCCCAACCTGGAAAGTGAACTAAACTGGACTTAGCATATTGACTTTCTCTGCGAGGAAGGTGAAAGAGTAACCACATCTCATTGACCCTCAAGAAATCCCAGACTGACGAGATTTCCCTCAGATTGGATGTGATTATGCAGGCATCGTTGAAGAAGTCGGCAGCAAGGTCACCAAAGGCTTCAAGAAAGGAGACAGAGTGGCTGGATTTGTACATGGAGGTAAAGTTCCAACGTCTAGAGAACCATGGGCCATTTTACTCACCTTACATAGGAAACATGGTCGAGCACGAAGACGGTGCTTTTGCAAATATCATCACAGCCAAGGGTGACATCCAGATCAAGATCCCGGACAATATTAGCTTCGAGGAAGCTTCCACTCTAGGTGTTGGAATCACCACGTTAGTCTTTGACTTTTTAGTGCCCCAGCTAAAGACTAACAACCCCAAAGCGTCGGTCAAGGACTTTACCAATCTCTCAAGCTTCCCCTTCCAAACAAGCCCTCTTCTTCTACCGAGAAGAAATACCTCCTAATCTACGGCGGCTCCACCGCAACCGGATCCCTAGCCATCCAATACGCCAAACTGTCCGGTCTGAACGTCATCACGACTTCATCTCCCAGGAACTTCGACTATGTCAAGTCTCTCGGCGCAGTTGCAGCATTTGACTACAACTCTCCCACTTGCTCCCAAGAAATCAAAGATTTTACCAAAGACAGCGTTACATTAGCATTTGACTGTATCGCCGAAGGCGACAGTCCCAAGATCACCGTCTCCGCGATGTCTACATCCGAAGGCGGGACTTACTCCACGCTCCTGCCCGTTCCGGACGAGCAGGTCACGGCTATCAACGACAAGGTCAAGAACCAGCATACGCTGGCGTATACCGTCGTTGGAGAGAGTTTCAAGTTCGGTACCAACGAGGTTCCTGCCGTTCCAGCTGACTTTGAGGAGGGCAGTAAATTCTGGGAGTTGACGAGGGAACTGCTAGCCGATGGAAAGATCAAGGTCCATAGACCCAGTGTGGATAAGTATGGGAAGGGTCTTGAGGGTGCGTTGAAAGGGCTTGAAGCTATGAAGGCTGGGCAGGTGTCTGGCGAGAAATTGGTCTTCACTATGTAGAAGATGACTGATATTCAGTATCTTGCCCACCTGAGATAATGAGCCCCAATATGAAATTCAAATGAAAAACAAGCAACTTTGAGGATGGATATTAAGCTGTTAAAGTTCTTTGGTGTAATTGCTTGCGGGCAGCAGCTTATTTATTCGCTATCCCAAAAGAGAGGTTCGCTCGAAAATTGCCAGCATTCGGAAGCGACCAATGTCTGGAATCCGCTTCGGACATAGGAAATTGCAGATTGTCCTAGCTCTCTGAGTCGGTTTTTTTCAACACTGCTAGATGTGAATGGTTCTGCAATTTCGACCATGTTGTCAAGGTGTAATCAGATCCACCCTTTTTCGCCTTAAGAATCTCCAAGAACATCCGATTCTGACTGCGTACCTTCTCCCATGTTCTCCAGGACGATACCAGAAGCGACTGTAAGCAAAACCCTGTTCTTAGATAGGTTACACGCTGAACACTGCTATTTCTTGCACAGCATCAGAAGTTGCACATTGTAGTGTAGATTTTTGGTACATGAGGACTTTCAAGCATACATTCATTGAATTCATTCGCAATGGCAAGCATTGCCACAAAGTCTAATTGACATAGAAAAAAAGCCAGTAAAGTGATCCAAAATTGTGATATGCTGCTCCATGCAAAAGCCATGAGCAAGCAGAGTGTGGTATCTAGATACGCCCAAGAGAACAGTGTCCCAAACCCCACCCGCCTAATATTTAGAATAGTCATTATGAGAAGAAAAGGTGTACGCCAAGAAAACAATCAGCGAGGTACATCACTAGAATAGCCATTGTATGGGTCATTCATCTGTGCTTGGCCGTAACCGGGCTGTGGACCGCTGGAAACATACCCGCCCTCGTCTCCCTCATCATAGTATTCGGAGCCGCTCGCATCGAAACTGCTTCTCCCACTAGGATCATCGTCGATGCCGACATCCCCTTGTGGCAATTCAGACCAGCTCAGAGTCGCCAGTGCAGGGTACTGAGCCAACAAGGCTGCCGGTAAGGTGTAGTTGCCACTGGCATCCATAGGGAAGCCATTGGCATCAACCGGAATTGGCTGGGGTTGCTGCATGTTGTGCATATTTTGCATTCGTTGCTCGTTCCAGAGACGTTGTCGTTCGATTGCTTCTTCATCGAGCAGAGGCTTGATGCAGATTCTTCCTGCTTCAGACCGGAAATGGCGACCGAGTGCATCAGCGCGAGCAAATCTTCGACCGCATCCCCACTGTCCACCTTGCTTCAGCTCGCCCTTACAGACGAACTTCTTTTCCCCAGAATGTAACCCTTCGTGACGCTTTCGATCATGTTGTCGAGCAAAAGCTTTGCCACAGACTGTACAAACGAAAGGACGTTCGTCAGTGTGTGTACGCAAATGAGAGCGGAGATTGTATGCTCGAGTGAATCGCTTTGGACAAAGGGTACATTGGAAGGTCGCAGGGTGCTTTTGCACTCGTTTAGCATTGCCACTTTCCGAGGCCGATCCTTGGTAATCAGGATCAGCTAGGCCAAGGATGTAATCACGATTTGGCAGGGACGATGTGGATTGGCGGCGTCTACTGGGTGAGCTGGCTCCGGACCGATCGTTCGGGGATAAAGAGCGGTGCGAGCTAGGAGATGGTGCTGCGAGATCAGACCCAAGCGTGGAAGATGCACTTGGTGTGTGAGGACGAGAGATACCAGATCCGCTGTTATTCGGATCTGTGAAGGCTCGACGACGACGTCCTACATCTGTTAGCATATATCACGTGGAGAGGACAAGAAATCCATACCTCGATCAGGGGGTGTCAAGGCATCGTTGTCAAAGTTGCCTGGCTTCGGAGGCTCAAAGCTGTTCTGCGTCGATGTTGGCGCGAGCTGGACATTAATTTCTGGAGGAACCATTTGCTGTGCTTGACCCATGTCATTTTGCAATTGAGGAAAGCTCTCCTGGCTTTGACTATACAAGGAAGATTGGCCGAATCCATTATTGTTGTTCATACCCAGCATGAATGCATTTGGTTGGTTCATACTTGGAATGTTTTGTGGTCCCAAGCGGGGAGAAATAGTAGGACTGTGTGCAGGACTTAAACCTCGTCTTGGACTTGCTCCATGTTGAATCTGAGGATCGGACAAAGAGAAATTACCAATGCTTAGGACTTCTTGATAAAGGCTTGAATCTTGCGGATGCTGCATTGGCGAATGATGTTGCTCTATGGAGTCGAATGCGTCATGATGGCCAAGGTTGGGCGAATGCGCTGCAGAGGAGACAGATACATCAGAGTATTCAGATGGTGTCCGTCTGTGAGTGGTGAATTGAGGTGCCATCATATTGCTCCACTCGAGGTTCTGACCAGGGAAAGCAGCACTTTCAGGCCCAAGTGATGCATTTCTGGAGTGGTTTGGTGATGGCTGAAAGGCGCCCTGGTTGAAGGAGGGCGATTGATGTGCGGATGCAGGAGATTGAGAATTTGGTTGAAGTAGATTTGGCGGGGTAGGAGTTTGGTGCATCTGTGGAGAAGCCATGTCGAGTTGTGAGGGGTTCACGGACTGCTGATTTGAAGATTGAGAGGGCAACTCGCTCATGAAAAAAGAAGGGTCGTACTGGTCTGTAGAATTTCCAGGCGTCGAGAAGAGAGGAAAGTCGCCGTCGTTGAAATTGGTCGGGAGATTTGGATTTAGCAATTCTTGCGTGAAACTGCCGTGCTGTTGATTGAAAGGAGAAGCTCCCTCTTCTGACTTGAACTGTCCTCCAAAGTTTTGGCTCTGCGCGTAATTGGATTCTCCAAGACTGCCTTGTGAGAACGATTGTCCTTGTTGATTCAAGTATTCGTTACTCTCAGAATAAGATGGAAGGCCGTTGTTCGAATTGAAGCCACCGTTCATAAATTGTTGACCGTTACCGTTGTTGTTGCCTGCGTTGTTGTCAAGGCCTAGTCCTAGCCCAATCGAATTGGCATTATCTTGATATGGCTGCGGTGAGGGAGAGTGGCTCTGGTTTATATGAAGCTGTTGATGTCCCGCAGAGGGTGACCGCCCACGTTGTTGATCCATAGTGACTGTTGTTGCTGTTCTTAGAACACGATCAGGTTGATTTCTGTGATGCGGTGGTCAGCCTCACTGGCGCGGTGGCTGAGCAGCCTTTTGAGGCTATGCGCGAAAGTGCGAAACAACTGTCCGCCCACTCAGATTCGAGTAATTGTGGAGGAATGGGCTTCCAGAAAGCCTCTCGCATACAAAGGTAACGGGAACCTGAAACTAGTAGACTTTCGATAGATGTGTTTGCTGCCTGAATGCTGTCGGAATCTTGCGGCCGGGCAAAGCTTGAACAGAACCGAGTAGCCCCCAGATCAGGACGGATCAAATGTGATGTCGCGCAAAGTGCTTCGCCCCAGCTTGATATTATGATCGAGAGGGATTGAAAGTGGTCGAGTAGGGAATGTTGTGGTTGTAGATTTCGATGACAATAAGCGCCCGAGCTGTGACGGTACTAATCGCAGAGCTGGTGGGTTTTGCGACGAGGACGATTCGGAGGTAAGATCCCAATATAGGTGATATCAGTTTGCCAGTCTGCAGAACATCTCAAACGTCAGCCATGGTTGACAAGAAGGGTTGGGGACGATGAGAATCGAGCTCTTGAGCACCGTGTGATCGCATGGGCTATGAAGCTCCAGAAGAAAGACATGCGCTTACCGAAGTTGTGGCTATTGAAGCAAATGATTCTGGTGGTTGAATATGAGTGCTGGCAGCGTTGAACAGAGTGCTACTTTGGAAATGCGCAATAATTCCGTCGAGGGACTTGATTCTCGAAGAATGTCCGAATATCTTGTCCTCTTATCGAATGGGTTTAGGAGGGAAAGGCATCAACATAGCGGTTAGTGTAGTGGATTGGGTAGCGGCACGTGCACTCGACGCCCAGGAAGCACCAAGTCTCAAGTTCTGTCAGACTCAAACTGGGACCGTATGGGCCCTGGCTATTGGATGAAGATACAGACCATGATGTCCCAGTGGAAACTTATTTGGGGAACGTCTGGAAAAAGACACGAAAGACATCCCTCCAGCCATTTACCCTTTCCATTTCCCACTGATCTACGGACGCTATTGAGGGATTCCATCGCATCTTTCGGGCTCGGTTGCTGTTTCTAGGTTTCAGTCTCAGCCATGACGGGCAGGGGTAAGCTTAAATTCACAGACGCTGGCGTTCAATGCAGCCGATTCGCAGTAGATAATCTCGGCTTAGTAAGACGCCCTGAACTGTCAAAGAAAGGAAGGAAAAAATAACAGAGTCAGACCTCTGATTCGTCACTCACGGAGGTTTGCATCAGTCTGACCAATTTGGAGAATCTTTATTTACCAGAAATACAGTCCGCCTGAACAGTACTTTCAACAGTCGTTCCGAATTTTGACTGTGGAGACCACAGATTCAGTGCTACCGGTAGTATCATGTAGCGATACAACTAGCATTCGTAAATCCGCCAGTGACAGTAAACGTTTTCGAAGTTTGATGTCAATTATCCACCAACGCTCATGGTCTTGCAACTTGCCACCAAGCTAGAATTTCTCCTTTCACGTTGGAGAGCCAGTGTACAAACACAGTCCCTCGGCGCTGTTCGAATACGCCGTCATTATACGATGTACCGCGGTAGTTCCGAGCGGATAGCGGTGATCCTCGACTTTGATGGGACAATAACCACGAAGGACACCATCTCGACCCTGGCTAATATCGGCCTCTCATCTCAGAAAGATCAGGGGATCGAGCTTTCAAGAGCATGGGCTTCCATTCTCTCGAAGTACAGTGAAGATTACTCAAACCATATCAAGGCCTATAGGCCAGTGAAGGAGGAAAGGTCAACTCTGGAAGAAGAACTCAAGTACTACAGGAGTCTCCGTGAAATTGAGCTAAAGAGCTTCGCACGTGTAAGCAATTCGGGCCTATTTAAAGGAATCGAGGATTGGGAAAAACATGGACACGATGCGGTCAAAGAGGGGCAAGTGATTGTAAGGAAAGGTTTTCAAGAGTTTGTGACGAGCCTTGCAGATTGCGGAATTGTCTGGGGAGTGGTCTCAGTGAACTTTTCGTCTGACTTCATTCGAGGAGTTCTCAAAGCAACTGTCGGTGATAAAAAGGCGAAGGTGAGCATATTGGCAAATTCGATACTTAGTGGAGGCTTCATTGTCGGTCTTGAAATTGAGGAACGAGCGTCTCGTCCTGTAATGGCTACATCTGGTGCAAAATTTTCTGCTACGAAGAGGCTCCTTTACACATGGGGTATCTCATCAGAACAAGAACAGCAAACGTTGCTTTATATTGGAGACTCAGGAACAGATATAGAGTGCTTGACCGCAAATGGGGTAACTGGGGTTGTTATGTCTGATGATGGACAGAGTGACTTAATGAAGAGGTTGAAGCAGATTGGGATATACGTTGGTAACATTCAGATTGATCAGGGGAACCAAGAACAAATGTATTGGGCACGGGATTTTGACGAAATCGTTGGCAGCCCTGTATTCAAACAATTGACCCAGATTCATCAGAAGGAATAGCCATATATATGAGCTCAGAAGCAATGAAAAGACTCCAAAGGAATTAGTTCCGTCTATGGAAAAGGAGACAAGGTGAAATGAAACAAATTGTCCAAACGGATTGGGTATCTATCTAGATATAACTATTTCAAAGCATACTCGATCAAAGTTTTGTAACCCTTGACAGCAGCCTCTAGATCATGGACCGTGAGGTGCTCGTGATCACTATGTGCCATCAGGATTGATCCCGGGCCATACAGATATCTCTTGTGATCTCCTTTGAGATTCGGTATGTCTGTTCCGTAATTGACGACAATCTTCTCGAAGCCCGGAACATCACTGTCAATGTAGACAGGTCCATAGCCGCCACCAAAAGAGACATCAACCTTCTGTCCAACAGCTTCGAGTGTGTCCAAGATTATCTTCTCAATTACCACTGGTTCTCCATCAGCAATACGAATGGCAATATTGGCAGAAGCCTCTTCTGCAATGACGTTCGGCGCAACCCCTCCCTCTATTCTCCCAATATTCAGAGTTGTATTTCCATACTTCTCACTCCAAGGGAGCTCCATATTCAGCAAAGCATTCAATGCCGGGATCAGCATCGAATTAGCACTTCGACCAAGCTCAGGATAACCGCTATGTCCAGCCTTCCCCTTTGCTTTCAGGTCAACACTCATAATCCCCTTGTGTCCACTCGCAAGCTTCAGTTCCGTAGGCTCTCCAAATATGCATGCTTCCCACTCCATGCCCAAATCATTCGCCTTCTTCATGCCATCACCGCCACGTTCTTCCCCGACAACGAAGAGCAGAGCAACATCGCCCTCAGCGATCTTTCCAGCTGCAAGAAGCTGTTCAACAGCTATGATCTGCGTCGCAACACTCCCCTTCGCGTCCACACTGCCTCTGCCCCAGATTTCATCTCCAATTGACTTGTATTCCCAGTATGGGGGCACGGTATCAATGTGCGACGAAACCAACGTCCTGGTCTTCCTTTGCTTCCCTACATACGCCAGAATGTTCTCGCGGGGTTTGTTCGAGCCTTCGAAAGGACCGACATCTTGGGTTTCGACCGTGAAGTTCTTACTCTTCAGGTAGGATATCAGGTATTTCGCAACGTTGTGCTCGTTGCCAGTAATCGATTCGTGCTCGATGAGGCTTTTGTGAAGCTCGAGGAGTGAAGAGGAGGTTGGGTTGATGATTGGTTCTTGGGCACCAATTGAGAGAGCGGCGTGGGCCCAGCTCGCCAACAAAAAGGTCGAAAGAAGATAAATCTTCATCTCTCCGTCAAGCAGATTGAGCTTCTTGGGTGTAGTCGTTGTAGTGCTCGAGAGCTGGAGTTTGTCCTTTTGGTATCTGGAGTTCGTAACCCCACCTTTAGCTATAGCTCTGCAAAGTCCGAGACCTGAAGCACCTTGTTAGCTTGCCACCTTGTGGCACTTACTGTATTCACTACTTTGCTTCCATTGGTTCCAGAATTATATGAAGAGAGCTAAGCAGAGGAGGGAGATGTACTGTAAAGTCGGCCGTTAATATATCAAAGAGCGAACACGGTAAGGTTAGAGGTCATCTCGACTTTCAGTGACAAGACTCCCTGGCATTCTCCCGCATAGGAAGGATGCTCGGAACTCTCTATAATCTCTGATAGAGTCTCTGAATTTGAGCACGATGACTACATGGCCCTTGATCTTGGAATTTGGTTGGTCGGTAAAACATACCTAGGTAGGATGATGAGAACCATCACGTGTGATCCAAAGTACTTCGACTTGGGTAAGAAAATAGACCATCATGGGGTTTGCTATGCCGTATGGCAAGCCTATGATCAAGGATAACACAAAGACGAAGTGTATCTTTGGCAAAGGCTATCAAAGTGTGATGAGCGAAGTTTGAGGAGTCTTTTTTATTAAGATGTTTAGAAACTTTATTTCTACCTAAACAACCTCAAGACCCCTTCTCATCGGTTCATTCTCTCCTGCTTTCACCCGGACTTCATCGCCGCCGCTAACGTTCGGAGTTTCCTTTCGGTAGCCGTCATGCTTCAAAGTCGGGACCAACCTCCCACATTCAGAAGCTGTATCCATGCTTCTATATCCTCGCCTAGACCAAGGCCGCCTTACGAACCTGCTCGATCTTTTCTTTTTGTTGAATACTGACGCAAAGAGCTGCATCTAATGGCTTCAGATCAGGCTCCTTCATTGTTGCAAGCGCAGCCAATGCCAAGTAAGAATGATAGATATCTGTAACACGGTTAGAAAGGTCATATTAGGAAAGCCGAGAGTGGTGAACCTGGAGGATCTCCCGGACATTTCCCAAATCCTCCTATTCTATGCTGTGTCTGCTCGAAGAGGAATCGACGGATCGCTGGAATGTCCAGGAGTTCGACTTTCTCTTGGCAGAGCATCTATCGTCCGGTCAGTCAGTGTACTGCGTCGTATTCGGCAGATAGAGTGGGATATACGTTAATTGCTGCTCCAACCCAGAAGGCATAACAGGTGTCCGCACGTTTATTGCAGCGACCATTGAAGCCAACAAATTCCTCGTCTTCATGTGCTGGTTCCTCGGTATAGATGCCCTGCAATTTCACAGCAGGTGCATGCTCTGCGTCTCCTTCCTCCTCCTCATCTGACTCGGTGGTATAGCCCGTCTGTCTTGAAACGAGCCAACGGATCGTCGAATCAACATTTGTGAGGCCTGAGATCGGCTCCGAATCTTTTGACTTGGATAATCTGTTGGCTAGTTTGAGCGAGGCAATGGCGCAATATGTATATCCGGCTTCATACACATCAGTGTAAGTCCTTTCTGCTAGACAGGCTGCATCATACCATGTGCTTCATGCCGAGACGACTCTCCTATTCCGCCATCATAGGTCTAAGGAAAGATCAGCATCTGACCTCGGCAAGACACCTTATATTATACCTGTCCAGAGCGAATATATTTGACGAGTTGGTCAACGTCGATGTCTGCTCCATCTTCTTTACTCGAGTCGTAGTCGCCCTTCAAAATCCATCTTATAGCCATAGCAGCATAAGAAATTCGCATATCAGTCCCGCCCTGTATAACGCCGTCTTGGGTAATGAACTCCCCAAAGCTCCCGTCCTCTCTCTGGAGCCCTTTTATCCACCTCAAACAATCATCCCGTCTCACCCCATCCAACGAACCAACAAAACTGAGCCCCATTATAGCAAAATAAGTAGCTGGCAGATTCGCAGGATCCATCGTCTGCTTGCCATGTCCAACATCAACATAGGCTGCATCAGGGTATTTGTGATTTGGAGACCCGCAGAAGCCACCATCGGGGTGCTGGCACTTCAGAATCCAATCTTTGATATTCGCTCGCTCATCTTCTGGGAATGTCTCGGCACCAGCTCCAAGAAGGTCGAGGGCAGAGAGGATGAAGAAGCCCAGAGTCATACGTGAGGAATCCATGCTTGTATATCCTGTTGGAAGAACGTTCTTGAGGCATCGATGCCAGTACTTGATGTGGAGCGCGACATCAAGACTCAATTCTTGGACAGCCATCGTCGGCGATGTGTTGAGCTTTTATGAGGATTTTAAAAGCTCCAGTTTCTGAGAATTCTGGATTCTTTAGTGGGGAATCAAGTTAAGGGAAGCTGAGCTTGCAGCCAAATCATGGACGAAAGTAGGACAAGAGGCAACACAGTGAAGGAGTATACATTTTGCTAGCATCCGAACAATACCTACATGAGTGTTATAGATTCACGCATCGTATACACGGTCTTTGTGCATACCATGACCCCTAGGCTGGCTGGTTGACGCGGGATACACTTTCTACCCCTGTCGTGGCGTCGGAAAAATGTTCAACCTTATTTTTCTAATTGCAGGGATCCGTCGAGACCCTGTTTCACAAGATTTGTGAGTGACAGCAAGTCGAGCATCGTGACCTACTTCAAATCAACACAAACCCCAGATCTTAGCCAGAGATTCATACATCCAACATGGCGCTCATATCTGCAGCTACAATCATTACGTCCCTGTCCCTTTTTCACATCACTCTTGCGTATTTCTTCCTCGTTTCCCCTGGAGCTATTGCAGACCAGACGTTGGTATTCATCATAGGAGAAGCTATGGGTTTGGTGGGTAGCCACTCACCTCGATATTCACCTTTCATACTGACTTATATCTAGCCATACACGCGCTCTTTCGACAATCAATCGCCTCCTCTTGCTTTCTTGTCAGCGGTCCTCGCAGTAATTGGTTTCAGCGACTTGGTCTCCGTCTCTCTCCCTGAAGAAATCTCTCAATATCACTGGGGCTCCCAAGGTTCGTATCCAGTTGCCACATCCAGATGTAACTTCGCTGATCAAACCAGCACCGGTGCGATTCCTGCTCTTCCTCTGCCTCGCGGTCTACTCCTATGTCTTCTCAGATACATCTCCGCTATACTCCTCGAAATCATACAGTCCGAGCTCGTGGGGTGAAGGTTTAAAGAACAGGGTGCTATTTACATGGGCATTTGTGGAGATGATCACTTGGTTCTGGATCTTCGTCACATTGAGAGAGGAAAGGAGAGAAACTGCGGTTCGGAAGCAGCAGAGACGAGCAGCCGAAGAAGATATGCTTTGAGTCAGCGATGATCTATGATTTATGAACATGCTTGGCTATTTCGCATCACAACAAGCTTTGGAGGCTCTGTGTGTACCTGTTCACGGTGATCAATATCAGACCAGGCAAGCGAAAGACTTGAAGGAATGTAACACCTCGCATTTCTATTTCTGAGTCTGCTACTTCGATCTCACTACATCTTACACCTTAGTGGGTATCTTGATGTAAGAGAATCCTGCAATGGAGTCCTTCCAGCTTTCCACTACGTCGCCAGCCCATTCTTCCATGAAGACCTCATCAGTTACTTTTCGCACTGCTTCTGTCAATGAAAGCTCAGATCCTGTCTGTGAATCTGGGAAAACGCTTTCTAACACCTTGTCTATCCATCCTCCTTCATCTAAGCCCTTCTTTATAAAAGCACACTTCTCCATGACAACTCGTATGAGTTGCTCAGCAGCTTGGGTAACTTTCTTGCTTGCTTCTGTTTGGCTTAAATGGACTGCTTTGCCTTTTGTAGAAAGGTATTTACAGAAATTTAAAGCACTTCTGCCAACTTCATAAGCTGTGTAAATAGCGTTGAGCGTGGTCTGGAAAGCAGGGATCACCGTCTCCATGGCACCAATGAGCTCGGCTAGTTCTTCGAGGCGATTGGAGAGTTCTTGATTAAGTCCTTCCAACCTCGTCTTGAAGTCTCCTTCAAGCCAGAGTTCTTGGTCACAAGACTCTGTAAGGATGATTGCCATGGCACGATGGGCGTGGGCCGCAATCTGTTCAGCCCGAGTCATAGATTTGACTCCCACTTTTGAGGTCGAATCTTGCTTGATATGTCGACTCAATGATTGTTGCAAGATACTCCTTTCACCGTTCAGCTCGGGAGAGGGGTCTACGATAAGCATTATCCTTTCGGCCAGTAGGGTAACCCGGTATCGGGACTCCTGAGTCATGTCAGCCGGGTATTCTGAAATTAGGCACGTGTGACGTACTGAAGGACCTGGGATGAATCTGCTGAGCTCCTCAAAGCCTGGTGCTCGGCTACTTTCGAAGTTGGGAAACGTCTCATAGTCGTTATTATCGGACAGGACACGTTCCCTACTTTCCACGTCGGCGGCTGATTCTCAATTAGCAGTGCAAAGGTACCTGAAGTCAAGCACTTACGTATCAGACCATACATCTGGCGGATGGCACCAGCTGGAACCTTACTTGTTATGAATCGATGGATCCTATTGGTTTCCACAACAGACATAACAGCTGATATGCTATGAGACAATTTCTGGGTAACTTCTCTAAATTCGAAGATTGAATTATAGCTGCCATGTTTGAAGGACAGCCAGATATTCTTGTTGATATGTTCACGAGAGGTCTTGTAAAGCTTCTGCTGCTTCTGCAATTGCTCAATGAGAGTACGCGTGTTCGAGGAGCCGCCGGACGAGTCGTGGATGGGGTGTGGATGCAAAGTGGAAATCCGATCAAACATAGTATACGACAAGGTATCAAGCTGGACTTCCTTCAGAAATAGACGCTGGTACGCTCTCATAGCAAGTGAGCCACATCCAAGATGTGAATATAGCCGGACCAGCATTAGAGACAGCTGAAAGTTCGATTTGGAGCGCAACCACGCAGACTCCAGTAATACCATTGCTTGGAGCAGATAAACGATACCACTGCTTTTCAGGTTCTCGGAGTGAGGAGATATATTACTCCGGCCAAGTTTGATCAAGCACATCGCTGCTAAGACACAGAAGTCATCAGCTGGATGTCTATCAGTGCTCAAAAGGGACTTTGTAATCTGTCCATCATCACTGATTGCTGACCGGTAAGACTGAACAGATTCTTCCGCAAGCTGTACCAGGCAACTCCGGCAGAACACCCCGCAGTCGTTGGCACAAGAGCTGCACTTGAACTGCTGAGTTTCTGCGAAACTTTGTCTGCGTTCTTGTTCTGGAATACTAGATTTGATAAGATGTTTGAGTTTGAGCCTATTCACAGCTCTGGTAATTTTGGAAGCAGTACTCAACTGCCATAGAGCATTAGCATAAAGTCCTCATGTAATTACAATTTCAACATTAGAACGGGTAGAACTCGAACTCACATTACGAGAATCCGATATGTCAGCTGCTTCAGGGTCCACCGGTCCAGTTGGTTGTTGTGGCTTCTCCAACGCAGTATTATCTTCCAGCATAGACATGAGTTGAGAACGCTCATCTGGCTTCAGCACTTCAACAAATTGCCTTATATCATTGTATGCTGTGCTAGCATCACCATATTCCTGAAGATAGTCAAGTATGACATTTGGTTGAGAGCTGAGCTTGTCGCTCGGTCCAATCGATGGAGCATTCTGTGAAAACGAGGCGGAGCACTCAAAAGACAATTTTACTTTTGCCAAAGATGCGTTTCTCTTCCAGCCCTTGTCGATCTCGCAAGCAGGATCTAGATGTGCTTCAACTTCTTCACGTATCTCGTTATAATTTCTGCAGCTACTGTCAGCTACGGCGAGTCGAAACCCATTTTATTACTCACCCGCGATTTTCGAGCTTGCTTGCTGACTTCAGATATGCTTCCCACACCGTCCAATCGCTGAATGAAGCTTCTACAAGTTGATTGGAATCATTCGGGGTTCGTGCTCGCTTCAGCAAAGTCCCGCAAAGGTCAAAGAGGTCTTGCCAGTGATTGGCTTCTGTCATCAATTTCAGCCTTAGTCTCCATAGGCTCCATTCCCCCTTTGCTACAGTCGATTCTGGTCCTAGATGTTTATCTTGCAGGTACTCTAGTCGATTTTCCGATTTTCCAAAAACTTCAGTGATCCTGTCCAACAGGAGTAATTCTTGAGGAGTCTGGATGGACCTGATAGGTAATTGCTTCATATCCTAGACATACTCGTGTCAACGCCTCTCATATGATTTGGCTTTCGAAATTCACTCACTGTAGCTTGTCTAGTAGCTGCAGCTAGCTTGCCGATCTGACCAAGTGCTAAGCCTCCCCATATTTTTCTTTGATTTTCAGGACATTGTGGTGATATCTGATTTATGTGAGTCAAGCTAACATTTAGATAGATAAATGGGTTCAATGCTTACTGAAAACATGAACATTGAGGTTATGTTCCAGAAAATGTATAGATGGCTGTTTGGAAAATTCTTCTCGAGGCTGTTGGCGATCTTTTGACTCAGTATCAGCAACGCTGCCCGTTAGAGTGACAGAGGCTATTGCCCAAGACCTACCTGGCGGGCATGATCCAAATCGTCTCTAGAGAGACAGCTTTGAAGGCATGCGAGACTGGTATCTTCATTCTTCGGGACAGCTTTGATACATCGCCATCTGAGTTCTCCAATAGTCTTAATCCAGACTTCTCGGGATCCTGGCAGGACTTCTTCTAGAGCATCTTCGTATAGTTCTATGGCAGCAAGGTCTGAGAGTACTGCTTTTCTGGCTACGACGTCTTCTAGGTGCAGAATAACAGCTGATTTTTCCGATACTTGAGGCAAGAGAGACCTAATGTAGATCTTCAAGGCCTGCAGTCAAAGTTAGCTTGTGTAATAAGTATCAGCCACGTGACTTAATTGGGCACGAAAGCTCAACGCGAAAAAGAAGACAGTGCAAGATGGTTGCGATATAATACCTCTAGGTAATCGGTTGACTTCTTTGCGAGTCTCTTGTCCACAAGTTTCAAAGCTTGCTTGAAGTTCTTGGCTTCGATCGCATTCCAGATTGGCACATCCTGCCGGTCTTGAAGATTGTCCATCGTGTGCGCTTTGCAGGCTTCTGAGCTCCCGCCGAACGCGACATGCAATAACAGGTGACAATAATATTAACCTTCGCTTCTAGAATACTGGTTATGATTCTGAGATCATCTTTGGTGGATTTGTTCACGACAAGGGATGCGACTAAGAAAATTTGGTGTGCATAAAAATCGGCTTTTCCTCAGGTCGCTGCCGAAGCGAGAAATTAGTGGCTCAAGGGAATGTTTGAATTCTGATACTCCAGAGGTCTCTCCCGAATCTTTTCTTTGGTGGTAATATGCTAGGTCGCAAACAGAAAAAGAAGGCTTCTGCTATGATGTCTACAGGAATGTACCACTTCAATCCTCATCAAAGCTCTCTCACTTTCGTCTCTGTTTTGAAAATCGCCATTGTCATCATAAGATAGCCCAGAATTGAGCTTTAGTACAAAGTGAATATTACATATTGTACAGCGAGCAAGTCCTCAATCGATAACACACATTTTCATGAGAACCAGCCCTTTCTTTCCTTCCGTTTTGCCTCCTTTCTTGCGGTAATCTGGCCATATGTCAGCATAAACTCGGACTAAATGTCTGCCGCCTCCCAGGAGATATCAGCGAAGAGGCTAAACTCTACAGCCTTCACCTCTCTCGAGCCCTTAACACTCTGAAATCTACTTCATTTTTCATCCTTGCCAAGGACCTGCGAACCGCGGCAACTCATGTGGGACTGAATAATGCTAATCAAAGCGAGTAGAGATAAGAAACTGTGTGTTCCTACCCATTGCTGTTTGCAATCCCTATATGCCCTGATTGAAGAGGTTAGCCTTGAGATTTCTTCGAAAAAGCAGAGCCTTCCAATGCTGTCCCCATGATGAACTTACTGAAAATAATCCGTACACATTTCCCGGTCACCACCGTTGCGATGGAGACATTTCAGGCTTCTTGATGCAGCTTCCTGACAGGGATCAAAGTACTCCCCAGCTCGTTTACTATACAATCTGAAATCAGCTGAGCTCAGAGGAGGTAAAATTGCCACCAGTTCTGGTCCCGAACCAAAACACTCAAGTGTATGTATACCTTTCAAATGTTTGACTTGTCTTAGCGTCCCAGGGGTCAGCTTCGGAAGAAGCGTCGTTGGATGACATGGCTATCAGATAGATTTGATCAATTCGTAGTCCTAGGTGGTGCTGGATGTTCCATGAGGCATTCTGGAGGCTAGGCTCTCAGGGGCGGAAAAGAGTGGCCGAATTTTTGGGTGGTTTTCGCCTACAAAAACGGCCGCTTTTTTCCGCCCTTGCTAGGTAGGCTAGGCGAGTGAAAGCAAGTCTAAAAAGCTAGCCGAGCCTTGGCGCATGTTAGGCTTATCGGCGCACAGCCACAAGGGTCTTATCTGCCTGCAGCATTCACCTTCTTCTGATGACTTTGCATCAACGTCGTCTCTTGTCTTCGATGCGCCGGCACCGTATCTTGTATCTTGTCGTTGCTCCGAATAAGGCTTTCCAGCAGGGAACATGCTCGTCGGATTGCCTTTGACTTTGTACCCAAGCGGGCTCAGGCTGCCACTCGCATTTCGAACCCACTGCTCACGAGCTTATGACGGGGATGGAAGTCCAATACCTTATCTGAGCTTCATTGATGATCTGCCCTGCCACCGCGCGAGACAGTGCTTGAGTGCATGCATGCAAACGTCTCGACGGCGGCTGGCTTTCCATTGCAATTCACCGGCATCACGAACAACTGAGATGTTCTCTGGGCGCTGGGAAGGCTATCCGTTTGGCTTGCCACCCTGCACAGTTGCAGCAGATGATGGGCTGTTGTTCTAATCTCGTGATGGGGCATCGGTTGACCTCGCTCAACGGAGCCTCGAAATTCCCAGCTGGTTCTGATTAAGCTCCAACATGCGTCCGTTAACGGCGTCCCTACGCACAGCATGACAAGCGATAAGTTGCACTAGTCGAGATCTTTCCATATCGGGAAAACAAACCCAGACGTTCAGAGCCAGATATCTCCCCGCTCTAGTCAACGTATGATCTCCACACCTATCTTTACTCCCCTACGCTTCTCTACCTTTCATTTGTCTCCACAGCCGGCGTCAATTCGCGAACTTTGGTAATTCGACCTTGGCTTGAACAAGACATGTGCAAGACTGCCGGTGCTGTGATGACGCTTCCCACGAGTCCAACATCTTACCCCCTTGCCCTCGTGGCGGTCGAGATCGCTCCCACTGCTGCCGATTGGCATTTCAAGCAGAGAAGGCACCGAGCGCTGTGACTTATCTCAGTTTAGTCCATGTCTGCCAATTCTCCGCTCCTATCCATTTACAGGAACCCTTTCCATGCAATATTCGAACCACCACCAGGAGAATCTGGGTGGGACTCCGATTAGTGCACACTCTTGCGACCTTGTTCGTGTCATCGGTCCAAACTTCCAGAACTACTATCAGGAAACAGATCAACGGGCGTGATAGCTTCAACGATAAGGCGGCTTCGTTGAAATTGACAGGATGCGAATATCGTGAGAGTTTCTCCACACTTCTGGCCCAAAATCACCTGAGAACGGCAGAATTTTGATGCAAGAAAGGTGTGGAGGAAACCCACCAGGGCTGACAGGATCGAAGCATCAAGGTCGTGCAAGAATCACGGTTGATCGTTCCGTAGCGTATTTCCAAGATTGGACTGTTTACTTCAGAATTCAAGCGTTGGTGACGTGAAGGGCCTTCATTGAAAGGCAGACTTTAAGGACACTTTGATATAAGAAAGACCGGCCACCAACTCAACACAACATAGCTCAAACCAACCCAACACAACTTCACACCTGTCCTCATACTCTTCATATTTATATTGTAGAACTCTATCTACAGATCTTCTCGAAACTCGCAAACTGTCAAAGTTGTCTTATTCTTGCTCAAGCACAATCTAGTAGGTCTCCCCTTCATTACAAAGCCACCAAGTCAGAGGTAAGCAACCTCCTGACGTTCTATGTTTCCCACCATTTCGAGAGGCGCAAGCCAAGATCGTGTCTCCTTGCACCATCAGACCCCTCTTTCTCCCAACCAGTTTGCATGCAATGGATGTTTCACAATAAATACATGGTGCAGTGTAACATAGATCTTCTGCGTGCAGAAGCGTTCTTGTCACACAAGAGGAAGTCTATACTCGTGGATCCTGACTTCATATCTTATCAGCAGCTTCACTCGCTAACACCACCTAGCATCTAGTCTCAAATACACTTGATCAAGAAGAATGGCTACTCCCGATATCTATTTGCCTACCGGCGCTCCAGATCCTTTCTCCTCCAAAATGATCAACTCCCCGAGACTCAAATCATCCCCAAAGGAGACTCAAGAATCTTTGAAGCGATCCTTCGCCAAGTACCTTGCTGCTGATCATGGCTCACCAGCCGTTGGCAAGCTGTTCCAACCGGACAGACACATTCAATACGAGGAGCCTGCACATATTCACACCATGGAAGAGATCGGCTTTCCTGCCAGCAAAGGCGTTTCTCCAGTTGCTGTCTCCGATCCCTTTCGACTATTCAGCGAGGAGGCTGTCAACATCATGAGAAATGAAATATTTGACCCCGAGGTACAAGAGAAGTACAGTTACACATCCGATATTGCTCCAAAGCAGTTGCGTGGATATGCTCCAAAGTCAGTACACATCATACAGTCTCAAGCATTAGCTGACTGAAGAAGGCACGGCAAGTTCATCTTCGAGGCTTGGAAACATCCGGAAACACTCGCGATTATCTCCAAGATTGCTGGCGTCGAGCTAGTTCCAGTTATGGACTATGAGATCGGACACATCAACCTCTCTGTCCCAGGCATGATCCAGAATCAAGGTATGGAGGAAGATGCTCTTGTCGGCTGGCACAGGGATAGCTACCCCTTTGTCTGTGTACTCATGATGAGTGATACCACAAACATGGTAGGAGGCGAGACTGCGTTGAGGACTGGTACTGGTGAGATCAAGAAGGTTCGAGGTCCAAGCAAGGTAATACAATCACTATCTTAATGGACCAAGAGTAACATTCTGATTCGTGTTTCAGGGATGCGCCGTCGTCCTTCAGGGTCGATACATTGACCACCAGGCTCTCAAAGCCTTTGGAGGACAAGAGCGCGTAACGATGGTCACATCTTTCCGTCCTCGATCTCCACGTATTCGTGATGATACCGTCTTGAACACTGTTCGTCCAATCTCCAACTTATCTGATCTTTATGGCCAAGCTGTCGAATACCAACTCGAAAATGCGGAAACTCGCATTCGACAAATGCTCAAGAACGTCCGAGACTCAATGAAGGCCGGAGCTACTGATGTTCAAGCCATCAAGTCCTTCCTCGACTTCGAGATTAAGACTTTATCTCGTCTTGATGGAGAGATTGTGGATGAGGCTATGGTCAAGAAGGGAAGTCTTGCAGATGTCTGTGCGGAAGCCGCAGAACCTAAAAGACGTAAGAAGGAAGAGTAGAATCCATGCCGATGGGGTCAAGAATTCTTATGAGAGCTGTGGCTGGAAGTTGATGATCACGAATTTTCTTCGCAATTGTTCTGACATTCTTATTTGGCTGAATTTAACTTTGCTATGTGCGCTTTGCAATACCTTCATTCTACTTTCTGTTATCAGCGTTGAGTTGAGCTTACTTTCCAGAGCAATTGAGCGTAGAATGCTTGATAGGAATAAAGATTGTCCAGTTGCACCTGTAAGATTCTCCAGTCATTTTAATTGCAGATAGAGAAAACTGCCTTCTGTGCCACGGACAGAGAGCAGGAATACCATACCATTTTCAATGCCACGAATCCTCGAAGGGGTCATCTTCCTGTACGGAGTAGCTTATCCTTAATACAACTTTGCCAATCGTGAATAAATGACCATTTAAGGACAACTTCAATCATCATAATGCTCTTGAAATGATTGGTCGTAAGACTAGAGCGGCTACCAGCTCCAGCCACGAAACAAACGAGGAGATCGCGTTAAATGTTCCAATAGATGTGAGGCGTTCTTTTTTTGCGATGAAACAGGACGGACAATTATTGATCATCAAAGTTCTGTAAAGTCGAGATCATTGATAAGAAACCCGGGTATTCAGAAGCTCGAAGCATTGTCTTGAAAAATGGCAAGCATAGCACAATATAAATCTGAAAGTTGGTGAATATGAAATGCTGGTACTATTGTGCTATTCCGACGGGGATGTGCACCCCACACGAAGGGTGCGCTAGTATTAGCGCGGTTGTTCAACGACTGTCAGCCTTCTCGATATTTCCTACTTCTTCATTGCACAACGTTCCGCAACACTACTCTCATCGGCTTGGTTCTGCAGACAGGACTTACTCGCTTTCTTGCGGGAGTGCAATCAATCCCCAGCTCGTTTTCGTTTCACGATGAGTTCCCGACCTCGTTTTGACGCGGCGGCCCAAAATTCCAACCCAACCTACAAAGCCTCCTTGACTCCTCCATCGTCGAAGTCCAGCATGAAAGAAAAGAAGCAAGTTTCCGTACGAGACAGAGACTCTGGCAGTCGGGAAACCACTCCAACAGCAAAGTCTGGCGTCATGATTAAAAGTGACACGCAGGTATGTGCTGGGCTCCAAACTAAAAACCTCTCCACGCTGACGTCTTCCTCAGTTAGCTACGGCTTTCAGATCCGACCTTATGAACATAAAATCCACTGTCACTTGCTCAATTTGTGACCAGCTCCTCTACGAACCTTACACCTTGGCCTGCGGTCACACCTACTGCTATTCTGTAAGGATTTCACTTTCGGGATATTTTTCAAGAGGCTGGCGTCTAACTTCCACCCAGTGCCTTTGCAACTGGTTTGTTCCGAACAAGCACAAGAAGACTTGTCCAGAATGCCGTGCTCGAGTCAAGCAAATTCCCACACCAAACTACATTGTAAGCTCTGCGTCCCGCAATCAAGAAAGTGCTAATCGCTCTCCACAAGGTCAAATCTATCGTCGATGTATTCACGAAGCAAATCGAGCTAATGCCCGCTGATGAGAACCCCGAACAACACGTCCAGCGACGAGCGGAGGAGATCGCAGAAGTCGAGAAGGACAGACATAATCCTGCGGGCCTATTCAAGGGAACATTTTCCAGAGGCCCGCGACGCAAGCGATTGTTCAGAGATGAAGAAGATGGCGGTGTTTTGAGATGCCCTGGTTGCGGCCATGAACATGAGGGAGGTCCGGCATGCGCAATCTGCGGAGAGGAAATTGACGAGTACCCTTACGACTTCAGCGACTTTGATGAGGACGACGCCGATCTTGAAATCGAGGACATCGACAATCTCGAACTTGACTTGGATGCCGACGAGATCAACGCCGAGTTTGCTGACATGCATGGCCATCATCACTTCATAGACCTCCCAAATTTCGGTCCGGCTGCTCCTCATCTTGGAAATATGTACGGCCATCGCTTCCTCCATCCTGCAGTGCTCGAGGAAGTTAGCGACCTATCCAATTCCGAGGGAAGCGAAAACATTGATAGTGAGGAAGACGACAATTCTCTCGACGGTTTTGTTGTGCAAGATGATGATGATGAGGAGCCAATTCGAGTCCCGAACAATCGTCGTGGTCGTCCCACAGCTACCCAGCATTTCACAATTGACCTTACCTCCGACGATGAATCCGATGAAGGTGGTGCAATCTCTAATGGTCGCTTACGTCGCCGTCGTGGAAGTCAAAGATCAACGCCGCCACCCGCAGTTCCTAATGCACTTAGCATTTCAGATGGCAGCGCTCATGAATCGGATTTCGATGAGACTTTGAGTGAGGCAGAACAACGCTTGCAGAATGCTGGTTGGAGTCCACTCGACAATGGTCATGATAGCGAGATTGAAATTCGTATGCCTTACGATCACGACTATCCCGCTTATGGCACGTCCGAAGACGACGAGCATGGAGACGGTGCTAGTGACACCACTAACACCTCAACCATCGGTGGTAATGTAAACTATCACGAACGAGAACGTAGAGAGGAAGATGATCTATCGGATTCTTCACACTCGGAAACTCCTACATATCACGGTGGTAACTATCCAAGAGATACAAGCCCTTTCTACCGTGGCAACTATGCTGGACAGTATCAGTACCTCGGAGAAGAGGAAGAGGACGACGAAGTCACGAATGGATACTCGACTAATACGAGCGGTGTCATGGATCGAGACGGCGATACTGAAATGAGCGCTTCTAGCCGAAGCCGCAGCAGCAGCAGTGTCACCCCCAATCCTTATGCTACCGCCTACGACGAAGTGTTCTACGCTCGAGAAGGCAGTGAGCCGGTCACCGAGTACGGTGATGACTACGGTGACGCTCATGAGTCTGAACCAGAGTACCATCCAAGAGAAGCTCGCGATGTTAGTGAGCAACGCACTGATTACGGCGAAGACCGACAACTGGACAGTGAAAGCGACTATGGTTACATGACTCCCGCTCACACCTATGTTGCGAATGCAGTTCATGAACCCGAACCAGAAGCAGAATCCTCGGATAGTTCTATTCGTCCACCAAACCGCCGTCAACCAAGACAACCACGACAGTACTTGGCACCCAGTCGCGAGGGTGTTCAAGTTCACAACTACCACTATAATCCATTTGTCCCCTTGGCCACAGAGTCTCGACAGCGAATGGAGAGAGGAAGCCGTGCCAATCCGATCTGTTTTGACGATGCCGGCGATGACTGGGAAGGTGACGTACGAAGCATCATTGAACCTTCTTCTCGCACTCGCAGAATGACTGCTTATCGGGACATGCCAACTCGTCGCATTGACCCGTTGAGAAGCTCTCGATCTCCTTCGGCTAGCCGTGTCATGTCTTCTTCCTACAGAAACTCACGTTATGCCCCTCAGTATTCACGCAGAGGTTAGATTTGTTTGGGGCGTTCATAAGGTATACTTCATGATAGCATATTTCGGCGTTGTGAACATGGGGAGGAGTTACTTGAGCGAGCGGAGGAATACTTCGACCGAGGAAATGTAACGGTATGAGGGTTGTGGAATTGGCATGGTCTTCCCACATAGAGCATAGATTGGTAGCTTCCTACCTGCAGCAGTAATCTCAGGACTTAGTCATTAAGACGTGCATAATGTGATTTGACATTGTTACTTGACAGCGTGCTGAATTGCCAGAGAGCTTTGAAAGAGAGACTTCCTTGACGAATATACGGAGGTCGGCTTGGGCATTAGATAGTAGGAATCAGAACCATGAAACCCTCTTAAAATAGAACCCTTTCATCCATCTCATGACGTCCAAGCATATGTGCCGAGCGATATTCCTCAGAATTGTCCCAACTGACCAAAAACGTCCCTGCCGTAGTCGAAAACTGGTGCCTATAAAGCAAGAGGTGTTCTTCCGCACCGCATTGTAGTACTCAAATATGAGGACTTGTACTCTAACATGGAAATACACAATCAATCTAGGAGAATAGGTAACGTAGTTCAACTCCTAGCAGCTACTAACCTCTCTTTTCGGTGGCGACAAATCGAGTAAGTATTACTCACAGAATATCTAGGTATGTCTATTCTTGGCAGGCTGGGAAAGACTTATATGCATTGTTTCCTGCGGAAACTAGTATGTACTAGAGACTAAGACTTATTTTCCATTGTCTGCGGACTGCCAGTATATCTTGAAAATTTGATGGTCCAGCGTGCAATGAAGCCAAGGGATCCACTGAGACGAATAACTGCGAAGCAGTACACGTGCTTTGCTTGTAACAGTCGATGAACTGATTTCGACATTCGAAATTCGAACGTCGAATCTCAAGGCCTAGGCAGAGACTCTCGACGCAAAATTTTCGGAGTCTGGACTCGACTCGATGATTAACTCTGATGAGACAACCCTTGGAGGGACTTAACTTCTGAAATGAGGTGATATTGATGTGTCAATGAAAAGTCACCTAGCGCTTCTTCGATAGAAGTTGTCCGAGGGTGTATGGTTACATTCATAGAAGAATGTTATGGCTAAATAGCCCAACGCGCGTCGTCCTCGTTGCCGACATCTGCAATGGCAAAGTACTGTATACCGGCAGTAGAACGATGAGATGGACATGAATCTCCGTATTCTTCAATCGATCGCCAGGAAATGTCTTCGAATTGTGTTGAAAGACGTGATTGTTCAAGGCGAGCCTCCTCATAGAAGCGAGGGGTGGCATATTTATGCATACCACTTACTGGTTCATGTGGCAAGTGCTTGGATGCCAAGAACCAACACTGGACAAGATGATTGCATGCCACTGCTCTCGAAGACTTTGGAAAGGAATGCAGTTCTGGGCTTTGCAGCTGCTCTCACGAACGCCCAACTTTGTTGATCCTTCTAGCACATCTTACTATTCAGCCCATCAGTTAAAGCCACTGCTGATATAGACGGAATCAACACTCCAATTTAGCTTGATTTCTCACTCTGGTCGGATCTCTTTATCTTCTAATTGTGTGGAGTCACATTGACTAAATTTTGCATTTTCAGCCATGTCTGAGAGGGATCCAATTGCTGAACATCCAAAAAATATGTAAACTTTCCTCAGCCGATGTAGTCATTGAATAGAGAGCCTTTTCAATGCAAAATTGTCCAGTCCAATGTGCACAAACTTGAATGCAGAGCGATACAGGATCGAGAGGGTCGTTTACAGTCAGACAAACAAACAAAGAGATATATTTCGTTCCCCATTTCACATTCGACTCCGAGTGCTCGCATTAGAATCAATAAAGTCTTCGATTAAGGCTGAGCGATCTCCGGGTACCCACAGATTTAGAACTTCGACCTTTCATGCGCCAACGTCTGAGGTCATGCACAGTTTCATGCTCGTCCAAAGTCACTTCCCAGTGCTGACATACAAGGACTGCCTTGCAGTTAATATGTCAATGTCTTGACATCGCGTTTCTATGATGATTCCAAGAGGAATGTTGCATCTGGCGAGAATCTGACAGGAGGCTCCCCTATCTTTGAGCTGAACCACATCTCACTCCTCGCTACCACAATCCTTCCCGAGACATCCAATGGATAAGGATTGAACTTGACAGGCGGGGATCTCGGCTCAGACCGCGCTTTGCTAAGCTTCAGATGACTGCAGTTGAGAGAAGCCTCTGTGGAAATTTCAGGGTGTTGAGACATTGGAGATGGGAGAAGCTTGTGGCGCGAATGGTTGATGCACGTTTTGCTGGTCAACGCCATCAGGATGAATTGCTTCTGCCAAGGATATCTCTCCGGCCAGACATGGCAAACTTATCGTGTGTAGAGGGAGGACAAGGGCAGCATACGAAGAATACGACGGGTCGGCCGACTCAGGAGGCCATTGCCTCCGTTCCAAGCTCTCCATCGCATCATATGGCCAGCATTCTTTTTGCTTGCCAAACAAGATGAACTGGACAAAGGCCAACAAAGACCTTGCTAAACTCTGTTTTGGTGTCACCGTGCCTGGCGATCACTCTCTAAAAATAAGCACAGTCGTGTGGGACCCTCCAACTTTGGCTCAGCCACCTCGTACCAGACGGTCC
The DNA here is from genome assembly GCF_001500285.1 of Mollisia scopiformis. NCBI lineage: Eukaryota > Fungi > Ascomycota > Leotiomycetes > Helotiales > Mollisiaceae > Mollisia > Mollisia scopiformis. Next base: position 453,947 of record NW_017263583.1, read on the forward strand.
ACCAATAGCCGGTCCTCATGCTGACGATTTTGACGTCTTTGAAGCCCCCTTTTTTGACGCTGCCAGTCAGAAATTGATGTGCCAACGCCAACAAGCACAAAGAGAAGCGTGTGGAATGGGTGAGCCCTAGGTCGATGCAAGGCAGAATCTTTGTAGCGGCTGAAGAAAGCTCTCCGAAAGGGGGTGAGAGCTGATCAAAGCCCGCCTTTAGCGTGCGATGGGTATTGGTGAGGCAACCGAGGGAGGAAGTTGAAACCACCTAAATAAAAGTCCCAAGCTCCGTCACCAAATAACAAATACTTCTCCTTCAGACCACCTCCTCTTGCCAACACCACTTTCTCGTGCCTCTCCATTTGAGATTCGTTCGTTGCACAGGATAGCTGCTCAGTATACCCATCCAATTCTCTCTCCAAAGAACATAAGACAACATTCAAGATGTGGTAAGTTGCCAGCCTCGACACCTGCGCGGGGTTGTCCCCAAACCATGGCAGCTACTGCGCAAGCTGCCCTCGAGTATTCAATGCTAATTCTCTCTTCTTCACAGTGGAATTTTCGGCTACATAAAGTAAGTTGTTCCTCTGCCCTCATTTCTTCTACCTCCTGCGTGCCAAATTTTTGGGAATCGTATCGGAGCTCAAGGACTCGTCTCGTCAAAGAGAAAGGAGGTTCCAGCTGAACCAATTGCTCCTCCGCCCCAAAGAATGCTATTGAATACTGTGCTAACTAGTCAATAGTTGTGAGAATACCCTTCATGAATGACGACTATTCTCCTCGATTCGAGCTCGACCATAGTTTCCTAAGAACATGGCTAACGTATAGACCAGATCTCGTTGAGAAGGACCGACGATTCATCCTAGACACCTTGGTCAATGGCCTTTCCCGACTTGAATACCGTGGATATGACAGTGCTGGTCTTGCCGTCGATGGCGACAAGAAGAACGAGGTCTTTGCTTTCAAAGAGGTTGGCAAGGTGGCCAAATTGAGACAACTCATCGAGGACGAGAAGCCAGACTTCACCAAGGTCTTCGATTCACACGCTGGTATCGCACACACTAGATGGGCTACCCATGGTGAGACACTCGGAAACGAGATTGTTGGTTCATCTGTTAACGCAGCTAGGCCCTCCCTCGAGAGTCAACTGTCATCCTCACAGGTAAGCTTACTTGCAGCTTCCCACGTCAAACCGCTAACAAGGGACCCTAGATCCGACCCAAAATGGGAGTTCTCTGTTGTACACAATGGAATCATCACCAACTACAAGGAATTGAAGACTTTGTTGACTGCCAAGGGATTCAAATTTGAGACTGAGACGGATACGGAATGTATTGCCAAGCTCGCCAAATACTTGTACGATCAACACCCAGATGTCGGATTCACGGATTTGGCAAAGGCTGTCATCAAGGAGTTGCAAGGTGCCTTCGGTCTCTTGATGAAGTCCGTCCACTACCCACACGAAGTTATTGCCGCCAGAAAAGGTTCGCCTCTGGTCATTGGTGTCAAGACACAAAAGCGTATGAAGGTCGACTTTGTCGATGTCGAATTCAGCGAGGATGGACCTCTACCAGCTGAGCAAGCATCGCAGAACGTGGCTATGAAGAAGTCGAACGTCGGAAACTTCCTTTCCGCCCCTGGAAGCCTTCTCGCCCCGCCGGACAAGTCGCTTTTGCACAGATCACAATCGCGAGCCTTCATGACAGACGATGGAGCCCCTATGCCAGCCGAATTCTTCCTCTCTTCTGACCCTTCTGCTATTGTTGAGCACACAAAGAAGGTCATGTACCTCGAAGATGACGATATCGCACACATCCATGAGGGTTCTCTGAACATCCACAGACTTACCAAGGCTGATGGCTCCTCAAACGTCCGTAACATCCAGACTCTTGAACTCGAGCTTCAAGAGATCATGAAGGGCAAATTTGACCACTTTATGCAAAAGGAAATTTTCGAGCAACCCGAGTCCGTCATCAATACTATGAGAGGTCGTCTTGATCTCGAAAACAAGGTGGTCACTCTCGGTGGTCTGCGATCATATATTTCAACCATTCGACGATGCCGAAGAATCATTTTCATTGCCTGCGGAACGAGTTACCACTCCTGCATGGCAGTTCGTGGTGCATTTGAGGAGCTTACTGAGATTCCAATTTCAGTCGAATTAGCTTCAGATTTCCTCGACAGACAAGCTCCTGTCTTCCGCGACGACACCTGTGTTTTCGTTTCACAGTCTGGTGAGACTGCTGATTCTCTCATGGCTCTCCGCTACTGCTTGGAGCGAGGTGCGTTGACCGTCGGTATTGTCAATGTCGTTGGTTCTTCCATCTCTCTCCTGACCCACTGCGGTGTGCACGTTAACGCTGGTCCCGAAATTGGTGTCGCATCGACCAAGGCATACACTTCTCAATTCATTGCTATGATCATGTTCGCGCTCTCATTGAGCGAGGATCGCGCTTCCAAGCAAAAGAGACGAGAAGACATCATGGAAGGTCTCGGCAAGATTTCTTCCCAGATCAAGCACATCTTGGAGCTTGACCAACCTATCAAGGAGCTCTGCGCTAGAACCTTCAAGCACCAGAAGAGTCTTCTGCTTTTGGGCAGAGGTAGTCAATTCTCTACTGCTTTGGAGGGTGCTTTGAAGATTAAGGAAATTTCCTACCTTCATTGTGAGGCTGTCATGTCTGGAGAGTTGAAGCACGGTGTCTTGGCTCTGGTAGACGAGAACCTCCCAATCATCATGATTCTCACTCGTGATGATATCTTCGCCAAGTCTCTCAATGCTTACCAACAAGGTATGTATAGGCAAGCCCGTTCATCTGAGTTATAGCTAACATTTCTGTAGTCATTGCACGCAGTGGAAAGCCTATCGTTATTTGCAACGAGGGCGATGAGGAATTCAAGACTGGCAAGGCCGAGACCATCGAGATCCCCAAGACAGTCGACTGCCTGCAAGGTCTCCTCAACGTCATCCCTCTTCAACTCATGGCCTACTGGCTTGCAGTTGCTGAAGGCTTGAATGTTGACTTCCCTCGAAATTTGGCCAAGTCTGTCACTGTGGAGTAAAGTGGTAGATTTCCGGTCTTTGTTTTTGCTTATTAGCGTACTCAGGTATGGGAAAATGGTTACGGCACGGCACGACTGGAAGCATGGATCTCCAGCTCCTGGAGATACTATTATACTATGAACTTCTGTAGTCTAGACACATGAATCTTGAATTACTAAATATTTCGTCTTCGTCTTTGATTGACTCCCGTTGGTGACTGATTGATCCATCAACTTTTGGCAGACGAATATAGTATAGTGGCGATATAGTTGATTCCACCAGAATGACCCAGCATTGTAGGGACTTTCACAATGTTGGACTGGGAACAGATGATTTATTTGCACTAAATTGTCCCAGCCTGATCTAGGCATTCGAATCTGGAAACTTTAATGAGGTTAGCAGCAGGATCTAAGAACGTGGCTTTGGCCGGATTCGTTGTAGGTAAACTTAGTTTCGTCATTCCCATTCAACACAAATCTGGGTAAACTAAAATGTCCTGGCAGCTTCTAGCTTCATTCTATACCTACTGGACACTATCTTGACCTAACTTGCACACCGTCATCGGCAATCTAAACCCCCACACATTTATATAGCAACAATATGTTAACATTATTATACTCTTTCACTTTTGTTCGTTTACCTTACATCGGACGTCAAGATCCAAAATGCCACTTCAGCATGAGCAAGCTGGAGCAGCGCGAATGCAAAGGCTTGGTCGAGCTTATCCAGCAACATAACAATCAATTCTTTAGGCTTGGGGAACACAGCGGCTCTTCGATCTTCGAACACTCTATCATTGGAGACTCTTTGAAGCTCTTCGTGGAATGGGTGGATACCGGAATACTAAAACCACTGATCAGGCATGCGTCTAACCACACAGGGTTCACTATCTACAGCCTACTATACATACTGGCTTACAGGCTTACAGGCTCGGCAGTGAAAGTCTGTGTAACGCGGCCATGGACGAGTTAATCCTTTTTCAATTCGAGCTCAGGAGGTGCCCGACTCCGTCACATGTGTGCTCGATGCAAAAGTGTGCCGGACACGAAGGAGTTCCGAAGCCTTTGAAAGATATGTTGCTTCGCTGCTTTATTGTCATGCCAACAATTCTGAAAAAGGATCTCATATCAAATGATCAGAAGGGTTTGGGAGCTGTTGATGTGCATTGAAGAGTGGTATCCGAAGCAGCGAACAGAATTGGTATATCCTTCTTGGGAAACGAGATGTGAATTCCACATTCATTCGGAAACAGAAGCTTGCGAGTTCATTGGGTAAAAATGAAGATCAGGATATACAAGAGAATCATTGAAGCCCGTACTTGTCATGCGTCTTGAATGTCCTTCGTTTCGACCTGCAATGTAAAAGAAACCGACTTTAAATGCAATACAGACATTCAGCACTCTGCCTCAGCTGTCTCGCTAAAGTTCAGGGGCCTCGAATCCATCCCATGGTATCTAACTTCATGCGCCTAAATGTGCACTATCTGGTCGCAAAAGTTCCAAATGGATCAGTGTGAAGTAAGTCGGAAAGCGAGTTCCGACTTGGGGACACAAAGTGATAAGCGTCCTTGTGTCGATCATCTTGCCCCACGGCCAACACCCCGCCAAGAAGCGATCTTTACTCCTCATTCCCAGAAATCTTACCCTGGGTTCTTGGCCTCCATTCAAAACCCATGATTGCCACGATAACAGTCCCAAATAGGCAGATAAGCCATGTAACGTTCCTGGGGAAACAACAGTGGGGGACGTCTGGCCTGGAAAGACGACTTGAGAATCCTATATGTACTCTTGTAAAGTCGAACATGCAAGACTTCCTATAGTCACGCGATATCCTCCTCCTTTCGTGTACCCAACATGGCCGACATCAAGACGTCCCCAGCGAAGGACGATCTTAAGAGGTCTATTACGGCCACAAGCAACATAGCTGAGAATGTCATCAGTATAGATGCTCTCGCTCTCAAGCAAGTCGACGAGGAAGTCCAGTATGCCATCGCAAATCACCAATCTTACCTGAGGCCAAGAAGCAAGGAGGCCTTCACCCTTTACTTCTTCCTTGTATTTGCATTTTTAAATGCAACATCAAGTGGTTTCGATGGCAGTCTGATGGGCTCAATCAACGCAGAAGCAACCTACAAGAATTTCTTTCACCTGAAAGAGACGGGCTCTTCCACAGGCTTGGTTTTCGTCTTGTATAACGTTGCTTCAATGGTTGGATGTGCTTTTGGTGGACCTATCATGGATTACTTTGGCAGACGAAAGGGAATGCAGTCTGGATGCCTCTTTACCCTTGGAGGTGCAGTATTAGCGTCAGCAGCTCAGACATTGCCTCAATTCAAAGCTTCTCGATTCTTGCTTGGCTTCGGCATTATACTTCAGACGCTTTCTGCACCAGTATATGTTACAGAGATTATTCCACCTCAATGGAGAGGAAGACTGGGAGGATACTACAACACGTTCTACTTTGTGGGCTCAATAACTGCAACTGGCGTCGTATATGCTACTTCTCGGTATACGACAACCCTTGCGTGGAGACTACCCCTGGCGCTGCAGGTCATTCCTCCTACGATTGTCTTCATCGGCTGCTTTTTCATTCCGGAGTCTCCTCGTTGGCTTGCATCGAGAGATCGTATGGATGAGGCAGCAAAGATAATCTACCGCTTTCATGGTGGAGAAGACAATGTAAGTCACCAAATCCAACTTGTTCCCTGTAGAGAAGCCCTCGAATCCGTACTTCACATAAACTTTCTTGCATGTTCTGTACCTCCTGGAACAATATCCTCGCCACGTATCAAAATTACTGACTTTGCACTTTAGGAAGTAGCAAAACTCGAAGTTAGAGAGATTGCCTTGCATGTCAAGCTCAGCAAGCCTCAAACTCCAGGAGAGTATATCAAGGGACTTTGGGATTACAGAGAGCTCTTCAACTCCCATTCCGCCAGATGGAGGTAAGTCTTTCTCTGTCCCGGGAGAAAGCCCATCAGCTGCTCATATTCTTCGTGGTATTGACAGACAATAAGACTGACTGGTACAATCTAGAACTGCTATGATTACCCTCCTCACTTTTGCTTCTCAACTCACCGGCAATAACATTCTCACTTTCTTTCAACCTACCATGCTTGCAGCTGTTGGTGTGACTTCCGTACGAAGAAAGTTATTATTGACTTTCGCGTCCTCAATTGTAAGTCATCTCGCCTCTCCAGCAGAATATCCAATCTCACTTGACTAACTACGTCTTTCGAACAGGTTTCTTGCTCAGGAGCTGTCATTGGGAGCGCCACCAATGATTGGATTATGAGAAGAACCAGGTAAGACCTCAAATGTCCAACAAAACCAGGCTCATCTAAAGTTCTTTGTTAGGTTCGTCTGGGGATCCTTCTCTCTGGCTTCAGCACTGGCCCTCGTGGCCGGCATGTCATCTCGAGTAGCAGCTTCCACTGCTGCGGGAGAAACTCCTTCAAAAGCGATTTCCGGAGTCGGCATATTTGCCATTTTCCTCTTTGGTTGGATTTTCAGTTTTGTGTATACGCCGAATCAAGTTTGTTACCTTACTTTAGATCGTAGGACAATGCTGACCCGAATCTAGTCTTTGTACTGCACCGAAGTGCTGAATCAAGAAATTCGAGCAAAGGGTATATCCTTGCACGCTCTTGAAAGTAATTTGGCAACCATCTTCTTTACATACACCACTTCCATTGCTTTAGGAGACATTAGTTGGAGTACGTTTCCAATCCTTTAATAAAGTGGGCATTTCTAATGAGGGACAGAGTATTACTTTGTCTGGATAGCTGTGGACGTCGTTGCCGGATTTCTTTGGTTCTTCTTTGGTGTTGAGACTGTAGGTCGCACGATTGAAGAGCTCGATACTTGTTTTGAGGCCAGGTTCCCACCGAAGGCGTCGTGGAAGAGGACCAAGTTGGTCAAGAATGAGAATGAGGAGCTTGGTGTTAAGCTTGCAGATTTAGAAGCGTGAGATATAGTGAATGAGGGAATTGTGTCGCATGTTCAGGAGTTGAGGAGACAATGAGTAGATGTTTCAATCAACGATGTTTACTCAGGGATTGATCTCAGTTGATTCTACATCATTGATGAACTTCTTAACGACCATCGTTGCAAATAAAGTGATAGACTGCACGGATTCTTTGAAGCAGTGTATAGTTATTTTGCACATACTATCAAATGTCCTCGAGGCCGTTGGACAATCAAGAATCTGCTAAGATTCACTACTCTTGGGTCGAAACTGCCAATTAATAAGTGAATCGGGTCTGCCCAATTGCTTAGAATCCCGTATTAGTGGCAATTAAGGTTGATGTAGCTCCAGGCTGATAGTGGCAATTTGGATTACAGCAATCTGACTACTGAGGAAAGCTCACAGCACCGGTTGGGCCGATTATAGGATGGAGAGTCATGCTTTTGCTCCCAGAAATGACTGAAGGAAGACAGAAAGAGGGATCCCGATCACTGAAGAATCCAGAGATATTCTGTAAGGGAAGAATATATCATGCCATGGAAATGGATCTATGCATTTCGAGTGTTATTGGTACAAATTCGAGACTAGGCCTATGCTCGATGGTATGTTGACGCCAATGCAAGAAAATGATGACCACGTCTAGAGCTTTTGGTACTCCAGCTTGCCCTCCAACTTCTTCGACTCTGCCACCTTCCGTACTGCCTTGTTGAAATCGTCTTGGTTAACTGCATCTCGATAATCCTTGATGGCGAAGAGGCCGCTGGTATAAAGTTAGCTGAGGCTCTTCTTAAATTTTAAGTATAGACATACGCTTCCGTGACGACGTTTCGCAAATCCGCCCCATTGAGCCCGTCACTCATCTTGACCACGCTCTCAAAATCAACATCGCCCTCCGTAACAACACCCGCAGCATGAATCTTCATGATCTCCAGACGTCCAACCTCATTGGGGAGTGGGATCTCGATTTTCCTGTCTAATCGTCCTGCACGGAGGAGGGCTGGGTCGAGGGTATCCGGTCGATTTGTAGCCATGATGATCTTAGTCTTGCCCAGGTAGTCGAAACCATCAAGTTGATTCAAGAGTTCCATCAATGTACGTTGGATCTCACGATCTGCTGAAGTGCCTTCCGAGAATCTTCGTCCTCCGATAGCGTCGATTTCGTCCATGAAGATAATGCAGGGCTCGTGTTCCTTGGCGTATCCGAACATTTCTCTGATCAAACGCGCAGACTCTCCGATATACTTGTCAACGATAGCAGAAGACACAACTATCTAAGATTAGCTTACGAATTTTTGCCTCCATACTTTAGCTCCACGTACCCTTCAAAAAGTTTGTCTCCAAACTGCTAGCTACAGCTCTGGCCAGTAATGTCTTTCCGGTTCCAGGAGGTCCATAGAGCAGAACACCTTTTGGAGGCTTGATGCCGACTCTCAGGAAGAGCTCAGGGTTCTTTAGAGGTAGCTCAATAACTTCTCGCAATTCTCTGATCTGGTCGTTCAGTCCACCGATTCCGCCAAAGCTGACCTGGCCTGGATCCTCCAAAGACATGTTATACACAAGCGGGTCGACTTCTCGAGGTAACATTCGCATGATTGTGAGGGTGGTCATATCCAGCGCAACTCGGGTTCCTTGCTTCAACGAAGCCTTGTCAACCTTCGATCTACATCCAACGACATATCGAGGACCCGAGGAAGCTTTCACGATGACTGCAGAATCGTGTTAGCAGTCATTCAGTAGCTATGGCGCTCTACTTACATCTCTCATCATCAAGTTGTTTCAGCACTTCCCCAATGATCTGCCCAACACTCTGAAGTGCCTTGATGTTGTCCTCCGTATGATCAAAGTCTTTCTGCAGTCCTTTGATGTCTAACCGTAATGACTTCAGCTTCGATTCCCACTCACGGCTTTCCAGGAGCTTCGTCTTGAAGGAGGAGAGTGCATTCTCGCGCTCTGGGTCTGACATCTTGCGTTGAGGATGCTTGTACTAAGAAGAGAGATCTGATATTTGTAGGAAGATGCCGGACCGATTTTAGTATCAGGGATGCGTTGCGGGCAAATGTGTTTGGTTGCGTTTATGTTGATACCAAACTCCGGCCCAGCTAGGCGGCGAGCTTCACGCGTACTTCAAATCTAGGTCACGTGAAACTGGTCAAATCAGAATGTGAAGATTTGGATTTGATAGGGACAGGTTCCAATGAAAGCAAGTCAAGGAGCGGTATATGATTGGTTGTTGTTTGGAAAAACACACTTCAGGGCTGATCAACGACTAAGTTCGCCGTCTAGGTAAGATGTGTATTTTGGATCCTCAATAACTCAAGCTAGGAGCTATACATCTTTCTAGGTCTATTCGCCTAGTATGTACTTGTTCTTTTCATTGATTGAAACTTCCCATTTTTAACGTAAGTATTTCTTACAAGTTAGCAGGAGTAGTTTGAATGGTATCTTAAGAATATTGAATTACATATCCTGCTCTGTCAATTTGGGCTTAGGGTAAAGGAAGTGGAGCATGAGCAATGGAAACTTGGTATCGATCTTTCATCAGCCCATCAAAGGCACAAACGCGTGGGCATGTCTAAAGATGTTGATATATGGCGCGACCAGTGGTTGAGTCCGCTCGTTGACACGCCTTAGCAACGCTGGCATGTCCCAACATGGCTTGGCTCATTGGAGACCGGTGTAGGATCCAGCGTATGACAAGACGATACATATCATCAAAATTATGACTCGGACGATATCTACTGAGGATGCCAGAGATCCGAGTCCGGAGGGGGATCGAGATGGCCCTTTGAAGATTTCGGTGGGTTTTCAAGGTGTGATGGAGACATTTTTGGTAACCAAGAATCCTCGAAAATCACGAGCCTGTGAAGGTTTTGCTCTCGTAAGTAAAGTTTTTGCAAGGCTGCACGAAAGATGACCGCGCTGCTGTTCTCGGCCAATTGTGCCTTCCCTGCAAAGTAACAGGGATCGCACCTTTTCCCCCACCAAAACTGGCCCAAAAACTGAAGCTCGATCGCTCGCGTTTCTCAAGAGGTAAAAAAGCCCCTCATCATCTCTTTCTCTCACATCTTCTTCTTCAAGCCACAACCACAAAGTAAGTGCTCGCTTTCTGTTCTGCAACCAATTGCAATTTTCTCCTGCACCGCATCCAATTTTCGGCCAGGGACTAGATAAGCTGCAGACTGGATCTCCGGTTGGTTTGCAAGTCCCTCACCCCACCTTGTCTTGAGTTTTGTTTGCTTCTTTCATCATCAAATTCTGACTTGCAACTGACGAATTTGTCTTCCAGAATCCCAAAGAATTTCGATAAAGAAGGTAAGAGTTCTCTGCGTTCCGCTATTGTTGTATCTTTTTTGTTGAGTCACCAAAGCTAACTCTTTTACCCCTCCAACAGAGTTCTACCACAAATCCATCCATCATGGCGATCACCAAGATCCACGCTCGCTCGGTCTACGATTCCCGAGGTAACCCTACTGTTGAGGTTGATCTCGTCACCGAGACTGGTCTGCACCGTGCCATTGTTCCTTCAGGTGCTTCGACTGGACAACATGAGGCTGTCGAGCTCCGTGATGGAGATAAGAGCAAATGGGGTGGAAAGGGTGTCACCAAGGCTGTGGAGAACGTGAACTCTGTCATCGCTCCTGCTCTTATCAAGGAGAACCTTGATGTTAAGGATCAATCTAAGATTGACGAGTTCTTGATCAAGCTCGATGGAACTGCAAACAAGGGAAAGCTTGGTGCAAACGCTATCCTTGGTGTCTCTCTTGCCGTTGCCAAGGCTGCTGCCGCTGAGAAGGTAGGAAAGAATCATAGCTGGGCAACACCTCCAGATGATCCCTTGAAACTAATCCTCCATAGGGTATCCCTCTCTATGCCCACATCTCCGACCTTGCCGGTACCAAGAAGCCCTATGTTCTTCCTGTTCCCTTCATGAACGTTCTCAATGGAGGGTAGGTTATCAAGCCAGGATCAACAGAAATGTGTCTAACTCTCGATAGATCCCACGCTGGTGGACGTTTGGCCTTCCAAGAGTTCATGATTGTGCCATCGTAAGCTGCTGAGAAGTAGGAAATGTGGCTTTCACTAACATTAGACAGTTCAGCACCAACTTTTAGCGAGGCTCTTCGTCAAGGCGCTGAGGTTTACCAAATCCTCAAGTCCCTCGCCAAGAAGAAGTACGGTCAATCCGCTGGCAATGTTGGAGACGAGGGTGGTGTTGCACCTGATATTCAGACTGCTGAGGAGGCTCTCGAGCTCATCACTGAGGCTATCGAGTCCGCTGGCTACACTGGAAAGGTCCACATCGCTATGGATGTTGCTTCGAGCGAATTCTACAAGGAGGATGCTAAGAAGTACGATCTGGACTTCAAGAACCCAGATAGTGACCCAGAGAAGTGGATCACCTACGAGCAACTTGCAGACCAATACAAGAATCTCGCCAAGAAGTACCCCATTGTCAGTATCGAGGATCCATTCGCTGAGGATGACTGGGAGGCCTGGAGCTACTTCTACAAGACTTCCGACTTCCAGATTGTCGGAGATGACTTGACTGTTACCAATCCTCTCCGTATCAAGAAGGCCATCGAGCTCAAGTCTTGCAACGCTCTCTTGCTCAAGGTCAACCAAATTGGTACCCTCACCGAGTCAATCCAGGCCGCAAAGGACTCCTATGCCGCTGGCTGGGGCGTCATGGTTTCCCACCGTTCTGGAGAGACTGAGGATGTTACCATTGCTGACATCGTTGTCGGAATCCGAGCTGGACAAATCAAGACTGGTGCTCCAGCTAGATCTGAGCGATTGGCCAAGTTGAACCAAGTAAGCATCAGCAAGTCAGATTCCTTAAAAATATGGACAACTAACTATGAGTCACAGATCCTAAGAATCGAAGAGGAACTCGGTGACAAGGCTATCTACGCTGGCGAGAAATTCAGATCTGCGGTTAACTTGTAAAGAATTCTGCAAATGCGGAAAGGGACTCCTCGAATAACGAATGGCTTTAGTTATGGCTTATGATAGATGAAGACAAAGGAACAATAAAAGTGCTTACCTCATCACATGGTATTTGTGCAACAAATTAATCTTGAAATGTATCACTTTATTTGTGCTGTTGGTCTGTGATATGTATTCTCAACGCGCCGCGCCAGGACTCTCACAACGAGTGTCTGGTCCGAGCCAGCCGCAAGCATCGTGAAATTCCCGAGAGAGACGCACCGATTAACGATGGGAAGGCTCGCAGCGAAGTGTACGCCGACACGCATCTGATTAGCCACCGGTTCCATCTTTGAGACTCTGTGGCTACAATATCAGTTGTAGCCAGAATAAAAAATGAATCCGATTAAAATCTCACTCGATATCGTAAATGACATCTCCAGCTATCCATTCACCCAAAGATCAAGAATTGCAATCAAAAAAAGAAAGGACTACCTCGTGAGCCTTTGTTTTAGAATTCGCGCTAGCCTTGGCACGACCCTAAGGCGCACTTGCCCTGACCCGCAACTATCGCATCCAACTCAACCTCTTCTTCACACAAAGAATAAATCTCGCCCTCCACAAAGACACCAATTATCGACACAGTGAGAAGGAACATCAACATCTCCTCCCTCCAAAATGCCTGAGAAATGGGGTATGTTCATTATTTCTTTGCTTGCGTCATATCGCGACACAGTGGCCAGTACTAGCCACGAACAATCATATGTTTTCAAGTCGATAAATCTGCGGCTCGGATAGCAGATCGACGTTGCAGGAGAATATGCACGGTGATGAGTTTTCATGGCTCCATTTGGCTGACCGCCTCTAGATGAATCCGAAGAGGACAGCAGTTCTGCGTCTTCCCCCGCCCTCAAGCCTACCATTGCCACACGCAGAAAGTTCGGTGATGAAGAAGACAGCGATGACGTTCTAGAGGCCTGGGATGAAGCCGAGGACAGTGAGGTTGAACGAGAGAAGGCAAAGAAAGAAACAGAAAAGAAGGCGCTGGCTGAGGCACAGGCTGCTCTCAATAAGAAAACAAAGGCTCAACGTATTGCAGAGCGTCAAGAGGAAAAGGCGCGCAGATTAGCAGAGGAGAGCGAATCCTCCGAGGAAGAAACTGAGGCCGAAAGAAGGGAGAGGCTACGTATTACAGAGCAAGAGGCAGACCTTAGACACGGTACGTACCATTCATATGATACTTCCGAGAACGCCTATACTGACGTCTATAGCTGAGGATTTATTCGGAAACATCGGTATCAGCAATAGCCGCAAAGTTACCACTGCCGCAAATGCTGTCCAAATCGACTCGAAGGATCCTACGTCCACCGTCGACTTGACGTCTCTTCCCCTTTTCGACCCGAAGACCAAGTTGCAGTTCGAGAAGCTCCGCGATACTCTGGTTCCTGTCCTGAGCAATAACTCCAAGAAGGCACATTATGTTATCTTCTTGCAGGAATTCACCAAGCAACTCGCAAAGGACCTACCGAGCGACCAGATCAAGAAGATCGCCAGCACCTTGACTGCCTTGAGTAACGAGAAGATGAAGGAAGAAAAGGCGGCAGAAAAGGGTGGCAAGAAGAGCAAGGCTCAGAAGACTAAGGTTGCCTTGGTCGCAAGCAGAAATGCCGTAGGCCCAGATACTCGTGTTTATGATGATGATTACGGCGAGTAAGTTTTGAATGACCTTGGGATAAGGATGTATCACTGACAATCTTCAGTGATGATTTCATGTGAACAGGCTTTTTGATACCAATTTTATGCATATCCCTCCCGGCCTCACCTCAACAGGCAATAAACGATGTCTATTTGGGCATCCGCTACATGCAATCTCGACTTTACGAAGAACATACAATGCGCGGCGCACACAACACAACCGCCCGAGTGGACAATGGTCACTCAGCAAGTATGGCCAGTATCAGATGGCAATCGGCGTGACTGGGGATGGGCTACGTAGGGAAAGCATTCGTGGAGGAATCGTCTTTCAACTTAGAGTGCGTTAAGATGCGAATCATAGACCGTCTGCTCCTGCCTTGCTTTGTTAATGGCTTTGCTTCATGCTTTGACTCGTTTGGGCGCATGAATGTAGAAAGATAGACTGAAATTGAAAGAGAATATGACCGAGGTTTCACGCTGATTCATATCGTTTTGTGAATGGTGAATGATCTCTGGTATCAAAACTTGCTATCTGATCAACTACTTTTCTATAAGTTGGCACAACTAAAACATGCTCGAACCCAGAGACTCAAGTCCCCAGACTAGAATCTCTCCCCAGCTTTCCAGTTCTTCCGAAATTGAATTCAAACACTTATAAATGAACACGCTATCCCCAAGTGCCTTGTCCTCCGAAAGCCATTTCTCCTCCGGGAAGGACTTCCAACAGAGCCACTGAGTTTTCGTGAATCATTCTGTCGAAAGCTAAGATCCTTGAACATCTGATAACACCCTCTAGTCACTGGAAGTATACAGTCCCTCGAATTGAGTCCGTCACTCACACCATCACAGGACCTCGGAATATCTCAATCACTCAGGATCTTTCGATGACTCGAATCATGTCCGTCACTAAAAGTGTGACAGCATCTCAGAAGTTCTTGATCACTCAAAATTTCTTAGTTACCCAAAGTCTTTAAATCACTAGAATTGTGTCCGTGACTGAAACTAGCTTGGTGTCTAAGCTAGTTTTGGACATTGACACAGATTCGGACTTTAAAGTCACATCAAGCACTCAGATCATTTGGGTCATCTAGCACTTGCGAATGTTTGAAATTCTTCAACAAGACAATGTTCAATTCTGGGAGTCGTGACCATAATTATACAACCTCTCAATATTCCAAAAATTACCAATACATATAGACAGGCCAGCCAAGAAGTAGAGTCAACGCAAGCCACCGTTAGCAATTAAACTTGTAATACCATTACTCCGCATACATGATCAGACACTTGGAACTTCCCCACCCCTCTCTGGCGCATCCCCAGCAGTCTCATTTGCCTCTCTCGTCTCTCTTCCTTTCTCCCCAGGAATCATATCCTTGAAAGCCTGACTTGGATCCTCAACGGCATCAAAAGCTCTTTGTTTCTTGGACTTCTTTGCTCCACCGGCAGCCAAAGCTTCTTCATCACTGCTGCTAATATCATCATCACTGTTCTGCACCATAGTGACGTTCTGGCCCTCTTTCTTCTTCCGCTCGCGTTGACCCTTCTTCATCTTTTCCAGACCTTTGTCTGTGCATTCTTTCGTCACGACGTGTAGGCCAGGGAAGTTCTCATTGAGGAACTTCTTGAGCAATGGAAGGAGCTCGCCTTTGGGACGGTAAGTACCACTGTCATTATCGATCACTAGTTCGTAGTTCTTGGGGCTTGTTGGAGGTGGTGAGTTTGGTGGTCCGCCTGGGAGATCGGCATTGGGGTGGGTTTCTTGGTTTGGGGCATCGACGGATTCGTTCGGATGTTTGAGACGACGGATGAAGAACTCTCCCGAGCAAGCTATGTAGATGTTCACATCGCTGTGCATGGTGTGCTTGGAGAGCATGTCGATTCCGAATTCTTTCCCCGTTTCTGTGAAGCGCAGCAAACCATCCAGAGTGAGGACGTAGGTGAAGATCCGGCCACCTTCGTCAAAATGAACCATCTTCAAGAACTGGAGAGCTGCTTCCTCGGATCTTGGCTTGACAATTCCATATTCTGTCGAATTGCTGAAATTGTAGACTCGAGCATGTTGGTGATGCAATGCCTTGTTCAAGACTCGTCCTCGAAGACCAGCTTTCGAGAACATGCCTTTGACGAAAGGTTTAAACTCAACAAATCGATGATACAGCTCTGCTGGCACCGGCCCTTGAAGTTGAAATTGGTTTGCTTGAAAGCTATAAGGTGTTAAAGACGAATCTGGAAAATAGGCTTATGCACTCACTCGTATTTCTCAGTTTTTGGCTCGTCTCCATTAGGCGGGCCCTTTGAGCTCCCAGGTGCTTTGGTCCCTGCAAGTCGTCCAATCATTGGTGAATAGTGCTTGAAATATGATGTTACGCCAATCGTATACATTCTCCCATGCGGAGGCTCAGACTCGCCAACCACTTGAGCACTGAGCCACAAATGTCCACCCATATGCACACTGCTGCTAAGCATAGCAGCACAACCTCGGATCATATATGCTCGCTTACTTCCCATCCGCTTCTTGATGTCGAAGCTCTCGTTTTTGATGCCCTGCCAATTGGACCCAATGCGGTCAACCTGGACTGTTACATTTCCCAGTCTATCATCGTGGTCCGAAGGGTCCTCATCGTATAGTCGACACTTCAAGCGGAATCCACTCGATGGAACGCCCGCAACTATCCATTCTGTGTTCCATTCTGGGTTTGTGTTCTTGTGTACAGTCGGTGTCCGCAACACCATTTCCGGATCTTCCTTATGTCTTTTCGGTAGGCTAGACGTCAAAGTCGCAGTTATGTAAGGGTCCGTTGATCGAGAGTTAAGGTCGGACATTGGGAGATTGGCGGCACGGTGAAACGTGAATTTGACAGTATATCCATCCGCTGCTCGTGGAATTGGCGTATCGTCGTGGCCGCCCGGAGGATTGTTCTTGTCCCTAATCTTCTGCTGCTTCTCTGTCATCTTGTCTTTTGCGGCAGATAATTTCCCATGAGAGTCTCCTTGCTTCTCAACATCTCCATTCTGTGTTTTGCCGTTGGCGCCATCATCAAGCCCGCTGGGCGCGGGATTGGCATTTTCCGACATTGATAAGTCTGTATTGTATTTGTTGCAAACTGCGACGGTGGCCCGAATGCAGCTTGGGATATAATTCCCGCTTAAGAGTGAATAGCCTGTGATGATTCACCTCACGATCTGACGACCACAAAAGAGGAGTAATTGGAGGTTGTAATGTACTCGTCGCCTTATCAACACTGTATGCGACTGTACTCGGAGGGGTGAAGCTAAAACCTTAGCCCACGATTGCGTATCAACGGTTTGGTTGGAGGATTCTTTAGACTGGTGAACCGAGTTCCCGAGTGTAAGCTTTTGCCAAGGAGACAGTTCAGTGTCAATCGAGTGCGGCTGCTTGGCGTAGATGGTCTGAACTGTTATTCAAAGAAGAGAGAGCAGCAGCATATGAAAAAACAACGATGACATCCTCATGTCGGACCCATGGCATTTAAACGAAAGAAGTTAAAGTCGAGGGAAATCAAGAATTGGTTCGTACCGAATTGAGCTTGAAACGTAAAAAAACGGCAGATTGAGGGAAGCGCAGGAGTATCCCAGCCACACTACGTCATCGTGCATTATTTTCCACTCCACAGAAAGATCCTCAGAGATTAGATCAAAACTTGAACGTAGCTTCGCTGAAGCTAGGAATATTTTCATTTTTCCAGATCCGATGCCAAGCTTTTGGTAACAGTTGCACAGAATTGGAAAACTCGATCCGGTCAGAAACCCGGCAAAGACACAGGGGTTCACTAAAACCCTCTGTGCCTTCACGGACACTCCTCAGTCTCCAACTCCAGGCTTCCATGTCAGATTTCAAACATCAAATGCCAAGTCACATTTTATTCGGAAAGAAACAATATCAAACAATATGACCACGGCCATCATCATAGTCCTTGTATTTCCTAGACCAGAGGCTTCTACTTAATCATACCCTTCATCACTGTCTTGATCCATTACTATTATCCATAACATTTGCCTTTTCCTTTCCAAATCAGGTTCGACTTAAACATCACGGACCCTCTTTCCAATCCAAGCCCTACAAGAACCCCAGGGTGACCCAAAAGCCCAGGCGCTCACCTCCAGTAATACAATATTCGCACACGCACATAATTGAACGCCAAGCATGCTTTCCCAAGGTATCTCCAGTTCATGCCATCATCCATCATCTATCATCAAACGGTCATCAGAGTCGTATCATCTCTCTGGAATGGGTGCTTTTGCAAGACGCCCACCAGCGCTGACACGCTTTTGCAACCGAGCCTCACGCTCTTTCTGTTGCTTATCTGGTGTCATCACAGGAAGTGCACCAAGAGAGTCGCTCGGTTGGCCGCTTCGTCCGCTCTTCTGCTCGATGTAGAGCGCTGCACTCCGACTGAGAGGAAATGCTGGCAAACTTGTGGGAATCTCTGCACCGTTCTGCACCAGAAGTTCAGCAACTGGAAATGCAGTTACCTTCACTCCAGTATCGGGTCTTGAAGGCGAAGCCACTGGAGATGGTGACGCTGGATCAGCAGCAGCAAGCGCTAAGAATACCGAATGTGTCCCCCTCGATCTATCACAAACGTTGGGATTGGCTTTCAGAGCCAAAGCGTAGATGACTTGCTGGATTTCATTCTTCTTGATGGCCGCAAGAAGGGTCTCGTCGGCAGTGGCATAGCGTGACAAAGTCGATGAAATTGACTCAATGTATGCTCTGTCGACATACTTTGCGGTGATAAACTTGAGTCGCTCCTCTCTAGTCGCTTGTGGTGAAGGTTTCAACGCAGGGTCCAACTTTGCCTCCCAGACCATGTTGGAAACCCGATTACCGACCAGTAGTAATAGTTCCACAATGTCTGTCGTGAAGGAATTTATGTCTAGGGTCAAAGAGCGAACTTTGCTAATGTGAGTCCCTAAGGATCGATGAATGCCACTGCACTCAATGCAAAGAATGATGGCTAGGTTGATAGAAACCCATTCAACCTTGACCCCTGACCCACAATCGGCACACCAGCAGTTGCCCTGATCAGCATCTCGCAACGTTTGGAGAAGCTTATCAGGGCTATCGTCGTATCCGTTGCTACCCTGCCGATTGTAGGCAGGTCTGGCCCCCACGGTCGTCCGGCGGAAGACATTGTTGTTCGATGCGCCACTACCTTGAGCGTTGTTGTAGTGGTTCCCATGGTTCATCGAAGAACTTTTGCCCGTCAAAATCGAACCAATGTCTCGACGAATCGAATGTGATTCTTGATGAGGAGCTGGTGCAGGCGCGTCTCGCATGTCCCTCCCTTCAACAGCACTCTGGATAGCGTTGTTGATAGCAGATATCCAGTTCTTCATGTCGTCCTCAGAGGTCGCTTGATACACCCGCTTAAATTGAGGCGTAATTACCTCGAAGCAGAAACGACGTTCCGCATCACGAGCTTCGCGCACAGATGCCATTCGGAGATCAATAGGCTCCATATGCAAATCGAGGCGCTGCTTCCAGTTGCTGTACTCGGATACTTTGCCAGCATCGAGGACAATCCAGAATCTAAATGGGTCAGTCCACTACGTTAAGGATCGAACGAAAAGGAACTCACTTATGCCACGCCTGCTTATTCAAGCCCCTTGGATCTGCATGGCTGCCAGGTCTGCTAAGGGCCCAGAGAAGCCCTTCTTTACGCTGAGTCCCGAGTTTCTCACTGTTCGTGATCTGAGAGTGGTCCTTTTCTTCAAGGTCTCGAATACCCTTGAACTTCGAATTGGGACCAGGACTTCCAACGACACCCATAGTAGATGACAAACTACCGGGAGACCTAGAAAATTCCATGGCGCCTCCATTGGAGCTCGTCATCGTTGTACCATTGGAAGGAATCGCTCTCAGTTGCGATGCCGAGCTATCTGATCTGCCCAACTCTCCATCAGAGACATAGGCACTTGTAGTACTGGTTGAGTATGATGTTGGTGGGGGTATTATGCCTACAGCAGGAACCGTATCTGGCTCAACGTAGGTAATTGTGCTTTTCTCCAAGTTCCTCCGCTTCTCCTCACGTTCCGTCCGCTGGTACTGGAATTCCTTATCCGCTTCTTGTACTTCCGCACTAAGGGCGTCCAACTGCGGTAGCATCTGCTCGACCTTTTTGGCGGTGGACAAGTAGCTCTTGGTCTGTGCATCAGCGTACTTAGTGAGATGTGAAAGCACCTCTTGTTCTTTTCTGCCGCCATGAAGATCCTGCATGAAGGAAGAGTAATCGAAACGTTTTAACTCGAAATTCCGGCGCTTAGTTTGATACTTGGTATCACTTTCAGCGGCCTTCTTCTTCTTCAGCGAATCTTGTCGCTGACCGAGATATCGCGAGACATATGCGTAATAGTCTTTGCTCTCTTCTTCAAAGTCCCGTTTCTTTGCTTCAGCCTGTTTGATATCCAGATTGTAAAGCTTTGTGAGAGGGTCGATGATAATTCTTTGCAGGTTTACGGTGTTCTGCTTCTCGTAGCCTAAGATTTCTCGAGCAATCTTATCAAAATAATGTTCCAATGCAGGCTGCACGGCATTTGCATTCGAAGTAGACGCTTCCCTGAGAGCATCCATGAACCCAGAGATAGCATCATTACATTCAATTTGTGCCATGTGTGCTGCTTCGGCTCTTCTCAGAACTTTCTTCATTCGTTGCCTCATGTTTCCAGTCTTCTGCTCCAATGCTTTCATGGTGGCTCGGAACAAAGGTCCATCTTCGGTTGCACTCATGTCTTCCCCCGGGCGTTGGCAAGAAACATCAACCTTGATTATGTCTTTCGGAGGGACTGGACCGATTGCAAGTGGAGGCTCAGCTGGTAACATATGCGGCGATGGAGGTTCATCGTATTCTCGAGTATCTGTGCCGCTCACTCTTGAATCCATGGATTGTGAGGATGGAACTCGAAGTTTTGGGGGCGGTATAAGATTAAAGGGTGGTGAAGGAGAGTTGGGCTGGCTGAGGTATCCTTGGTTGTCTGAATAAAGTCAGTATATCTATATAATTACCTATGTGACAAGACAGCCATACTTGAAACCCAGAATGAAAAGCTAGCCAGAGTATTTAATCTATGGGCACGTTGGTCGTATTCGACAAACTTTCCCCGATTAGTGACTTTGCTTCTGGCAGGAGGTGTGGACATACACTGCAGTCATTCCTCCAGCCGCCACCTCTATCCTCTACAGCCTTGGGAGGTCTCCATTTCCACGACCACTCGAAGGATACCGACTGGCTTCCACCCGTGGAATAGTCTCCCACTAATTGTACATTGGCATTCTTATGTAAATTCGGGTCGGCATGGAATTCTCGAGTCACCAGCGTCTCGACTTCCTTGGCTGTTGACGCTGATACGTATGTGAGGCCGTTGATATTGGTGTCAACAAGATTGGTAGCTTCTTGTGCACCATTCACCCCTGTGACAATCTGCTGTGACTGTCGAAGAACAAACGTGAATTTGAATGTGAGCTCCTCATCGTTATTGAGTTTGAGGATGAAGTTCGGAGTCGGGGTAGAGGGAAGTGGTTCAGGGTCCTAACGATCTCGAATCAGCATGCTAGGTTCGATATATTATTCTGCAGCGCATTTATTCTGCAGCGCATTCTTCCATACCTGGACATATTCCACGACACTATTGTCTCCAAGATCGCGGGTTGCTGACACTCTGGTAGCAGGAAAGGAGTTAGGTACAACATTTAGGACAGTCCGACGCCGAGAGTTGATGACCGATAGCGATGAAATAGATACTGTTCAGACGACATTAGACACACTTCTGCAGTCCGAGTAGAATGTACTGACATCGAGTCTGATCTCTGAGATATAACGCGGATCCGTCCCCTGGGATGCTGGAGACGTTCCCCATCGTCGAGTGTATTGCCCCACCAAGGCGCACCGTCAAAGGATGTTGGTGGAAGGCTTTGCTTGCACGCAGACAAGGCGATCAAGCGCAGATAATCCGATGCTTGATATCATCTATGTATTCGTGGAAAGGATGTTCGTTCGAAATACGCATTAGTCGAAGTGAAAGGGGGACAGAAGTGTAGAATGCATGGAGTGCCTTGTCGATACTCGCTTGGCCGCTGCGTTAGACGCGGTTGATGAATGAGTTATTAATCTAGTTGAAATGAAGGGACTCGTTGCTAAATTTTACGTTTCAGGAGGGAGATCTAGAGAGCTCAACTCCAACACGAAGGATAAAATCGGATTCACCTGAAGTTTCGCGGGTCGAATCACTCTGCTCCTGCGGGCAGATACGGCCAAAATAGCTACAGTATTTTGGGAGCTTGCTGACGTATTTTGCCCTCACAAGGCTGCAGCAAATCCGTTCACGGTGGATTGTCCAGCTGCACGCAGCAGAGTCATTACGCCCTGAGACTTGTTTGAATCACAATCACCTTCGTCCCATTGGATTGATTGCGTTTCCAAGCTCAAACAAGGGTCCTGAAGGACATCACTCGGCAATCTGACAAGTTTGCCGCTTCGTGATGCAAATGTCAGGAACAACTACGAAAGGCTGACACTTAGGTAAGTCACAACCTAGCCTGATCACAAGGCGTGTGGAGAGCTTCAAAGTATTCTTGTACTCATGTGATACCGTGCTCGTCCTCATGGAAGACACAAGGACACAACATCGTCCCGGCATTTCTTCGGCCACCAAGAACAAGGGATCGCCTTGGGCAATCGATAAGGGGTCCTGCCTCGGCTCGGCGGTAACTTCAGAGGCTAGAAACATCATGACCTTTGATCAGTGAGCCTCTTTTGAATCATTCTTGGGATATGGCATAGGGCATAGCAGGTGTGATCAGAAATCTACCGCAACAATGGCTTCACCGGAAGCAGGGTCGACTTTCGCGGCAGCAACGGCATTAAAATGCCTCTCTTCACACGAGTACGAGGCGAATTTTGTTGATGACTGGTGCATTGGATCTGGTAAGCTCTACCTTGGTGACTTGTCAGCATCGAACCCTATGTGCGTATTGGGGAGTGTACCGAACAGTGGTGACTCGAAGCTATTGTGAAGTACAGTGGCAATAAGTGACCGGGACATCGGATTTGCCTAGAGGCCGAATATGATAGCCCAGTGGCTATCAAACCGCTATGGTATACACATGGACCCATTTCGGTGTGATTCGCAATTATTATCGATCTGTTCTCATCGTTCAAGCTATAATTCTTTACTAACAAGTTACAGTTCCCCACGGAGGTTATGCGACTGCAACCTTCATGCAAGTTGCCTCAAAGCACTTCAGCAGCACTCTCTCTGCCCAAAACCAACCTCACACCATAGCGGTACATTTAGACTTCCTTCGCCGAACCTCAGCTGGTCCAGCACTGTTCACAGTTAAGGACACCAAACTGGGTCGTCAAGCCTCTGTCATTCATGTGACGCTCTCTCAGGAAGGCCGGGAAGAAGTCATAGGCTCTTTGACTCAAGGAAACATTTCAGCAGAGGAAGGGGTCTCTTTCGACACGACTTATTCCTTAGACCCCGCACCTTTGCCAGTTAATTTGTCTCACCTTGCTAAAGACCAAGATGAGAATTGGGCAAGAGCACGTGAGATGCCGTTTGCATCATTCAGAAAAGCGACACAGAAGACAATGTTTCATTTTCCACGAGAACGACAACGAAAGAGATCACAAGCAGATGAATGGGTGAGGCTGGTCTCTGGGGAGAAATGGACAGATGCATCTATTGGATATCTAGCGGATATGTGGCGTCAGTATTATTTACATACTCCTATCTTTCATTCTTCGTACCACTAGAGCCTCAAAAGAGAGTGAGAGCTGAGCATACAAGGCCAAACGGGTCTGCTATCCTGAAAGAGAATCATTGACCTTGCTTGCTCTAGATTTCCCTCCGATTTAGATATACTGCTTGTGCTAACCCGCTTACCAGCCATGCCGGTCGAAGCCTTTGTTAGCAAAGAGAATCCCTACGATGTCAAAAACATGGAGAAAACCGCTGGAGAGAAGGGACCAGCAAAATTTTGGTACCCTACACTATTGTGAGTATCAGAAACCCAGTTGTCTTTCGTGTTCTGAGTTGTTGGTATTCATCCACCTGGATTCAGTCATTCCTTCTTTCCACATTCTTGATTCGAATTGCACTAATTTCTCATTCTTAGATTGAATCTAGACATAAAGAAATCCCTCTCAGAGAAGCCCTGCGAATGGCTATTCGTTAGAGTGTAAGACACCTTCTCCTCTGCTTTGAACTCCGCTTCTCCAGAACCTCAGAGCTTGAAACTAGCCTAAAAGCCTCAAATTCCATCTAGCTTGTTGCTTTAGAGTCGCGGCTCCAGCTTCTCAACTTTTCGCCTTTGCACTTCCCAATACTAACAGACTCCAACAGAAACAGCAAGCGTATCCAGAATGGCAGGATGGACTTAGAGGTAGTGATCATGGACGAAGAAGGAGATATCATAGCTTTAAGCCATCACATCGCATTTGCCCTTCCAGCAGCAAGGAATCTCGCTGCCCGGAGAACGGGAGCAAGTAAGATCTAGACGTTTCATAGACGATAGATGACGGTCTCGGGGCCAAGTAGAATAAAAGATTCAGGACTTCTTTCGATCGTGCTATGGTATATGTTCTTCCTTACTTACTGCGGTCACCCAGGTGCTGTGAAGATCCTCTCTTAGGCCACTCTGTTTAAAAGGCTGCGTTGTCTCGTCTTGCTGAGTAGTGACGGAGACGTGCCTGTATCAAGTGTTGTTAACTGTGTGGTATGAGTCTGCTTTTCTATGACAGTATATGAAAAGAATAGAAAGCATGTTTTTTGCGCGAGTATCAAGAGACGGAAAAAGGCGTCTCAAAATTAGGATTCGGATCTCATCCATTCTCACGAGAAAATTTTTGTTTGACCTGGTATCAATACAGTTTTCACTCATCCGTCTATCTACCATGCACACTCTATGAACAAAAATCACCTATTCGTATGCCTAAGTATGCGTGCCAAAAGTACAACCATACCTTACAAATGGCATGGGTATTGTATCTTACTGTACTGTTCCCAAAGATAGAGACTCAAATATGCGAGAACCATGCAACGCTGGTACAAGAGAAGAATAGTGATGAAGGGAAAAAAAACCCAGCAAACTCGCTAAGGAACAGCAGAAGAGAAAACACAACCGCAATCACTCATGACTTCTATAATCACACACATCAATCATACATCAATCCCTCCCTAGTGCCAGCTAGCTGGGTTTAGAAAGTTCTTTATCCTCAGCTCCATTCACAGTGGTCTCGGCGTCAGGATACACCTCCTCGATTTCTTCCGGTCCGTTCAAGGGACTGAAAGCGTCAACTTCTTCGATCTCATCCTCGTCTTCTTCCTCGATAATCTCTCCGCTTCGACGACCAGCCACGCTCGCGCTGCGACTATGGCTTCCTGTTCTATTGTGACCTGATCCGTTTGCGGACCCGCTTGATGAGGAAGTGTTGAGCATGGGTCCTTTGAATATGTTCTTTTTCCTCTTCGCAAAGACCAAACCACCAACAGGCTGACCCCATGGCGCCTCGTTGAAGCTTGAGATGGGTGGCTGCCGCACAACTCGAATATTTGATGGGAAAGCGCTTGTGGTGGGAGTTGCAGGTAGGACCTTGACGGAGTGATGAGGACTTCGTGATGGCAGGGACACCTTACTCATTGACCCGGAACCATTAGAAGAGGTCGAAGACGCTTTGGAATGTGTATGTTGGTGATGATGAATAGTGCGAACTGAGGACACCGATGAGGACGTCGACTTTCGTCCACGAAGACCTGTGCTAGAACGTCGAAATGTAGAGCGAGGTGTCAATGGGGAAGGGGAGAGTGAGTGGCGCTTATTCCCTGGGGTTGGTGTGGTATATATCCTTGCAACTGGTGGATGGGTCTGCGGTCCTGGTTGTAATAATGGTCTTGCTGAAGGAGGCGTTTTAGAAGTGGCTGGCCGTGGGCTTGGCTCTTTTGGTCCTGTTCGTGAGCTGTTGGCCGATTTTTGGAGCAGATCAGGGGTAGAGCGGCTCATTCTTTTGCCTGGAGACTTCGCACGTTTTGCAGAGTCTAAAAGCCAGTGCTTCCAATGAGCCAGTTGATTAATGAAAGCATGTTGGTGCTTCCTGCGAGGGGGCCTTTGTACAATTCCGTTCGCTTGGGGGTTGAGAAGATCAGGATTGGAAGTTACTAGCTGCAAAGTACTACCCCGAGACTTAGCTCCTCGTATTGTACCTTCTTTTGGAGGAGGGATAGGACGGCGATGCCTTGAAGAGCTTGCTGACCGGATTGAGTCTTTCTCTATCGGCGGAGGCGGCGTCGCTACTTCAGGAGAATCTAATTGAGAGTGCTCTGGAAGACCAGGTAAGTCCGTGAGAATGAGGTCCGGATAGTGTGCACTTCGTCTCTCTTTCCGGCCTCTGCTCCTGGGAGGCTCGCCCAGTCTGAGTTCTTGGCCCTCTTCATCGACTCCAGTCAGGGTTGGAGCCATACGTTCTAGTCGACTGCTCGCACCACTCAGTCTCCTCGAGGCTCGATTTTCGGCTTCTTTTTCTTTCCGCTTTCGTTCTCTGCGGATGGCTTTCCTTTCTTCTTTTTCGATAAGCAGGGTCCACCAGCCAGCTAACGGATCACATCGACGGGCCAGAACATTCTCAATCACCTGATCAATGTCAACTCCAGCACTGCGCATGCGTTCAAGAGTCTCTTTCTCCAACGACGTAGCAAAAGGTGGCGGTTGTTGAAGTTTTAAGATGGCCTGCTGTTGTGGTGCGTGTTCTGCCAGAAACGGGTGGGCTAGGATGTCTGGGAGAGAAGGTCGAATTATAGGCCGTTTCGAAAGAAGTAGTCCAAGAAGAGAACGAGCATCCGGGGTAAGATGATCAGGCCATTTCGGCTCGGCAGTAAGAATTCTGGTCCTCGTTGCATTGTCGTCATCTTCATCGAAAGGTAGCTCCCCGCATAGAAGGGCGTATAGTATAACACCCAAACTCCAAACATCAACTTTCTCACCCGCATATTTTTCTCCCTTGAGCATCTCAGGAGCACTATAACAAATGGTCCCGCAAAAGGTTTGCAGATAGCTAGACTTCCCCTCATATTCTCGAGTAAAACCAAAATCGCATAATTTGACATTCTCGTGCTTGTCTAACAGGATATTCTCCAGTTTCAGATCCCGGTGGACACATGAGGAATTATGCACATATGTGACGGCTCCAACCAGTTGAGTAAACACCTTTTGTACTTTTTCCACGGGTAATGCGCCATGCTTCAGGAGGTAGTTGTACAGTTCGTCGCCTTCCGTCTGTTAGCATTCAGGCCCAGTGAAGATGACCCCTCCTCTTCCGCGCTCACCTGGGCAATACTCCAACACTAGCCAAACCAAGCTCTCTGTCACTATAACTTCGTACAGTCGTGCAATATGAGGATGTATGAATTGTCGATGATGATGTATTTCGCGAGCAAGATTCGAGTCATCTTTGTTGGCAGACTTGAGGACGACCTGTACATCATTTAGTTATGCCATTCTGCCACCTGGGCTTCTGCCAGTTTGCATAACGGACCTTGGAGCCATTTGTGAGCTTATGCGATGCGAGATAGACTTTGCCAAATGACCCTTTCCCGATCAAACGTCCCAGTGTATAATTTCCGACGGAACGAAGGTCTTTCGACGAAAACTCTCTGCAAAAAGCTCAGATTAGTTTTCATCTATTGAATTCGGCAAGTAGGGTCACATACTCCAATAACTCATGGTATGAATTGGCAAGCTGTTACACAAAAGATCGTCAGTCCTCTTGAGCCATCGGATGTATCACTAAATAGTTGAGAGAGGTCTCACCTTAGCTTTCCGTCCTTGCGATTCAGCCTTGAGCCTTGCCGTCTGCATACCAGTCACCGTTGGCACCTCCTTCTATTATGATTACAAGAGGCCGTGTGCCCGTACATCCAAGGTGAGCGCGTCGCGTGGGTTTTCGATGGTGGGCTGCCTCGTCTTGGAGCTTCCGGATGGGGCTGCTAGAATTCGAGCTTTGTGTTGAGGATGTACAGTTGGCTGACTTGAACATTGGAAGGTGCGGAATCAGTATTCGCGAACTTACAAAAGACAATTATGAGCTGTGACAGGAGTTCCCCCTCGAATGAGGGCTGATGCGGCAACGCACGGATTCTCGCTACCATCCCATCCCGACTTCGTTCTCCCCTGTGTGAACCTTTACTAGAATTTTGTAATATCATTCATTAAAAAAAATCGTCATTTGCTCAATATATCCTAGTCATTAGAAGATGTACAGTACATGCAATGGCAATTCCTCTAAACGATCCATTTCTTTTCGACTCAAGATAACTTTTGTTCAGGAGCTAAATGGAATAATATCTTCTCACGTGAGGGTCATATATTGGATGCAGAGGCCAAGACAGCGGGGAAGATTAAAGGGATATTGCCTGCATAGGTAGGTATCTAGGTATTTGTAGAGTCATTATTCACGGCATATTCCAGAGTATGATTAATAGCGAGATTTTCACTTTTCACTAGTCTATAGGAAAAGCTTCGAGAAGAATGCCATGTAACGCAACGCCTCTGGTCATGTCTCATACCAAATGATATCTAGTATACAATGAAGCAACACATAGCTTTAGTTGACTTGTGTTCCGTAACCTCGAATTTGGTCGGCACTGTAAAATCCGGGTTAGTCGTATGAAGATTTGGGTTGTCGAAAGAGACTTACAATGCCCAACTCTGCTTCTCAAGTTTCTCGTCCTCCTTCAAGTCGATTCCATCCTTCGTGACAACGGCGATAGAGTACTTGTCTAAACTTCTGGCGTCTCTGTAGAACAAGACCTTCATGCTCTCCTTGACTGCCTCCAAAGCTTGCTCCTGTGACAATTTCGATGCAGCCTCCTCATCAGGTGCAACCTTTCTCAACAGAGGCTGAGCTAGATTCGCTCCAAAGCCAGTTGCCAGACTGGGCGAACTGAACGTTGTTCCCAACAGATCAGCGCTGGCCAAGAACGGTTTGCCCTCTCCATCCAATCCAGCCACCAATACTTGGTTCCATAATGGGTTGAAATCGGATCGACGCTTGTAGAAGACTTTCGCTAGGTATGTATGGAGGTTCTTGGCATTGAGTGTGTGGCCAGAGGTGCTGTATGCTTCTTCTGTATCGAGGGAGTTGAGGAGTCGGTCTAAGTATTGCATGTCCGAAACATCACCACCAAAGCCAACGACTGAAGTATCAGCAAACGTGCGCAGGCGCTTGACATCGGTAAATCTGGCGAGAGAACCATATGATGCTGTATGAGAAACGAGTGTCAGCTTCTTAAGCTATGAAATAGCTCCAAATACAGCTTACCCAGGTTGTCCGCTGCAATAACTACACCATCCTTGAACTTCAGCGCCACGACTGATGTACCAGTGACAATTGGCGACTGAGTATGTTGGTTTGGACCGTTACTTTGAAGGTATGAAGCATCGTAGGCGCCGTACACATCGTCCCTGGGCTAGATTATATCGATCAGCGAGGTATCTGGGCGACAGCGGACAAATAAAACTTACACGTCCCCAAGCTTGTGGAAGGTGATTCATGATCAAGGTTGATTCGAGGTTGTTGATTTTGGAAGAAGGTTGTTGTGTTGTCTTTTGGAATAGTCGGCGGAGGTTGATGGAGCTTTGAAGCTCAAGGTAACAACGACGCGAAGCTCTAAACCGCGCCTCAGGTTTTGCCGACACGGAAAATCAACCACATCAACAACTTCAGTTTGCAACACCACCAAGATGGCAAGTTTAGTCAATTACGGAAGTAGTGACGAAGACGACAGTATACAGGATGAAAGTCCTCTTGTAGACGTAAGTCCGTTCGAAAATTTAGGTTCTTCGATCTAGTAGACTGACAGTATAGATTACAGGCGAACAATTCAACAAACAGTCTCATAACTGCAGACAATGTCCGGAGCGGTCAGTAATCCAGATGCCATTCGAGATACAATGTCTAACATAAGGATAGATAATCAACCAAATGCGAACCATTCGAATGGTGTCCACAGTTCTTCGCATCGACATCCGCCTTTACCTGAGCCCGATGCGCCGCTCCTAGGACCGACAATAGCACAAGCAGATGTTGGAGAGCTTCTTGAAGACGATACAACAATGGCTCCACAATCCCCATACTCGTCAAATCGGGCTCTTTTACGAGACCTGACCTTGCCAACAATTCCTAATTACAATATCCCATCATCACCACCCGGATCACCTCAAGAAAGCACGAACGCAAAATTCAAACATTTTCTCCAACTAAAGAAGCAGGGGGTTCACTTCAACGAGAAATTGGCAAAGTCATCGGCTCTGAAGAATCCAAGTCTTATGCAGAAGCTCATGGACTTCTCTAGTATTGACGAGGCTGGCCAATACGAAAGCACACTTTCTAAAGAGCTTTGGAACCCCAATAGCTTCCCTACATATGCATACAAAGAGGAACTTGCGAAGAGCCAACAGAAAATCCTGAAGAGATCCGAGGAAGAAAAGCAGAGAGGCCAAAGGGAGGCTGTTGACTTTGTACCTGCAAGTACAACGGGAGAGTCCGTAAGTCGGGGAGGGACTCCTGGGCAGTCAAGTAGGTCTGGTCAGAAGAGTGCAGCCGAAAGAGTCATGGCAGGCCTCGACAGAAGCTCGTTGCAGGGGCAAGGCACAAAACGAAAGACAAGATTTGATTGATTAAGGGTTATGTTGTGCAACAAGTGCTCAGAGTGGTATCTTACCAGAACAAAATCATCACTACGAAACAGCTGTTCAAGAACATGGTGGCGAAGACTACCCACAAGATATACGTCGCCGTCAGCTTGAGGATCATGTGCTGTTGAAAGGCACGAGGCTGAATCACGAGGCTAGATCACGAGGAAAGCTGGCAGGAGGACTTTATCTAGCCGCATTAGAGACACACTTACAGGCGGCCATCAGCCCGTGGATGAGGAAAAGTACTCGGTTCGATGCAAATCCTATGCACACTAGTAAATGAACCAGAGCCGACAGGCCGTGACTTCTCCACGGGATGCTGAATAACGTATGCTATGTGACAAATTCTACTGCCTTTAAACAGTACCTGCAATGAAAATCATTAAACTATTTTGTAAAACATTTCGTCGTTGCAAAAAACTCCTTTAGATACTCATTTGAGTGGTGGTCGAAGCTCCTCGCTTTAGCCTGCATGCTGGAGAGTAAGCCCGGGCGAATAAGACAGGGCCTCGACCTACTCGGCAAAGAATCTTGGTCTTCGAATTGCAACTATTTCAAAGCCAACTTTACTCTTGACTTGCTCAATTCACATAGGCATTAGATATCTTGCTACACTTTCTCTTCAAGAGGATTCTTGCCGTTACTGCCAAGGTTGAGACTTGGTCCCAGCCCAACAGGAGGAGCTCATCTCTGAGCGCAGATGGCACCCCGCGAGAAGAAAGGACAATTGAAACGAGGTCGAGTATGTAACAGCGCAACCTCTCCCGAGGTTTGTCTTACAAAGCTGACAATTGTGACATAGGGCGGAGCTTCCGAGGACAAAGACGCAAAGAAACCTCGGCGTTCGACAAGATTATCTCAACCTCAAACAACGCCGGTATCGAAGAAGCAACAACTGCCATCGCCTATCACACACCAAGAATCGTCTTCTAGCGACTTATACAAAGAGGCCACGAAGACACCTGAGGAGGGTCGTCCGAGTCAGATTCATCATCGAGAATACAATGCTCTGATCGATTACAATGGTGTTTCGTCTCCGCCAAACGACACACAGGCCTTCACCCAAGCCAACCTCACAAATGGTCTTTCGAACGAAGTTGAAGACGAGATGGAGGAGGGAGTCTGGGGCTACCTACTTCCCCTAGACCAGAAATATGGCAAGTCGTTGATCATGAAGAAGAGAACCGCTTGCCCTTTACCGGGCTCAATGGATCACTTCGGAAGGGATGGCGGAAGAAGACAATCCAAGCACGGCAAAGGCAAGGACTTCGAGGCGGAAGAGGAAGCCTATGAAGAAACGAAGCTTCAGGGAATCGCTTCAGGGGGCTACTTGATCGGAAGGCATCCAGAATGCGGTTAGTGATACTCGAGATTAGACACAAGTGTCTAGTTGACTGATTTTCGACAGATCTCATCATCGACGATCCAATAGTATCTAACAGACACTGCTTGATCTTTACCGAAAACAAAGGGGGCGACACCATTGCAATGGTCGAGGATCTTTCAAGCAACGGCACTTTCGTCAATGAAGGAGTGATTGGTCGAAACAAGCGGAGAGAACTCAAAGATGCAGACGAGATCACAGTCATGGACAAGGCCAGGTTCATCTTCAGATATCCCAAAAACCGAGACTCGAGTGCATTTCTCCAGCAGTATACCCTGCTGGAGAAGCTTGGCAAAGGCCATTTTGCAGAGGTGTTCCTTTGTATTGAAAAGGCCTCGGGCCAAAGATATGCGGTCAAGATTTTCTCGAAACAACCTGGTGTTGAAGAACGTTCTAAAACCGATGGCTTACAACAAGAAATTGCGGTTTTGATGGGTGTAAGCCATCCGAATATGTTATGTCTGAAAGACACATTCGATGAACCAAACGCAGTTTATCTTGTCCTTGAATTGGCAGCTGAAGGAGAGCTGTTCAATTGCATTGTATTGAAACAGAAATTGACTGAGCAAGAGACTCGGAAAGTTTTCATACAGTTATTCCAGGGGGTAAAGTACCTGGTAAGTATTTACAGTTTCGGACAATGCTCTTGAGCTAACAGATCTATAGCATGACCGAGGAATCGTCCATCGTGATATTAAACCAGAAAATATCTTGCTCACAGACAAGGATCTTCATGTCAAGCTGGCTGATTTTGGCCTTGCGAAGATAATCGGAGAAGAGTCATTCACCACAACTCTGTGTGGCACACCTAGTTACGTGGCTCCTGAAATCTTGGAGGATTCTAGAAATCGTCGATACACTCGAGCTGTAGATATATGGTCACTGGGAGTTGTTCTCTACATCTGCCTCTGTGGATTCCCCCCTTTCTCTGATGAGCTATACTCGAAGGAGAACCCCTATACTCTTACTCAGCAAATCAAAACTGGCCGCTTCGACTACCCCTCTCCGTATTGGGACTCTGTTGGCGACCCAGCGCTGGATCTTATCGATCGTATGTTAACTGTCGACGTCGACAAAAGGTACACTATTGATGACTGCCTTGAACACCCTTGGACTACCCAGCGAAGCTTGAATCCAAATGACAGCACAGATGGCTTGGTTGGAGGTATCGCCAACCTTGATTTTAGCAAGCGAAAGATGGCGCGAGAACGAACCTTACTCAGCAGCATCAACGATGTGAAAGTTACCAAAGTCATTGAAATTGATTCCGACAAGGATCCCGTCAAAGTCTACATCAAGAATCCAAACTCGAAGGCCTCGCAAAACAGAGTCAACCAAGAACTTGCTGCGACGGTGAATGGAAAGACTGGGGGTAAAGGTAAAAAGGGGGCGGCGAAGGAGGAGACACCTTCTCAAAATCGAGACCCAGCAGAATTCATGGGTCTCGGTGGCAAAGGAGATCAGGAATTGTTTGGAGAAGATTCTATCTACTCCAAGGAGGAGAGTGTGGTAGCTTGAGGTGATGAGAGAAATTAATCAGTACCCAGCTTCTACTCGAGGCCCAACATCCATGGGGCATTTTCTTCATATCCTTGTAATCATTGTATCTACATATGGCGGCATGTCTGGATTGGATGGGGGACAGGAGAAAAGCGCTGTCGGTATGGAGTCATGTTGCCTCATTATCAGTTATTGAATAGGACGAAATCAAGAATGGAACGAAATTTCCGCAAATAGTATGAACAACAACATCGATTTCTTTGACAGAACTCGGATCTATGTACTTTACATTTATGCCGCTTATATATGTATCGATTCCCTGACTCCTGGTGGAATATCTTCACGAGACCCATGCGCCAAACCAGTGCCTGCCCACCCCAAATATCTAGTAATTACCCAACTTTTATACATAATCGTCGTAGAGTGAGGAGAGTCATTACTATTACGCCACGTTACCAGCCATGCCCATAAATAGAGCCTGAATGGCCAAGGATATTGACCAGAATCCTACTTTCTTCAACCTCCTCATTCGCGCCTGACTATCGACCACATCTTTAGCAAACGCCTCGTAGGTCTCGGCGGATAAATCTTCCATCAATCCACTATCAAAGATGGTCCAACTACCGTCGAACTCGCTGGCTCGTTTGACAATTCTGCAATTGATGGGAATGAAGGTCTTCTGAGAATTGATGTAGGCCACAATGGGTCTAATCAAAGCTGAATTGATGTAAGAAAGATCGCGGGTGAAGAGTGGTACAGCAGCCTTGACATCGTTGAGATGGACTCTGAGATCCATGACAAGGAACCTTTTGTCGTCGTCCTTCTTGACTTTTTCAGCAAACGATGCTCGATTCTCAGGTGTGTTTAGGTCAGCTGTCCGCGGACTATTCTCCAAGATATGAAGATACCGATTCGATGTGACAGTCGCTTCCATGCGGTCATAGAAGTCAGACATGACCTTTGCAATGCTGTCATCTGTATCTGCTGGGAACATGACATCTGCCACGATATCCACATTGCCTTCTTGGATCCATCCAAACGGCCCTTCAACTCCACGATTCAAGTGATCAATTTTCAACCCATCTATGCGAAGTCTGCTCTGTTTCTTCCACGGACTTGCCTCGTCTGCTTCTTCGTCATGACGAGCCCCCGCAAGTCCGTGCATTTGTCGAGGATGAATAGTAAACAAAGATCCATCAAATGCTCCTGACATGTTGTTTGCGGATAGGAAGTCGTAGAATAACCACTGTTTTCGCAACTGAGGTAGCTCGCAATTGAAAATGCTCACTGAGAATGGCCGAAACCCTTTCGGCTGGTGGATTGTAATCAACAAGTCTTCCATCTTGAACGAATCAATCTCAAAATCTCCAGCATGGTGCTTGTGTAAGTATGTCCTCGGATCAACGTAGTCTCCTCCCCAGTGTACAGATGTTCGATCCACAACCCCTCGCACCCCTTTCACTTCCACATCTCTCAGAAGGCCTTTTCCGTTCCACCACTTGACAAACGAAAGTGTGACGTTCACCGTGCCAATCGTAAGATCGAATTGCGTATAGTTCGTGTCCTCTTCTTCTTCGACCACCACTTCCTCTGTTTCTTTTCTCCCTTCCAGCTCAGCTTGTCTCTCCGCAGCAGCTGCTGCTGCGGCTGTCATGGATGATCCTTTGCTGACTTTGGTCTTGCCTTGGCCAGGGCGTCTAGAAACGAATACGTTGTGAAATGTGATCACTCCATCTTTCCATTTCGGCACGATTGCAGACTCGAAGACAACCTTCACTCCAGCTGAATGAGTTAGATAATCACCAATCCATCGTGCAAGTGTTTCTGTTCATATCATTAGCAATTTTACGTGGTGTGATGTGATATCATGAGCGTACCTTGAGCAACAACCGTGTTTATGGAGAAAATGACAAGAGAAAAGAATGTTGTAGTTCCGACCAAGATCCAGACAATATTTCCAAGCACAAACCATGACACAAATGCGCTCCAATCATCTATATTCCATGGCCGCACGCTTCTTATGGAAAACCATTTGAAGCGGACTTTCAACCGTGACCAAAACCCTGTTGCAGCTGCCAAAAGCTCTTCTTTTGTAGGCCGATGGGGCATCTTAGGCATGTGAGGAAGATTTGGGAGGTGAATAAAGTTGCTAGAAGGGGTTTGGCTGGTTGATGGCTCTGATTCCTTCGAAGTTGGCTTCAGTTTTGAGGCACCATTTGCATCTTTCGATTCTCTTGGGCCATTCTGCCCACTTGATGTAGAGCTCTTGTTCCTCCTTGCATTGCCCCTTTGTCTCCTGCCGTTGCTGGAATGAATCTCCCTGCGCCATGCCTGCTGTGCTAAAGAGGATGTTGACACTCGAGAGAGTTTTGTCGAGGTATACAAGGTTTTTTCCGCAGTCGTGGTACAGGAAGTGATTGTAGATGATGTCGCGGTTGCTGTCGGACTTAAGTCGAAGAGTAGAACGCCACACGATGCGAAACTCTTAGTGACACGAGTTCTCTTTGGTGATTGACACTGTGATCGAGGTCTGCCCCAAGAAAATTGTCTCGAAGAGTTTGTGAATGTTGATTTGGAAAAGGAGGTATTAGGGGCCCGTTCAAAGCGAGTGAACTGCCAAGCTGGATCCCATATTTGGGACCATATCCTTTTTCTTATGAATGAAGACATGCTCTCGCAAGCATCCTAGATGTCAGCAGACCGTTGAAGTCGCAAATAACATTGTCGATAACAAACCTCGTGCAGGAGAGGAGAAAGCGGTGCGATGACGATTCTGGGCTGGACTTCTCGATTTTCTGGATCGACGCGGACGCGCTAGCACGGACCACATAATTTTTCTTCCTCTCTTATCGACAATCTAGAAATATTTCGAGACACATACTTAATTCTCAGCAACTCTTCAAAATGCCGGCGCCAACAGCCCTTTTGCGGAAGCCACAAGAGCTCGCTGATGCTGCAAACATTCCTCTTCCCACCCAAGGTATAAAGCACATTTCCCCTTCTGGTATATTCTTCTGACAAACATCAGATCAAGATGACGAGTTATTACTGGATGCGCCGAGTGAAATGCCAACAGAAGCCGATACAGTCCAGCCAGTAGAAGGAGACACAGAAATGCACATAGATGAAGAGGGAAGACCTAGATTTGCGCCTGCAAAGCAAGCTGTATGTCCACATTCTACGACACCAGGAACACAAATCTAATATACAAAATAGCAAAGCGATTTCCGAGTCGAGACGAGAAAAGTCCCCATCCCACCTCACCGCGTCGCACCTATCCGAGCAGCCTGGCCAAAGATTTACCCACCACTCGTCGAGCATCTCAAACTCCAGGTCCGAATGAATGTCAAGAGCAAATCTGTCGAGCTTCGAAATCACAAGCAAACCACCGACCCAGGAGCACTTCAAAAGGGCGAAGATTTCGTAAAGGCTTTCAGCTTAGGGTTCGACGTCGATGATGCTATTGCACTGTTACGATTAGATGATCTCTACATTGAGACATTTGAGATCAAGGACGTCAAAACGCTGCAAGGCGAGCACCTTGGCCGGGCTATTGGTAGAATCGCTGGCAAAGACGGAAAAACGAAGTTCGCTATTGAGAACGCAAGCCGCACTCGGGTAGTCTTGGCAGATTCGAAGATCCATATCCTGGGTGGATTTAAGAACATTCACATTGCGAGAGAGGCAATCGTCAGCTTGATCTTGGGTAGCCCTCCTGGAAAGGTGTATGGAAATCTGAGAACGGTGGCATCGAGGATGAAAGAAAGATTCTGAGTGTTTGGCGGAAATTTGCATTCACATGGCGTTGGTGGGAACTGGACAGCATGAAAAGCTTGGGATTGATATGGAGTTCTTTGCTGTGAGGCACATCAAATATATCCTCGAACCCAATCTACAAATTCAAACAAACTCTCAGACTGCTAAGCAATTATTCATTGCTTTCGTGCTTTCTCTGCTAATCATCAAAGCACTTGATTTTGTTGGGTATTGAACTTTTAAAGTTTGACGATTTCAACGCAGATCAAGAGGCTGTCTCAACTTCTTTATCATAGACGGTCATTTCAGCCAAGAACATTAATGCTTGGCGTTGTGAGTGTTTGAGAAGTCAACAACCCAGTAGTAGTAAAAGCCAATTAGCTTTTTTGTTTCTTGGAATTTGGAATTTGGATATTTGAGGGGATTTCTTGGGTTATCGAGGGGAAATCGAGGGAGATTGTATATATGTTGAAAGTAAGCGGACGGTAGACTGGCGTACCTTGGTTCTAGATGGTCTAGTTCGTCTCAAAGTCTACAGAGTGTCATGCTTTCTGTGAAATGCAAGTCCCAAACTTTACGGCTGTTTTCTCCATCCACTGGGGAGCTCGCATTGACACAACTCCAAGTTCACTTACTAATCACTATAAAGTCTCACAACGCATTGGCATGGCAAGTAAGGTTTTTGTTCGATGATTACCCTTTAATTGTCTTACGTACAAAAGGAATGTTTTGTTTCCTGGGCATCCACCGAAATTTGGCAGTCAAGTGCAAAGCACCCAACTCCTAGCTCAAAGCAACTTTTTCCATGTTGTGCAAAGCATCAAATCCATCGCTGCAAATGCAAATCCTCCAAATGAGTGAAGAAGCAAAACTCCATCCCAATAAATTCAACCATTCCTCAAGTCATGATGTTGAAGCCTATCGATTCGAAGTCCCGGAAACCAATCGCACTTATCGAAGTCGAGCTTCGGAAGCGATTTAGTTGATGGTGATCTTGCGGCTCGATTGTTGCTTGGCCTTGGGGACAACGATGGAGAGAATGCCGTTCTTCATGCTAGCCTTGACGGCATCCGGGTCAACACGAACCGGGAAGGAGAAAGATCGAGAGAACTCGCCGACGCTGCGTTCAGAAACCCAATATTTGGCTTGTGGCTCCTTGGGCTGCTCGGAATCTTTCTTGGCGACTTCGGTATTGGCGTCTTTGGCACCAGCTTCCTCGTCCTCGACATAGGCTTTGTGGTCCTTATGTTCCTCGCCGGACTCGGTGATGGCACCAGAGGCGGTTGGTCCTTCGACAAAGCCAGCTGGGGGAGTGCCGGATTGGTAGGATCGCTCGGTGCGGCCCTTGATAGAGAGAGTGTGGTCATCGCTAAACTCGATTTCGATGTCCTTTTGCTCGACACCGGGCAATTCGCCGTGCAACTCGTAACTGTCGTCGACCTCCTTGACGTCGAACTTGGGGTTGAAGGTCTTCATTTGGCTGCGATGATGACGACGGCCAGTATTGTCTTGGTATTGGTCGAATTGGTCGAGAAGACGGAAGAGCGGGTGGAAGGAGGTGTCGGGAGCGGAGAAACCTGGGAAGTTGTAAAAAGACATGTTGCGGGCTGATGTTTGTGGAATTGGTTTGAATAGAACTCGTCTAGCTTGAGTACTTGGTAGTCGAGAAAGTGCGCGGTATGATCGCATGAAGAAGAATTGATGTGTTCTGATGAAGAAAGAAAGAGACGTTTCATGAGAGACAATGTGAGCTTATATATTTCAATAGGAATTTCCATTGGTTGCTGGCATATTCTGGATCATGCCACAGAGAATATTCTGGCATGACCGAATGACGAAAGCAGATGCAAACGCAAGGCATTCCATCACGGAATAGCCTCAAAGAAACGTGTAAAGAGGGGTCGGTCACCTGAGAATCTGGACATCTTCATGTGGGTTCCACAAGCAGCTAGAAATTTCTATCCAGTCAACCAATAAGAGATTCAAAGGAAGTCAGCTCCGGCATTGCTGGGACTGGCAGCGAATAGCAATCTTACTTCAAAAAAATCATGCTCATCAAAGTAGACTGCATAGCATGATGGTTGCCTTTCCTACAGTTGACGATGCATTTCGAGGTCGAAGGTAGTGAAGCTCGCGAAGAGATCTTATCTTAAGCGACCAACCATTTTGGGAACAGCGTGCCAAGCTGCCAAGATGTGGCGCTGCACTACTTTCTCACTTTGCACAGCCACATAAATATTATTCCAACCTCACTCAAAGACTAACGCATGTGAATTTCAAACTCAAGATCAATTTTGCCACCACGTCAATTGAACAAATATCCTTCACAGCACAAGGTGTCCGGCTTCGAATCAGTTAGACGCAAGGCTTAGAATGCAATGAAGTGCTTCCCATAACTAGCTACCTCCTGCCTGGCTTCAAAACAAACCATTTGTAGAGATTCGTCGATGAATGAACCTGTTCAACTAACTGCCGGCTAAAAACTCTAAGCACTCAGACCGTTGAGATTGTGGCCAAAATCCCAACTTCTACATTTCTCACTACAGCATGCGAGAAGCGTGCTGCGACCACATCAACCTTAATCTGCACTGTGGCGATGGATTGGAAGATTTCTTATTAGATATCTGATAATTCTAGCTACGAGACTTTCAATCTTGCCGCCGCTCTTAAGACTCTGAATCGTTCTAGGAATTGTATCTCCTTATTGGCAGGTCAAATTACTATGAATAGAGACAGACAGTATTCCACTCTATTCACCGTTGATGCCGCAGGGTAAAGATACAAACAAGTCTAGATGGTTTCGTATCCTTCAATAAATACTGTCAAGATGTATAGGGACGTATATGGTTCATTTACTGAGTGCTCAAAGATTACTACTTATATCTCCACAGTAATTGGAGGGACAAAGATTCTAAACAACTCGCTGTCATTAATAGATGTGCTGATAGAAATCCACCGTCTTAGTACCTGGAGGCCATGAAGGCTTGCCCAAATGCTTTTTTATGGCTGACTCGTACGCAATGCAGTAGTCCAATCTTCTACATGTTGAAATCGTTCATCGTGCAATGCCTTCCGTCGTAAATCATTGCCTGTAGGGTAAAGCCACGAATGCTTCCTTATGAAGAAAAGATGAGACCCCAATCCAATGACCAGCAATGTAGAGTCTTTTTGTAGCCATGATGAAAACAAATATCATCGTCAAGTGTACAGGCGACCGAGTCGTTTCGACTGCAAGCAGTTAAGGGAATCGCATCTGAGGGTGGTACCCACCCATTATAGGTATTTGTGGCCCAACAGGGCTTGGCAATCGATGAAATAGGCCGAGAAGCCTTCGTCCTACAGCCGTCTCTAGCTCAGTGCCATCCCGAGCGATTTTGACCTCCCGGTTCGAATTCCAAGGGTTTCGTAGACCCCTCGTCCTGTAAAAGGGAAGCCGAGTCGTAGAAACCCACTCGACTTGAAATGGCTTGCCCCAAGCTTTCCTTGCGGTGGATTCTGCGTCTTGATCGCTTCGATTGCTATGCGTCTCGTCCTCATCCTCCGACCCATCCCCGTCATCTCGTTCTACTTCCCAAAATATGGTACCTCTGGCGGAATCATCAATAATTCTTCCTTTGGGGGCAAATTCTGTAGCAGGAGTTGGTATTGCCTTGGGTAGTTCGGGATCCTCGACAGTATGAGCTTTCGGCGCAAATTCGATCGCAGCGGCCGGATCATCATTGATTGGCGATGTCATCTTCGCGTATCCGAAATATTCGCCAGATTTGTTGGCAGAGAAAACGAGATACACATTATCCGCAGACTATTATTGTTAGTTCGATTTTTGCTTCTGCAACATCTTCGAAAAGCCCACCTTATACGCCTTATTCAAGATTTCTTCGTTATGAGACTGAGTAGCCCAGATTCCATTTCGAACACTCAACTCTAGATCTTCAACAGTAAGACTTTTGACGACGAAGAATTTGTCTTTTGGCTGGGCGACATCATCTGCGGTTGCGATTCCGCTCACTTCTGCTTCTGCTTCAGCCGCATCTTTAGATTTAGTGTCGGTCTCTGGCGAAGGCGTCCTTGCAACAGGTGGATTTGCAGGAGGTGCAAGTGCTGCTGGGCCGGTTGGAGTCGCTGCGCTAACACCTGCACCAGAGCTTCGTCGCAATCGACTAACTAGTCTCACAGTCTGAAACCTAGAGTCGTGGATTTTGGCTTGAGCAGCTGCGCAGCTCTCCTCGTCTTTGAAGTTTGCGAAAGCGCAATTACTCTTCGATATTAGGAATAGTGACTCGAGTCCCAGGGTCTCCTTGCAAACATGAAGAACCAAGCTCATCAAGTCAGTGTGTGGAGGGAGATTTCCTATCCAAATCGCATGGCCTAGAATGTAGCGATCAGTTGCTGGGAGAAGGCACCAGAGAGTCTATATCTACGTACCACTCTGACGAGGTTTTCGAGGAGGACCTCGAACCACTGAAGACTGACCGCCACTGGAAGCTATGTTTTCCGTCAGCGTATTTTTCTCAAGGGAAGATAAGATGCTAGCCAGCAATACTTTACTTGCCACCAACTTACCAATGCTGGAAGACCTGCCAGGACCGGTACCTGCAGGATGTCCTTCGAGGTATTCAGTCCCACGGAACTGATTAGGGAGTCGATTTTCTGCACCATATCCTCTTCCAAGGCCATATTGTCCAGTTGAAGGAGTACTCATAAACATCGGATTGGGTGCACCATACTGGTTTGG
The DNA here is from genome assembly GCF_001500285.1 of Mollisia scopiformis. Classification (NCBI taxonomy): domain Eukaryota; kingdom Fungi; phylum Ascomycota; class Leotiomycetes; order Helotiales; family Mollisiaceae; genus Mollisia; species Mollisia scopiformis. The sequence continues at coordinate 495,657 of NW_017263583.1, forward strand.
TTGTACAAAATAGGGTCCTCCTGCTTGCTGAGGTTGACCCATAAAAATCTGCCCTTGATAGAATTGGTTTCCCAGTCCAGAAGCAGTTCCAGTATTCGTTGGTGATTGATTATGGCTTTGCGCATACATTCCTTGATATTGAGGTTGATACTGAATGTTGTATGGCATTGCAGACGGAGAAGTCATCCCCGCTGGCGCAGTGTACTGTGTGCTTTGCGGGTGATATTGAAGAGAAGATGTCGCATGACTTCCAGCGTACCTTTGAGAGGGCATACTTCCGTAACCTTGAAAAACTTCTGGAAGAGCAGAACCAAGAGATGTCATACCAAATGAGTCTTGTCGTCCAGGTGAGGAATTCTGCTGTTGAGGGAACTGCGGGACGGGCGCAAAACTTCCTTGAGGCAGATTAGGTTGCGAGGACCCATGATAAGCCCTCCTTGGGTCGTTACCCTCATAAGATACTGGAGTTGCAAGCTGGGGAACATTCGGTCGCGAACTCTGTGAGCTGTTCGGCAAGTCGCCGGCCGGCTGCGATCTGGCAGGTGGATCTGTCATGAAGCCTTCGTAAATTGTTGGGAGCGGGCCCCAAACCTGTATCCAGACAAATGGCATGTTAGTACAATCAAGTGAGTTGTCGAAGGAAAGGTCTTCTCGGAACCCATTGCTGGAGAACATAAGAGATAATGCAACAACAGGCGAAGAGGTTGAGTCTTTAGCCTCCCATTGGATTAAAGAACATAGTAAAGTAGAAGGGATGTGGTACCTTTGCCTGCTCCTTCTTGTCCCTTAAGAATGAGGTTGAATCTGTTCAGATATGTGATAGTCTTCCTATCTGAGGTGGCGAGCTTTTCTCGGAATATCGAGAATCCGTGAGAGCCAAAATAACTTATATGGATCAATGAATGAATAGAAGAATAGCTGTTTGTGGGGGAGGCGCAGAGCAAGGCTATGGCTCGGGAGAGTGAGAATGCCAAACGGTTTAGAGTTGTCCAATGTAGAGAGAGGAGAGGTCGTGTGCAGCTACAATGGTTATAATGATCAGCGTCCAATAATGGCAAGACGTCTTTTCTTTCGACCAAAGTGTTGAAGAGCGACCCGAAGGAATCGGAAGGGGGAAGTATTCCGGAGCTTTTCCAGAGCTCTGATTAGGAGTTCCCGTCTGTCAGTGCCTCACTTGCCTCTGGTCAAAAGGGTTATGCTTCTGATGATTGGACACTCACCAGCAGGCGGGAGATAGAACAATGTACGGACCTGGATCTCACGAGCCACCACCACGAGCAGCAGCAGCTTGCAGATCAGGGCTGACGTCTTTTTGATTGTATAAAAAGAAAAGAGCTAGACAAGGTTAGGAGATGGCCGAGTCGACTGGTCGAGAAGGTGCAGAGGAGAGCAGACGACGGTTTATAGAAGACGTTCTGTGGAATTCTTCTCGGCAGGCGCGAATAGAGAGGAAAGGATCAACAGGGACATGCCGAATGACCAAACAGTGAATGACGAAGCCCTAAAAGTGATATGCATCCAGGGATTTATTTCTGTGTGGCATATCAGAGGTTGACAGCTACACCCGACGGAAGAATGATAGGAAAGTTATTTTCCCCCAAGTGCAAAAAAAGGTTGACTTTAGGAGGGCTAGCTCGGACGAAGCAGCCAGGGACCTTAGTGTACCTAGGTAGTTTAGGGGCCCAGTTAGTATGCCCACCAGGCGAACCCAATTTTTTCTTTCGGATTTCAGGAAGCAGCTTCAGTAGCACCGCACTGCACCGCACCGCACCGCACAACAGCAGTGGGTACAGTAGGCAGTGGAGAGCAGCAGGGCGACGCCGAGGGACTGGGCCCAGGCGAGACAAGTGCAAGGACAGTGCCTCGACTGACGTGCTGGAGAGCATGGCGCGCCATAACAAGGCCATGGCCTGGCATGGCATTCTCCATACCGCATGGCGAATGCGGGCGGGTCAGGATGGAAACGTCGGCACCGTGGCTGCTTTTAGCGGGGGGGGATCAGGATGGGAATTTCAGAAATTCGATTTGGCTGGGACGGCTAGACAGGGAAAGCCCAGGGACGTTGCGCTCTGATCAGGCCTTCGTTCGCTACTATCGCGGGGGCTCTAAGGCTAGTGGCACCACAGCATTCAGGGGTGCAAGTCGGTCGGGTGGCAGTGCGCTTCGGTTGGTCGTGGGTTCTGGGTCCTTGATTCCAGGCTCCAATTTTCCCTCATACAATTATTATTACTGTCGTCGAACATTGAGGGCAACGAGCAGTTCGGACAGGGTGTGAGCAAGCGGTGGTGGCAAAACATCAATCAGTTCCCCAACCCACTTACTCACTCGACAGGACTCCCGTAGGTTCCACAGCTGGACCCCCTATTCCCCATCACAGGAGGGCCCCATGCAAGCGTGCGAACGTTCTGGATGTGGCCGTGGTTGTTATTCGGCTGTCGTCTACCCCAGCAACTGTGGCGTTGCCTTCAACTTCGAGATGGCAACGTCCGTACATCACAGTTCTGCCACCCAATCCCCTCTGCTTTTGGACATTCTGTCTTTCCCAGTGCGGCTGCGGACCTAATCGAGCACGCAAATTTGATACTAGTACCGCCTAAAGATGATAGAACATAAACATCTTTCGCACTCGGTCTGGTCTTCTGACTCAGACGTAATATGGCTTTTCCCCATCATGTGTCACGAAGCTGCGCTACTACGTTTGCGTTGGACTTTGCTTGGTTTTTGTTCAATGCTTGTCCATTCTACTAATTTCCTTGCTTGCATCTAATCAGACAAGCATACTTTGGAGAATGAAAATTACTTTGAGATTAACATCAGGGCTGATGTTACATATGTCTCTGCAGATTGGACGAACTTCGTACCTGTACCTGGGCCGAAGCCGCAAGTGTTCCCATATCAAGACATTTTTGGAGCCCTTGCAACGATTAGTATAGTGAAGCTTGCCTGTAAATGGTGATGGTGGCAGAATTTGCACTGATTAACAGTATGGTTCATTTCGTAGACCGAAGAATGAGTTGCAATACATCTCCGGAAAACTGGAATACCTCATATCACTCTGCCACATCAAACTCTTGCTGAATGATGATATGGACGAACTTGTTTCAGCAAAAACATTCATCATCTGTTGATCTTATCGACATCTGCTTCACTTTGCTTCTCGCGTATGACATCACCGCTGAAATGATATCCGCTGTTCCGCTTAATAATCAGCCTCCGGTTCATGTGGCGTCCCCATTGTGCGCATCGATCCGTTTCCTGGGTTCATATGATTGCCTCAAAGCTGTAAACCGTCAGATAGCTTACCTTGTTCTAAATGACGAACATGTTCGCTTCTCTCGAAAGCTTGTGACTTCATGTGGCTTGATCAGTATCTTCTCGATTGTTTTGGTGCAACAAAACGGAGGACGTTAGTTTAGCCACATTGACGTTGAACAGTTTGAACTTCGAGGCTTAAACAGTGTGGCGAATCGGTACGATTAACATTCGCAAGACAAATTCCTCAGTCATCGCTCGAGATATTATGCACCGGAGATTTTGCACATCCTGGATGCCAATCTTCCAGAAAGGACAACTGGACAGTTGTCCAAGAAATCAGGGTCCAAGGCGTTCCGGAAACAGTCGTCCGCGCAGGGATATCTATATCCAGTCTCGGCTCAGTCACCAGCCTCATGTGGCGAATTCTAAATCCACAACGGTAGCGCACTTTCTCACGATTGTACGATTAAAACTAGATAGATTGACCGGTGGGCCTTTTCCCTCAAGCTTAGGAGATAATGCTACTCGAGCTCGAGCATCAGACAGCATGTCAGACGATGATTCCACTAAGAGGTTTGCGACGAGAAGCGAAGATCGCAGCGTCCACCCTCTCCTGCCCCTACTACTTACCTAGGTACTCAACAGGATGAGGTATCTTGCGAAGGACAGCATCAGCATGAGCGTCCACAGTCACCTTGGGAGGGAAAAGTTTAACGCCACAATGGCTGTGCTGTTGAGGATCACCACTCGTTCAGCCCTATCGAGGATAGATCATCAAGAGCTTCACTGGGTCAAACGTGACCAACGCGTACTCCGAGCAAAGCCTTTTTCTGCAGGCAGCTATTATTGCGTGTTCCGTGTCACCTGTGAGTTTATTGGGGACCCGGCCATGTCTGATCCGATGCAGTCCTTCCCTTTACAATGGGGAGCAGACAACGAAAATGTTCGCCACCGGGCGCCGCTTTTACAACTGCACTTCGTATCATAGAGGACATAATCTGCCACCCTAACATTCACATGTTCATGTGCTTTTCGTTCGCTGCGAAGAATCGCAACTTGTACGATTGGTCAACGGCACTGCCATGTTTTTCGCTTCCAGTAGTGTCCAGGAAAACCAAGCCAGGCCCGTGGACATTCAGCTGTGGCTACGTCTGGTAGCGAGTTCTTTAGACTCTAAGAGAGAATGACACTGAAGGCATTTTGTTATAAATATTTTGTTAAGTACGATTGCTAATGTTCAGACTTCTTGTTCTCATTAAGTTCGTTGTCATGCCAAAGTATCTAAGCGTGAGAAAAGCCTCCACCATTCTGAGCCTAGATGCACCTGCATATCGATCCAACTAAGGTCCCTGCATATCACCAGTTCATTTGGTACGCATGGAGTTCTTCTGCATTCTATATCTTTCTCCATCTCATCGAAAATATCTGTCAGGGTGCAGAAGTTCTTCTTTGGCAACAAGTTATGGCCAACTGTAGCCAGAATGAAGAGCACTTTGTCATGGCTCTCATTATGTGCCTTTCGGTGTAAATTGTATGAAATTCAACTTATATAATATCTCAATTTGCATGATCTTACCGGAGATAGAATTATAGTCTTAATGAGTTTTCCTGTCTATGCGCTTGAAAATTCTCCTTGAAGAAACTTGAAGCCTGCCTCACCTGCCTGTGCATGAAAATGCTCTCTTTCTTACTTTTGATAGTGCTCATGCAGACTTGGGAAAATGAAGCATCCAGCCCGGAAAAACGAAGGATCGGTTTGGATGTCAGGTAACGGAGTACTGATAGCTCCAGCTCACTAATGCACATATATATGTCCTTTGAGAACAAAGGTCTAGATTCCTGCTGCAATGCAAACATCACGCACTCTCTGCCTGATCTCTACATTGAGAGATCCGCGTGGGTGGTCTCAGGCTGAGGACTCTTTGAAAGAAGCACGAACCCGGGTATCTCAATTGAGCCCAATATCGACGCTTGCGAAAGCGACATCCAATCCTTCACGTTATGCATTCAATGCAATGACAGCTACACATTGTGCTGGCTCCACATGATCTGATCAGCAGGTTCTTGATTAGATATGATAAAAACACTCCAATGCCAGGCCTTCGATGTACCAGGCTTCGCAGATATACGATACTCGAAGGGTCTCTTTACACGAAGAACTGCTTCCGATGCCATGCTCGCACTCTGTACTGCGATCCCAGAAATTCCGGTTCGCATCTCCAGGCACGTCCAGCAACGCTCATAACACCTGCATTGTATCACTCGTGTAAAGAAGCAGTATTCTTTCTTTCTCACATTTCCTTCCACGAATTTACATTTACGTCTTTCCTCAGTCAATATTCAAGGTCGAAGCTGCCCCAATATGTTGCTCTCAGCTGTTGTGGACTGGAATGATCCACTAAAGTGGTGACTCGTCGAAGTACCTATCCGCTCGATGTTGATCTGCTACAGTTCTGGAGGCCGCCACCCCAATGAGGATTAGAAGTCAGACATCGGTCCCGCTACCGGAATGTCCCAGCTGTAATGCATATGCTCTCTGATCTGAGAGGACGAGGACAAGCTTTGGCAGGAAGACGAGGCTTCGTGGCGGGTGCAGCCGAAATGCTGGCGCTGTGAACAGACCCGCGAGCCTAGAACATTGACCCTGAACGCAAGACTCAGCTGTCTTTCTCTCGGTAGCCTTCCTGATTCGCTCTGTGGCCATTAATAATTTCACACTTACTGTCCAATGCCCTGAACACAGGATTCCAAAGCTTGCGGAGGTCCATCCCTGGCTATTGGATAAGATTGCCCTGAACATGCCGTTTCGAAAATGCCATTCTGGCGCCACCCATAATTGACACTTCGTAAGCGGAAGCCAAGGGACCAATACGATTTACGAACACGAGTGTATGGGCACATCTTAATGTGTCCTCCCAGGCATATCTTTGTGGCGAGTGATGGCCCATTGAGTTTGATGCGATGCTCTTCGCGGCGCAACTCATACCTGACCATCACTTGATCGCAACATCGCCAACTAGCCCCTAACCATCAACATGGTACGATCTCCTAATTATTCTATCGAAGGAGTCCTTTTCCTCAAACTACGATACAAAATCTAATGCCAAGGAGAGCATACACATAATCTTGACCAGCACCGACAGCCACAGACTGCTTCCATCCTTAAGCATCACTACGAGCCGCTCGTGCCACGGAAATGGTCCCCTAATCACGGATTTAACCCAAGTCACCCAAGTATGCATCCACCCATTTCCCCGTCCCCAGGGCCGACTGTTGCTGCGCTTCGACCTCATTGTGCTCTAGCCTGGCCCCAGAAAGTACCAACAACTCATACCACGTCCCTTTACTTGAATGTTCCTCCTCCGATGCATATACCATCGATCATTCAACATACTCGAGATCGCGAAGCTCCCGAAAAACAAAGAATCGAAGATTGATTTTCCCTCCAAAATCCCCGAGGAGAAAAAAACTCGCCACCGCCGCGCTGTGCTCCAGACCGCAGGGAGTCAAGCTACAAGGGTGTTCAACAGCCATGACGTTAAGCGAGTATTCAGACGAAATCGAGATCGAGATCGAGATCCATGTACGTATTACTCCGTCTCCACGACGCGTCCTATTCTCATTTGACGATGATTATCGATGCTAATGTACCAATTTAGATTTATTTCGTCCGAGCGGGACGTCACGTGCCAGATTGTGAAGCGAAAGGGGTAGCCGGATGAATGAGCTGGGATTGGCTGAGCTTTGGTAGCCGATGTTGCGACATCTTGAAGCTCTAGAAAAGTTATCCCATGAGCAAGACCTGAAGAGATCAATTTTAAGTTGCATTTGCCTGTGAAAGGATACTCCCAGACCAAGGCCTATTTGACCCTTTTGAATTGCAGACATCTCTTTAAGCTTGTTGTAAAAGGATTCTGATGGTGACCATGGATATTATAGATACACATGGTGAAGGCAGGTACTTTGACCATTGGGCATGGCTGTGGACTCTGGCATATATCCAGATTCCTCCAGACACTTGCAAGGGGTAAAATTGTCTTGATAAATCCCCGAGGCGTCATGTATGCAAGAGTAGCAGGGTACAATGAGACGATTAGTGAAGATACCCCTTTTTTTCTTGACGAATGACGCCGCTGCCACAAATGTACAGTCTCGAGTGACAAGGTAGTCGGTGCGGACACGTTTATCGAGTTGCTATACCTCTCAATATGTCCCGGATCGCTAGTCTCGCTTGCTTCGAAAAAGGAGAAGAAGAGTTTGAATACATATCCCTGTCCTTGCAGAGGTCAACGAGAGATGCATGTCTTATTTCAATTGGTATTTTTTCGAACTGTATGAGCGTGCAATCGAAGGCCAATCATAGTCCTCAATTCATTCCTCTGCCTCTTGGCTCCTGACGACTGCGGTATTACAAATCCGAAAGGCGTAGGTACCTCGAGCTGCTTCTTCTGCAATACGTATGGGTCATCAAGAAGGGACCTAATCACATTGATATTCCACAAATAAAAGACCTCGTCTAAAAGCATGTTAATAATAGAAAACACCCACCCCACAATCAGGAACACTCAAGTCAATGATCCATCCATGGCTTATTGATTCCTGCTGTAAGGGTCTCAGACCAGTCACTGTTTACGACCAAGTTGGCGCAGTAGGCTTCCTTGGCGAAACTTTGGCTTCTCGTTGACGGTTGAGCTTCCTGGAGATTATCCAGATTGACAGCCACAAGATGCTGTGGAGCTTGCAAGCTGGCTTTCTTGGATTCGAATAGTGAGAGGGCTTAATGCCAAAGATTTCGCTCAAGCCGGCTGCTTCCTTCACAAGTGCATGGGTTCAGGCCAGGAGTTGATACGAACAAGCAACGACTTCTTGGACCGAAACCCAGGTATAAGAAAATATCACTGTGCAACCGTAAGAAATTCTGATCTCGAACTGAGACAAGTACAATGGTTGCATTTGCTGGTGGAAACCACTTGGTGAAATGCGAGGCAAGTCATATCTCAGGAGCCATCTGTGCTTTTCAAATTTCTAGTACAAATGATGGACCATTGGGAGATAATTCATCTTGAAGGTTCCAATGAACTAGGTGTGGAAATCCGGGTCAAGCAGTTCGCTCGCATTCGTCTCTATTGGTACAGTCATCCATCGAACTCAAGCACTCCTCCTCTAATCCTTCTTGAGCGGCTTGAATATCTCCTCAATACCATCCTTCGTGATAATCATCATCAGCAGGCCGTCACCAACCTCAATATGTCTCTCAACTGCGCTGTCGAAAGCATCCTTGACCAAGTCCTCGACCTCGTTTCTTGGCAGTGGGATCTTCTCTCTCTCTGCCAACGCATGACCCTCTCCAATGCCTGGCATATATTGGTTCTTGAAGTTGACTTGGTTATCCAAGAACGGCATAATCAAGCTCGCCGCCGCACCAGCCGCTCTGCACTGCTCACGCTCGTAGCTGCCAACTGGATCATACGAGTACACCGCACCCTTGCCATCTTCATCCAGACCGCCTAGAATTGCCGTGACGTAGTATGGGAAGAAACGCTTGCCGTACAGGATGGTTGATAATCGCTGCGCACATGCCTTGACACTCATGGGCTTGCCGTGTTGGTATCTGTACATCTTGACGATAGCATCCAGGCGCTCCTTCAATGCGTGTCCATCTGCAGCAAACCCTACGACAGATAATACTAGTGTAGCGTCATCTTGTGAATCTGTAGTTCCGCCGATCTTGAAGACTTTAGGAGCATAGCGGGTGTTGATGTTGTAGCCGGACGTTGATCGAGTATCGCCTGCAATGATGGTGAAGTCGTTGCCCGAGATCGCGAGAGTTGAGCCGCCGTTATCAGTGTATCTTGAAATGAGTCAGTGAACGTTTCTTTAAAGCTCTAGGAGTTCTACGTACGGGTAGAAGCCGTGCTGCTTGTTACCAGAAGCCGTCGTTGGAGCTTGGTTGAAGGAGTAATTTGGGCCGTTCATCAGCGGATTTTGACTGAACATTGCAGCCATATTTTCTTCAGGTCTAGGAAGAACTGATGGTGTGCGAGTAGAGGTGGAAAGGTAGCTTGCAGAATTTCGGAGTTGGGTTGTCGTTTCCACTCACGAAGTTAGAAGTTCACGCGTCTCGCTGCAGCCTCAACTCGGATCTTAGCGCGACAGGGGTAGCTTGCTTCTCCGAAACCCTGGTGAAGGATACTGGGAGAACGCGAATCTCAAATTCTCGGAGACAGCTATGGATAAGTAAGATTATGTTCGAATCCTTCGATTGATCGCTGCTGATATTGCTCAAGTTTATCTAGAAACATCCGCCGGAAGGCACTTCAAAAGATCGCAGCGCTCTCTGCGACGTCATCAGCAACAACCTTTGATGGCTCAGACCTGGACCGACTTTCGAGAGGCTGCCCGAATTATGGCAATACATATGGCAAATCGAACGGATATACCTCTGCAAGCACGGCGTCGGCGCGGCGATCGCCCATGGTATGGGACATGATATACTCCTGTTAAGAGAGAGAGGCTGATTAGGAGTTTAGAACATTAAGGAGTTTGAGGTGCTCTTAGCCCTTTGCAAAGCTGCACCGCTGCTCCAGGAAGCCAGCAGTGCGAGTAAATTGGCTGAGCAGCTTTCTCCATACATGCTGGAAGCTCATGAACAGCCTTTCGTACCATCTCCATTCTTCCGCGAAATCGAACCCCGCCCAATCGAAGCTCTGGCTTATAACCTCACTACGGCTCTGCTGTCGCTGGGTATAAGCCATGAGTTTCTTAGAGAATCGGTCTCAGAAAAACTCTGGGCATATCTTGATAATTGTTTGGATGCGGCAGAGGCAGCATCCTCGTCCCAAGGAGTGAACTTTGAAGGCACCGCAAGCGAATTGGAGGAAGCTCTTCGTCTTGCAACAATCACTATATCAATATTAGGCTTCCTCGATGCGGCTGCAACATATGCCAACTTTTGGAGTGCGCCGGAAAGACTAGGTTTGATCGAACGAATCCAGGCAATCTTATCCGAGGGATACTTAGTGGCAGTTGAAACTGCTTTCTCAACCATTCGGAACTCGCATCTTCAAAACAACCACCTGAAAGAATGGAAGCGATATGTACGCCTTTACTCAGCCATTGGCCGTCCTCTTGGGGCTATGTTACTCCAGAGAAGCTTCATGTGGCTGTTGGTTGCAGGCTCGTCGCTCTTAGTTGCTGATATTGAGGTGCTGAGGGGTAGTGATATCTTGGACTTGCATATGTCTGGGGCCGGTTTGTCAAGGCCTGGATCACCTCGAACTGGAGAAGTAGACTTTGCCACTCTTGAGACCATGGCTGATATTGCGGCTGACGAAATGAGTCTTCTTGAAGACGGGGCGGACTATCTTCGCCTTGGATCCGCTTGGCAACAACGGCTGGCCTTTTCCGTCAAAGCTGGCGCACTTACAAGTTATCTGAATTGTGCTATGCTCAACGAGGATGCAGCTGATTCTGATACTTTGATGTCCTGGCTAGAGGACGCTCTCGCAGACTCCGTGCAAATGGCTGATGAGACACTTGCTAGTGTTGTGCTCAGGTCCATGGCTGTGATATGCAAACTATCACCAAGTTTTGCTCCGAACGTCAGCCGGCTATTACCACGCTTCATCGTGCAAGGTGGCTCTCGAGGGCAGACCATTTCAGTGGCCTCAAATTCCTTAGCATTTGTGTTGCAAATACTATCGCAGGATGCAATTATCACTACCTTGTATACCCTTGGAAATGTTCTTAGCTCTGGATCGGAACGAGCTCTTGGAGTAAATAATGAATTAGCTCTTGATGGCAGCACTAACTCTAAGTTTTACGACGGCAAGCAGTCCACTGGTAGCTCAATATCACTGACCATCAGTGGCGAAGAAGAGACATCCGTGGTATATGGAAACGTGGTTCTGGCCATCTGTGGCATTGCAACTGCTTGTAATGACCCAAAGATCACAGCTTTAGCGCAGTCGATGCTACTTCAAAAGATCGACAAAGTTAGTCGAACGATAGATGCTCGCATCGTCGCTGAAGCAACAAGGCTTGCTCTAAGTGGAGGTGCTGTCGAATTCCGCTCTCTGTTGAAGCTTTATTCCAGGATCTGCCATGAGGGCGTGGTGCATAACAACGAGGCATTGTTACTTGCAGTGAGTGCAGTCTTGACTTAGTACGAGGTCTCACGGATTAACAAATTCAGGTTCTGAGAGGCCGCGATTTCCTTTCCTCAAGCCTCGGTAAAGAATCACCACTGTATGAGATCTATTTCGAACATCTTCTCGAGTCAATTATCAGCCTAGGAGATGTACATCAAGCACAAAATACACGAGAAGCTGATGTCGAAGTTGCAGCCAAGGAAATTGGACAACTACTGCAACCACTTGCAGTCCTGATGTCGAGTAATGATCTTGCTTCCGAGCCAGAAATTAGTGAAGACACACAATCCCTCATCCGTGATGCCTGGTTTAACATGGTTGTCCATGGTTTTTGCACTAATACCGACCGTGGAAAGCAATTCCTGAACGAGATGCGCCTTATCGCTATACATTCGACCCCATTGGTAGCGGAACAACGTGGAGAACAAGTAGAGAGCGACATCGAACTGAACACCGTCCTTCGTCGTGGCATGAGTTCTGACCACGAAGCTACCCAGAAGAAGCGACTTACTGCCCTATTGCCCTCAAGAGCGTCAGAAATCAGAGGCTTGAGCTATCGAAAAGTCATATTCTTGCATGCAGCATACCTGGTCGAAACCTTACGAGCGGATTCAGGGGACTGCACCAAAGCTCTGACGTATTTCTTGGAACCTAGTATGCGGAGAGGAGACATGAGCAGCTGCATGGAGTCTGTTATGAACGCCGTTATGGATACCTATCTACGAAAGACTTTGGTAGGAGCGAACCGCACATTTACAGCCCCTTATGTTGCGAAGCAACTCGCGGTGATTTTTAGTGGATGCTGCTACCGTATCGAGAGGGTTCAGCAAGCAGCTGTTACTTGCGCTGAAAGGATAATTCGTGATATCCCGTCTGCACTATGTCAAAAGTCGTCGCTCTTTGCATTACTTGAACTCCTCACACTGATGTGGAGTAGTTGTCTTGAAGCGGAGACTGATGAGTATGAATGGAAATCATCCTTTGTGTCTAGCAGAGGTGGGGTCGCCATCGAGTTATCTGACGATTTCGAGCTTCGCCGTCGTACGCTTAATAGCTTGTATAGACGAGCTAAAGCCTGGGTGACTTCTGTCATCAACATAGCTCCACTAGACGTCAAAGGTCTTCTCCAGACATATCTTTCGGATTATGATGACGATGGTGCTTATGGACATATCTCTCTTGGTCGATCGTTTGCGTCGGAAATGGGAGCCTTCATCCCAAGCACTGATCAGAGACTTGGAGCTATTGATCGCCACGGAGACTGCAATATCAACACAGCATCGGACTTCGTGGCTCAGTATACAACTCGGCAAGAGTATCGATACGCTGAGGCCCTCCCTGACCACGATGCAGAATGGCTGCAATTCATGCACCTTGATAATGGACGCCAATCTGTTGCCTCTAAGGGGGAAAAAGACTTCGAAGACGCGATCACAGTCTTAACACACCTTCAAGCCCGTACTTCTCAGCATAAGTATATACCTATTGGTGAGCTCCGAGATATTCTAAGACGAGCAGCGGCTCTTCTCTGTCGAACCAAGAACGACGAGTGTGCAATAGTCCATTATCTTGTTGCGATTCCATTCTCCATCTTCACAAAGCAGTCTATCAAGCTAGGTATCTCTCTCTGGCTTGGCGTCATCAACGAGAATCCAAGAATGGAGCCTCGTATCCTAGTCGAGGTGGCACAGCAATGGGAATCCACAGTTCATAGGAGACTCGGCATCTTCAACAACAAATTCTTGTGAGTTCTATTTTAGTTGTCTTGCCCGCAAATGCTGACGTACCTAGGCACCCTGATCCTTTCTATATCAAGGAGGAGTTCGCACCAAGTGACAGAGCTGTGTTGTCAAAACGACAACAGGTAGCACATAATTTACTTGCACCACACTCACGTCTCTTGCAATTCCTGAGCAGCCATTTCAACGCTACTCGACTTGGCAGCCCAAACACAGAGAAAGTGTTTCTAAGATTACTAAACGTCACTCTTAATGGGCTCAAACACGCTACTGGTCACCCTCTCGCTCGAGAGATCAGATTTCAGATCATCTTGTTTGCCTTGAAAGTGCTCAGGCACAGCATCGGGCTAAGCTTCAGTGCAAGATGCTTTCTGAAGGATCGAATTCTATCAGCAGCCCTCAGCTGGTTCTCTTTTGCACCATGCTGGTCCTTTGGAGGAAATCGACTGCAACTGAAAGCTGAAACACGTTTACTAACAGACGTGGCCGGTGCCTTGAAGAACGTTCAAATGATAGGAGAAAAGCAGACTAGCCTCATAAAATCACTGCAGGCAAAAGAAGCACTCCTCCAGGCGCTGATAGAGAGCGAGCAAGTGAGATTGTCAGTATGGCTTTATCCGTTGAGTGAGCCCAGGGATATGTACAGTCCAGCTACAGGCTCAAAAGGTCCTGCTGAGGTATGTAGCCCCCACTATTGTTTTTGCTTTTATCTGATCGGCCCAGGCTACCATACTCGGTCTCGTAAGGACTGCCTGGACTGAAAGTCCCTCATTAGCCATACAATTGATCTCGAGATTTTCGTCCCCGAGACTTCACAAGGAAATCCGATGGCTTTTGCTCAACTTTCCCGACAAAGCCCTTGCTGAATCTGAAGCATTACCGGTATTACTTGGAGAAGCGCTGCCAAATGATGTGTCCTTTCAATTGAAGGTTAGTTCAACTTTCAAGATGTGGTGCTAGCGTTAATTTCCACAGTATCTTCTTTATTGGGCTCCGGTCAATCCAATCACTGCCGTCACTTACTTCTTACCCGCCTATCGAAACCATCCCTTCATGTTACAATATGCTATGCGGGCTTTGGAAAGCCATGCAGTAGACGTTACGTTCTTTTACGTCCCGCAGATCGTGCAGACCTTACGTTATGACGCCCTAGGCTATGTGGAAAGATATATTGTGGAGACAGCTAAATTCTCACAACTCTTTGCCCACCAGATTATATGGAATATGAAAGCCAATGCTTACAAGGATGATGCCTCTGCGATTGTAAGTGAGAACGCAGTGAACTTCAAACTGTGACTAACAACCTTAGCCTGATGCAATCAAACCAACACTTGATCATGTCACAGACAGAATGATCGAGTCATTCTCCGGAGTGGACAAAGCTTTTTACGAGCGAGAGTTCTCCTTTTTCGAGGAGGTCACAAGCATTTCTGGAAAGTTGAAGCCTTACATCAAACGACCCAAACCCGAAAAGAAGCAAAAGATCGAAGAAGAATTGCGAAAGATCAAAGTTGAAGTTGGTGTTTACTTGCCAAGTAATCCGGATGGAGTCGTCATTGGAATTGATCGTAAGTCCGGAAAGCCGCTTCAAAGTCATGCCAAAGCACCTTACATGGCCACCTTCCGAATCAAGAAGAACAAGGGTGAGATGGAGGGGACAGACGAAATGCTTGAAGAAACGAACCAGAACGCGGCAGTACCCCAGGAGAACACTATTGAAATATGGCAGTCGGCAATTTTCAAAGTGGGCGATGACTGCAGACAAGATGTTCTTGCCCTCCAGATGATCGCTGCATTCCGAGGCATATTCAACGACGTGGGCCTTGATGTCTATGTCTTTCCATATCGTGTCACAGCAACTGCTCCTGGCTGTGGTGTTATTGATGTCTTGCCTAACTCAATCTCCCGCGACATGCTTGGAAGAGAGGCGGTTAACGGGCTTTATGATTACTTCATTTCCAAGTACGGCAACGAAGACTCATTAAGATTTCAAGAAGCTCGAAGTAACTTCGTTAAGAGCATGGCAGCCTACTCTATCATCTCGTTCCTCTTGCAGTTCAAGGATCGACACAATGGCAATATCATGATCGATGGTGCTGGGCATATTCTCCACATCGACTTTGGATTCTGCTTTGACATTGCTCCTGGTGGAGTGAAATTTGAAAGAGCTCCGTTCAAGCTTACACAAGAAATGATGGCCGTCATGGGAGGTAGCACGGATCACCAAGCTTTCAAATGGTTTGAAGAGCTTTGCGTCAAGGCGTTCTTGGCATCTCGACCATATACAGAGAAGCTCTCACAACTTGTCTTACTTATGTTAGATTCGGGCTTGCCATGCTTCAAGCCCGAGACTCTTCAGCACTTCAAAGAGCGATTCGTTCTCGAGAAGAGTGAAAGGGAGGCAGCCGAGTTTGTCAAAGGCCTGATCAAGAGGAGCTATTCTAGCTACTCTACCGGTGTTTATGACGGCTTTCAAGCATTGACAAATGGTATTCCATACTAGATAAGTAAAGTCGAGAATAGGACGAACTCGGTATAGACCTGATCTAAGCTCTCAGACAATGAACTAATTCTAATTAATTGACTACCATGATATTACAAGCTCGCGTGCAACGGAAGATCTTACGATGTCAGAATTCAATTGACGTGATATATCGTGACGTTCATTAACACTCGATCGAATCTTGAGTGCGTACCTCTAACGAGGTCTCGTTGGCTCTGCGAACCTAATATATTGAAAGAGCTAGATAAATGTGAGTGGTTGTCGCTAAACGTCCGGATGAATAGTTCCTGCCGATTTCGCCACGGTTGACGTATGGCTAGAAATGCTTTGCATACCTAGGTAGAGCTCGGAGGAGTGACATTGCGGAAGTCAAGACAAAACAAGTGTCCAGTCAACTTCAGAGAGGAATGGCTACTTCTTTCAATCTAAACAGCAAAGCAGCCAGCGGCTTCAAGAACGCTGCCAATTACGATGCTCATAGACCCACTTACCCAGCGGAAGCTGTGGAGAAGCTTCTTACACATCTCGGAGTTGCAGATGACACCAATGCACAAGTTATCGACCTTGCTTGTGGAACTGGGAAGTTTACACAGCTCTTGGCTGCTAGGCCAGAGAATTTCGATATTCTGGCTGTCGAGCCACATGCTGAGATGAGGGAGGAGCTTGTCAAGAAGAATCTAGGTTCGAGGGTGAAGGTGTTAGATGGGCATGCCGCTTCTATGCCGGTTGAAGAAGGCTGGGGAGATGCTCTCGTTGCTGCACAGGTACCTATTATCTGTGACTTGAACGATAGGAAAGTATACTAATCACGTGCGTCAATCACAGGCATTCCACTGGTCAGTTATTACCAATCACACGCAGAATTAGGCTCATACTGGAAGGTTTGCTACGGAAGATTCATTGAAGGAGATTCACAGAGTTCTGAGACCAGGAGCTAAATTTGGGATGATTTGGAACCTCGAAGCTTGTTCGGCCGCCCTTCCTCGTTTGCCTATGCTGTAGCTGATATCACAGATAATTCCCCGAGAGAGTGGCCATCTGCAACAACTTGGGAGCAGAAGCTGAAAGAGATTGTTTTTAACCTCGAGGATGGTCACCCTCGATTCAGAAATATGAAATGGAAGGAAGTATTTGACAACCAGCAAGATACGACTCCACTTCAAACCCTCAAAGATACTTTTACACACAACTTCCCGACATTCTCACTTCCACTGGGAGAGGAGACTGTCCAGTGGACTGTCTATATGTCTGAAGAAGCTATATGGGGAAGATACACAACCCTGTCACAAGTTGCAAATCTATCTGAAGAGAAAAGAGAAGAGATTCGGAAGCAGGTCTTCACTGTGCTGAAAGAAGGAGACACAGAACGAAACGAGAATGGAGAGATAGCTTTGCATGGCGTTACGTATCTTTGTTGGACGTCTCGAATCTGAGTCTCCTTTCATTGGTAGTTTTCGTAATTTGCGACGCAATAGAACAGTACTGGCATCGTCCCCCTACTCTAAGCACCGCTCTTCCTCTTCTTCAGCATAAACTGTTGGTATACCCCAACGCCTGGAATGATGCACAAACGAGTCCTAGATTCCCACCAAGGTATGGTGTGTTTCCAGATCTGGGCGTCCACAATCAGTCCGCCGAGATGTACATGACATTATTGCCTCGCAGGAAAGCATCCCCGTAGCACCTCTTCTTCGCCCCATCGATATGTTCCTCGCATTTCTCGAGCGCCAGATTCATGTAGCCATCAACACTTTGCAATTCTCCTAAGCAATGGTTAATAAACGTCCACCAAGAGCTCCTTTAAACCAACCTTTGTAGATCACTCCGCTGTTCAGTTTTACAGTCACTGAGTTTCCGATGATTTGACTCAGGAATGCTGACGGGTCCTTACCCTCAGCTTGTGTGGTGTTGCCGTTCTCCATGGTGGTGAGGTGTTCTGTCGCCAAGGAAGACTGCGGGGTGGCTGGGCAACTTCTTTTGGGTAGCAGTCAGGAGAATGCTCGTCCTTCACAAGTAAATCAGAAGTGCCGTTGAATATCGGAGCGGATTAGGATTTATTCCCAAGGTGAATGGTTCAATGTTGTAGGTTCTGTCGGTACAATATAAACCTAGATCCAGGAAATCACTAGCGGCACATCTCACAGCCTTGCACTTAAATTCACGATTGCGTTCTACCCCACAAATTCAACCGCGTCGCATCCGTCTTGCACATTACTCCTGATCTTTCGCCATGGACGATCCATTTGAAGATGAGATGCCTCAGGCGGCTCCCCCGCCTCCAAAGAAAAGATCATTCTTTAGTTCAGCAGCAATAGCGAAAGTTGCTGCTCCTGCAGAACCTATGGATCTCTTCAGCCGTGCAAAAGAGTTACATCCGCAAATTTTGGCCGACGAGGAGCGCAAAAGGCAGAGAAGACTTATGAAGTTGGAACGCAAGAGATCCTCGACGAGTGCAGAGATTAGTGAAATCACACCACCTGAAGACAAGAGAAGACGGCTGTCTGCACAAGGAAAGGGTCACAACATTTACTCCTCAGACGAGTCTCCAAACCACGACGCCGAGAGTAGTTCCCGGACTCGCAGGTAAGACTGCTCACTTTACAATCTCTAGAGATTCAAGGGCTAAACTGCAGAACAGACAATCCTCACATTCATCACCTGGAAGTCGACGTTCACGGCAAGGCTCGGATACCCACCACGTTCAAGGCTCTCCGACTTCACTATCTGCTAGATATAACAAGGAGATCAATGCACGCAAACTACAGTCGCCGAAGTCTGCAGTATCCACGGGTTGCATTACACTCAGTGATAGCGAAGATGAGAGCCCAAAGAGAGCTGTATTACCTGTTCGAAGACAGCCCGTTAATCTGGACGACAGCGACGATGACGATCTTCCCCAACCTCCGAGGACTACAAAACCAATTGTTGTAGATGATGATCCACTTTCCGATGAAGAATATCCCGAGTTGGTGGCAGCAGCCAAGGAGCGAGCAAGACTGAAAGCAGAAGAGGCATCGAAATCCTTGAAGGTATTCGGAGAGCGAAACCATGCTCCCACACAAAGTAGGGTAGATGAACTGGATGACATTTTCGAAATAGGATCTGGCCCAGCCAATTTAGACCCTTCGGTCGAAATTTTTATTACTTCCATGATGGAAGGTACAACTCCACTCAGAGTTAAGAGGAAAATATCGCAGAAGCTAGAAGATGTCCGATTTGCATGGTGTGATCGACAAACCATAGATGGTGAACCTATGGGGCCCGGCTTCAGAGATATTGTGTTCCTCACCTGGAAGTCCATTCGTGTTTTCGACTACACAACATGTACCGGCCTTGGACTGAAGGTTGACGCCCTTGGAAATCTCGTTTCAAGTGGTAATGGAATGGACTCGGATGGCCGAATCCATCTGGAAGCCTGGACACCCGATGCATTCGATGTCTATCAAAAGAGACAAGCAGCTAAGAAACAGAAGGAGCTAGGTTTGACTGATGTCGACGAGATTGAAGAGCAGGCACAAGCAAAAGCAAACAAGACTAAGCTCATCTTCAAGTCCAAGGATTTACCGGATTACAAACTTATGGTCAAATCATCCACCCCGATCGAGAGAATGGTGGAAGCTTTCAGAGGAGCATACAATATACCTGACGAGAAGACAGTCACTTTATATTTCGACGGGGATAAATTGGAGCCTTCTGACACGGTTGGGGATACCGACTTGGGTGACATGGATACTGTTGAAGTTCATGTACGGTGATCCTTAGTATCTGGCTGAGTTGGCGTTCCTGGAGTGCATCGGTTTTTTTATAGAAAAATACCTCGGATCCGGAATGGATGTTATAAAATTGGAGAATGGCGTGGCTATTTGTTCTGATCCAGGAATGGAATAAAAAACTAGTAAATATAATTATTGGAACACATGGACTTCCGGGTCCTATTGTAGAAGATACATGAATTCAATACTGATGAAATTGATACCTTCAGACGATGATTGTACATAATACTCTTGTTAGTTACATTTCTAATGCATACTTTTCCCCGCAATCCTGCAACATTGATGGAATTATATACAGCGTGGGGTCCTTTACACATGTATGAGTATTTTAATTTCGTCTACTTCAGATGATTTGCTCTGATCCTTCTGCAGGGATTATCGTCTGGAGAAATTCAGTGACGATGAGGCGCACCTCGGTTGATAAGAGCTTGACCTTGCAAACAGGAAAGCGCGTCTTTGAAAGTAAAACTGCGTGGGATGCTTGGCATGGCAAACAAACTTCGCATAATGAAATGCCCATTATGAGTTAGCACCCTCACCTGACCTATTCAAGGAGATTATCCGATTCGAATTGAGATCTATTCTTTCACAATGGCAGAGAATCTCTCGAAATCCCCGCCTCAATTCGGGAGGATACCTCGACCACGGGGCTGGATATCACTAAGCAGCGATGAGCCCAATCTAATGGCACTTCACGGTTCAGGCACTTTGACAAACCTAATCAAAAGTCGTTCTCATGCCTCTCTGAGCAATCTTCATCGCCGAGCATCGTCCTTTCGTGGTGGCAGAGACACTCCAGAGGAAGAAGATCCCAATCCGTTTGAGCGAACCCGAAGAGAGTCGAGAGATTTCGAGGATGGCGACGAATTCCGCCGTAGCGAAGAGAGGCGGATGAGCGTTATACTCAATGGACCTCAGATGCGCAGCCAGCGGCTCATTGGAAACAGCAACCCAAGATATAAATGGGGTAAGCACGAAGCTCCCAACGTTGGGATGCTCACGATCCAGTCGATGGTGAGATGAGCATAGTGCAGGCTGATCTCTTATAGAAAGATATTGGAAGGCGGAGGACGATTTGAAGCAGATGAAAAAGCCATTGTAGGACAAACCCCCTTGCTGCTCTACTGCATTTGGCTAATTGTACAGACGCGAGTACTACGAACGAACGAATAGCCTTGTCCAACAATATATCTACATCGACCGTCTGCTAGACTCGTCTCTTCCTCACGATCTCTTGAACGAGTACAATGATCTTCCAAGTAGTGGACCAAGTACAGCCGGGCTGCGGGACAGTGTTGAAGTGCCGCCTACCATCACCGAAGAGCCAAGGACCCCTGGTTCGGAGTCAGACCTGACTCTCAAACCAGCAAATGGCGATGGGACAGTGACCAAGAAGGTCAAACGAACCCCACGAGACATATATAAGATTTCCAATGAGTTGTCCCCTCTTCTCGGTGTAGAAGAGGACGGCGAGGATGGACCAAAACCTGAAATCCCTGGTTTCGAGGACGACAGTGTCGAAAGTGGTGATGCCATTGTGCAAGTGGCAATATATATCAATCTGGCAGCTAATGCTATTCTTTTGGCTGGCAAGATTGCCGTCATTGTCCTTACGAGCTCTCTATCAGTGCTTGCAAGCTTAGTCGACGCAGCGCTGGACTTTCTATCCACGGCTATTGTTTGGACAACAACACGAATGATAGAGAGGCAAGACCAGTATTTGTATCCTGTTGGCCGGAGACGCCTAGAACCAATTGGTGTTTTAGTCTTTGCTGTCATTATGGTCACATCATTTTTCCAAGTCGCCTTGGAATGCTTGAGCAGGCTGAACTCAGGGGACCATTCAATCATTGAACTCACTCTACCAGCCATTATCATCATGTCAAGCACGGTCGTCATCAAAGGCTTGTGTTGGTTCTGGTGTCGACTTGTTAAGAATTCCAGTGTTCAGGCTTTAGCTGCCGATGCATTTACAGGTTAGTGATATTCATGTAGCCTTGAGCGTCTTTACTGACACTACCAGACGTTATCTTTAACATATTCAGTATCATATTTCCATTAGGTACGTCAAAATTGAGCATGTGGATGCAAAGGCTTTTGTTGATTTGAGTTTAGTCGGCTTCTACGCAAAGCTGTGGTGGCTTGATGCCCTCGGTGGTCTTCTCCTCTCATTGTTTGTCATCTTTAATTGGGCTGGGGTGTCCAGTGAACATATCCGCAACTTGACCGGAGCTGCCGCCACCGCGGATCAACGGAACGTCCTCCTTTATCTCACCATGCGTTTCGCGAAAACAGTCAAGCAGATCCAGGGCTTGCAAGCCTACCATGCAGGTGACAAACTCAATGTCGAAGTAGATGTTGTGTTGGACGAGAATATGAGCCTGAGGGACAGCCACGACCTGGGCGAGTCGTTACAGTATGTCTTGGAATCTGTCCCGACTGTAGACCGTGCTTTTGTTCATTTGGACTACGCTTCTTGGAACTTGCCCACGCATATGCAACAACAATCAGAGTAGATTTTGATAACAACGACCAGCATGGGTCACTCTGTATCGATCATGGGGTTTGGAGTTGGGCCATGGTGCTGTGCTGTTCATTGCCAGTAGATACGAAAAGTGTTCTTGTTATGTCTCATGTTGAATTAGAGATACCAATCATTACGCGTCGCTACTTTTCTTCACAAGCCACCAGAATGTCTTAGAATTCGTGAACAACATGTCCTCGATCGTCACTTAAACTTCCGGGAGGCCTTTGACTCGGTTGCATAACATGCATTGGCATGGTTTCGAGCATGTGTTGGCCTAATTCACAGTCCAAACTGAGTTGACGTCCTCTCGGTGACCCATATGACTTGGAAGAGATCCCCTTGTCCTCGACCTGGATCATTGGTCTCATACTCACACCAACAAAACTCTACTCACATTCAAGCCAACAACAAAAATAGGACGGAAAAGCGAACTTATGAAACAATTATGTTTCTCAACGCCATCTCGGCGCACGCAGGGACACGAAATCCTTCCCCAGAAGCAATATCCTGCATCGGTAATCTGCCAAACAACATTTTCTCAGTGGTCGATCTGTGTCTCTGAATTGTTGCCGCATTGGCGAATGAGAAAAAAGTATGCATGCACGTACGCCTGCTTGCGAGACTATTTTTGATGTGTTGGTTAAACTTTTCTGGTATGGCGTATGAGCTGTTTTGGGAAGGCAGGTTCGCAAGAAATGGATGCTTTAGGGTTGGGAAGTTGGAAGAGAGATGAGAGCTCATTTCGGGAGGCCGGGCCTCGGGAAGTTTTTTGTCAATGGTGTAAGCTTAGATTTTTTAAGATCTTGATCTGCCAGTGTGGCTTGTGGGAGATTATTACTTTGACGTGATGATATGATGATGATGTGTGATGTGAAATGTGGTCTCTGGTGAAAGGAATGGTTTAGACCGTGTTCTGTTGTCTTGAGAGACTCGTCCCGTTCAGGAGAGTGTCCAGCGGTTCGTCAAGGCTTGGGTGGCTGAGATCAGCGGTCAAGGAACGCCGGCTGCTGAATTGCCAGCTCTTCAGGGGCCGGCATGAAGGCGCCTGGGGTTACCATGCACGTGGGCCGATTCATGGTTATTGCTTTTTGAGGGGAACATCCATTCTGCACCTTGATGCTGTGACCTCTGGGGGCTGCATCTTTGGCTATTGAACTTGCAGAATTGGTAATAGAGAACCAAGATTTGTCAAAGAGTTACAATTGAAATGTCTGCGGGCGGGACAGATTCATGAAGCAATTTCAGGAGCAATAAGAGCCACCAAAAACTCGTACAAGATGCTTCGTATCCTGGACATTTGATGGAGCAAAGCCTGTCAGGAATGCAGACGGACGTCATATGCAGCTGCCCCTGAGCAAAGACCCTCGATTTATTGCAGGCTGAAAAATTTGCCATACGAGTAACAAATTGATACTTAACTCTCTTGATCCACATGTTTGGTGACTGTAAGAGATAAATTCAGAAGGCTGTGTAGCTTGAGAAACCGTTAAGAACATCCCAGATAGAGTTTGTACAAGAATAAACTTATTCATGGCGATGCCCCATTTATCTGGGCCCTGAAAGTCTCCATCTGAAGTTGTACAAACCTTGGCTTTGACTGAAAATCATGCAATAGCCTCGGTGTTCGCGCCATCGACAACCTTAGTATTGCTGCCTTGGAAAATAGACTTGGAACATAGAGTTTTGAC
Source organism: Mollisia scopiformis (assembly GCF_001500285.1). Classification (NCBI taxonomy): domain Eukaryota; kingdom Fungi; phylum Ascomycota; class Leotiomycetes; order Helotiales; family Mollisiaceae; genus Mollisia; species Mollisia scopiformis. The sequence continues at coordinate 519,292 of NW_017263583.1, forward strand.
GGGCTCGACGTTGCAACTTTTAGCTGTCTTTTTAGAAAACGGTGTCTGTCAAGTGGCGGGAAGAGGGGATATGCTTCTTTCTACTCTGTCCAACGATCGCACTGAAATCTTCACGAACTCTGAAAAGTTCAACGTCGTCAAGACAATACTCGCTTCCCGGGGTAATGTAATATCGACAACCCTGATCAATTTTTATATAATTCGATTGATATTTCTGGATTCGGTCAGGTCCGTTTTGTGCCCGCTGATTAAAGCCGCCTCCCCTTTCACTAACATCGACGCTAAGTCACATCGAGCACACGCTCCAGCCCGCCTGGAAAACACGAGGTCTCAATTCTTTCTTCATTCCACCCTCGTCGTCGTTGTCGTCGTCGACACATTGAACCTCTCGACGTCGATATCCTCTCTAATCATCTGCACTGCAGATTACGGTCTTGGCTGGTGAGTGCTGACTCTCTTTTGTCCAACGCGTTCCTCAAGGAAGGGTCTGGCTGGGGGCTGGCAGGCGTCTCGACCACCTATATTTATAGATCACGAAATCAGCGTCCTTCAGCCTCCCAACCCGCCTTGTCAACAAAACAATCAGGGAAGACATCGCCATGACTTCTGCGTGATGGACGGCCTACTGTCCTGCTACCTGGAGCACTCAATCTGCAGCTAGCGAGTCTTCAACAATCATCCCAACCACCAGACTCTGGGTTGAGACGAAGATTCCCGAGGAAGTGTTATCGTGCTCTGCATGCAAGCAGCCACGGCTCACTTCCACTCGGACAGCCCCCGCCAGATCCAAGTGTCGGATACATGCATGAATGTTTGACGTTCGCTGACTCTTTCTTTCGTTCTGCAACAGAAGAGATCCATCACGAACCATTCTCCATTTTCGTGCGACTTTATTACGAACACAGCATACGGGCATTTTGTTTCCTCTTCAACCCTTCTGTTTCGCAGATCTATACGCATTCGAATTTGATTGCCATTTTTGGATTCCTAATTGAACAAGCTTTTTGTATGACTACGAAAGAAATTGGTTCTCATTTCACCTATATATACTATATGCCTAAATTTCCAAAAGGTTTCGGGCGGCGAAAATCGACCGCAAATGCATTTGAGGACGGCACAGAGGCTCCGGTAGAGCATTCATTCAAGGTTTTCGAGCGTCCAGACAGCGGCAGCAAGTCTTTCGACGGAGGAGCAAAGTTAGGAAAGACGGCAATTGCAGCTCCAGGGAGGAGACCGTTGTCGCATTTGGATGACGACAACATGTTCGAAAACATTGGCAGTAATCGGTAAGCACAAACTGGTGCGAGGATGACACTGGACAAGAAAAGGATACATCGTCTTCGTTGCGAACTGTACGAAGAAATTGCTGATTTTGTGAAAGTGGCAGTGGTGCTTCCAATACGAATACTGCTTCTACGACAGACAATTCTTCCCGGTTGAGTGCGGCTTCGACGGCACCTTCATCAGCAGATATGCATGGACGTGAGGAGTGGAGATCTCCACATGACAAGCCCTTCAACGATATTCCTATGCCTCCAGTGCCCAAATCGACTGCTGCCTTTAGCCTTAAAAATGCAGGCCGAACTTTGTCTTGGGGACGAAATAAGCCGACTCCGCCATCTCCACCCAAGGAGTCTTCTTCTCCAACCATTGAAGAAGAACAGCAGAGTGGCAGATCAAGGGCCGTCACAGCGTCCAGCTACGCAAGTACAGCTACCCCACCAAAGCTTGTGGATAGAGATCTCGGGTTGAGCTTGGGTGGAGATTTCTCAGACATGTTTTCTGGATTTGGGAAAAGAAAGAGTGTGGTCATGGATGCCGAGAACAATAGAGCCATGTCGCAAAGTCCAGTAAGCCGGAGAACCCGAGATTTTGAGTTCTGTTCTGACATTTTAGCAGGACACTTTACCTACAGGACCTGCGAATCGATCGTATACCGCCAACCGACTGAATCCGCCATCGGCTCTAAGCATCGACAGAAATAGAGAAGTTGAGGCTTCGCCCTATTCCTGGAGCAGTCAGCATTCTCGGGATGGCCTAATCTCAAGCTCTAGTCCGCCCCCATTCGCTCCCCGAAACGAAACGCCTCCTCCCCCAGTGCCTCAACACGGCCGAGCTTACATAGAATCTCCGAATAGTTTCGCGAGGCCACGACCAGGCGGTTTGGCTAACAATGGTTTAAGACGGAGCAGTGCGGTTATGGAACCTAAGCGTCAATCTACGTTGGAATACAACGAATCTGTAGATGAGGATGCCAGGCTTCTGCGAGAGTCTATAAATGCGGCTCGACAACTTAATGATCCCGGACACAGGGCTCGCGATAGTTGGCTAGTCCCCTCGACTTCTCCATATTCTAAAATGGACGAGCCGACCACGTATTCAAGCTGGAGAACTCCTTCCACAGAAACAACCCCACGGGCAAAGAAAGCAGAGCAGAAACCTGACGAGGACAACTTGTTCGATACGCAAATTGCTGCCGCCGCCAATGTTGCCAATCGTTACCAGATGAAGAAGTCTTGGACTACACCAGCAACAAATACTCCACCGCAGAACAAGGTCATGACGCCTGCACAATTCGAGCGATACAAGCAGGATCAAGAACGACTTAAGAGTGTAGGAGGGCAATCGAAAGACAAAGAAGAGGATAACGAAGATGAGACATATGATGATGACGAAGATGATGCCGAAAAGGCGAAGCAGGCGGCAAAGCAGCGAAGAAAACAAGAAGCACACATGGCTGTTTATCGACAGCAGATGATGAAAGTAACAGGCGAGGCACCTTCTGCAGCTTCTCGACCCAGTATGTTTGCGACACAAAGCAGTCCAAACCTCGCAATGTCAGGAAAGTCATCCGAAGAGGCCGAAGAGGAGGACGAGGAGGTCCCGTTAGCGATCTTGCAAGCACACGGTTTCCCGAGCAAGAACAAACCACCAATGCGAAGTATGGGCTCCAATCCGAACCTGCGCTCTTCAGCTGGATCGACTGCTGGTGGTGTTGTAGGTAGCGGTAACAATCTCCCTGTGTTTGCCAGGAATCTGCCACAAGACCCTTATTTTGGGGCCAGTGTCGTCAATCCCATGCATCGGGAGTCTTTGTCTTTCGGTGGTGGATCGGGCTCCGTCAGTGGAGCGCCGTCCAGAGGTCTACCTCCTGGTGGCTTGGTCGGTGTTATAGCATCTGAAGAGAGATCTAGAGCGATGAGAAGAGGCAGTCCAAATATGCAAGGCGAATATGGACCATCACAGCCTCCATGCATGAACGGCATGGGTATGCAACCACCTCAGATGGGTGGTAGCATGTACAATGGCATGGGTGGAGGTATGCCCATGGGCCCTATGGGTCCTATGGGTCCGATTATTCCAATGATGTTGACCCCAGGAGACCAAGCTCAGATTCAAATGACGCAACAGATGCAGCAGTTCATGCAAATGCAGATGCAATTCATGCAGATGATGACAGGCGGCGGAGCTCAACAGAATGGACATATGCCACATGCGTCCATGGGTGACATGCCACGACCAGGTAGTGCTCATCAACTTCGCCCGGCTCCTCCTCAGCATCAACGAGCAATGACAATGTTGGAGCCCAACACAGCGCCATGGATGCAGAATAAACCAGGAAGCTTGTATGCTCCATCCATTCATGCGCAAGGCAACGGCTATGCTCCGTCTATAGCACCCTCTGAGCGAAGCAATGTTGGCCTTCCTGGCAGGTACAGACCAGTCTCACAAGCTCCAGTAACCAACGAAAATAAGGGCAGGACATCGTCCATGATGTCCGGTGCTCTTCAAAACTGGGACACCAAGAACGCTTCCACGACCATCAGAGCAATCAACAAGTCAGGCAATGTTTCTGATGAAGACGACGAAGAAGGTTGGGAGGAAATGGCAAAGAAGAGAGAGAAGAAGAAATCCGTGTGGCGAATCAAGAAAGATAAAGATAATAATGGCGGATTGAGGGAGATGTTGCACTTCGCATAGCGCGTGGTTCATAGATGATGAAAAAGATTATATGGTAGCATTTGCATAGAGGCGTTTAAAGAGCTTTGGATTCTGGCTTTGAAGCTCATGTTACGAAGGCTTTGTAGTAATATAATTCACTTGACCGATCAGACTCGGGTTTGACTTTGCCTGTGACTTCTAGTATCCTTGACTTTGCTGCTTGAATCCGAAGACACGCTGCCCGCCAATCATGACAAGTCCTTCGAAAGTCAAAGGTCAAGCGCTACGCGACTGCACAGCTCAAGCGGCAGCTGATTGCACATGGTCTACAATATTTAACACCTCAATAATCATAGAGCAATTTCTCTCCACAAAAGACAGAAGACGATGGACAATAACAAAAGACGACAAGGTGAAAATAGTATTACAGGAGAGCCATAAATTGTCCTAGCAATGAGCCTCAAATTAATTTATACTAAGCTACACGCGCAGAAATATGCTCAAACATCAGAATCTCATTGTGGTATCGAAAACCTTCAACGCCTTCAACACCATTCCGCTTTATATCATATAGGCATATCGCTCCCTAACGCTAAAGACCCAACTTTTGAACCAGTCCTTCATATCGGACGCTGATCCGTAAACTCAGGACTCTTATACGGCAAATAATGCCTATCCGACTCCACAGAAAGCTCATGAGGGCCTTCAGGTTCCGGCACGGTTAATCTACTCACCCTGAATCAGCATGTCAGTCTTAAGCTCAACGACTCGCTATAAAGACTCACCTTAGCGGCGGCGGGATATCCGACACTATCGACTGATATCGATCCCCAATCGGCGTCATCGGACTCATAGCATCTCGTCCAGGACTCAATGGTATCGGTCTACCAATCAAAGGACTATCGAGATCAGGACTCGCAGCACCGCCGAGACCCGTATCCTCATGCGGACTTCTCGGTTGATAGCTCTCTTCATCTACAGGTGAGCGGTCATACGGATTCTGAGAGCCTGAAAAGGTGCGGAAACCGAGGGCGTCGACTTCCATATTTGGTCCTTTGGGTTGGTATATTGTGGAAGTCATGGACATGTGGCCTTGATAGGTTGGCGGTGGGGGTGGTGGGTAGTGACTGTTTCGGATTATTTCGCCCATTGTTCGTTGACGGCCGCAGAGGTATATGAGGGCGGCTCCTATTACTAGCACTGAGAATGCTCCAATGGCTATGCCGGCAATAGCACCGCCAGAGAGCGAAGGACTCGATGAAGCAACGGGGAGCGAAGTCGAAGTTGGCTTAGCGGTAGATGATGCTGTGGATGAAGAAGTAGCAGTGGCTGTTGTAGCTGTTGTTGATAATGTTTCGGCAGGGAAGTATTGACCAGGACTAAACATTAGGGTTGAGTTTTTTGCATAAGCTTGTTGGATTGCAAAAGTCTCTGTGCTGTTGGGATTGATGACTCCGACCATGCCTAGAAGCATGCTTGTTAGCAAGGGTCTTTCAATTCGAGCAAGAACAAGAATTTCGTGTTGTCAGTCAAGTGGCTATCTGTCAGATCCTTCCACAGCCCGAGTTGCAAAATGAACGACCCAAAACCCAAACCACTGGGAAGAGAGCAAGCGTACTTAGAAGTCGCAAGCCTAGAAGTCCACCAGACTTCCAAGGACAAAGCAACTGTAAGACGGAAGAGGAACTCGAAAACTTAGGAATCTTACCATCATTAATGCAAGCCCCAGGCGCTGAACAATAAAACAAAATTGGTTCCGTATCATTGATAACCACCTGGAAAGTTGGTGGCTATTTATGTCAGTCAGAGCTAGATATACACTGTTATGGGCATACGCACGTTCGACAGTACAACTGCAATAGGCTGGAACCCAGACCAGAATCCCACTCGACCGGGTCCAGTATCCTCATATGGTATACACGGCGTCTCGAAGTCTGCTCGGGCAACAGAGTGGTTTTGAGGGTAAAATCGGAATTCTGATATCCATTAGCCTCATTGTCTGTATACCAATGTTGCCTGGATGCGTACCAACGATATCGCCGACGTTCGCTGTCACTGTGGGAGGGGTGAAGCTTAATCCTTCCTATATAAGCTGATCAGTATTGATCAGATCGGACATACTTTGAAATCTTACTGCTCCCACTTGTATTGACTGGGTAGCAACAGGGGCTGTTGAAGTCGATGATGGGGTGCCTTGAGCTTCAACGAACAAAGGCGCAATTAGAAAGAGAAATTCTGTGGGGAAATGCATGATGAATATAGATCGAAGTGAGGTACGTTTAGAAAAGATGACTGCTTCAGTAGATTACTGACGATATAGAAGCATGAGGTTGTGTTACATGAATGTTTTCAGAAACCGATGAGGTTCAGAGAGTTTTCTGCAAGATATTGCGACAAGGTGTCGAGGCGGAGTCAAAAGCATACCGAGGAGCTGGCACTTGTGGCTGCGATGAATTCCAACAAAGTAAGGCATGGCGTGCCAGCCAGCAAGAACAAAGAAAAAGGCGGTGCTATATTCGACTCTATTTGCAGTCTTTCAACATTCCTACCTTTAAGCGAGCCACTCAATCCACCCCCTCGCCGCCCGCGTCTGCGGGTAAGGTTCAGCCCCCTGAAGAGTCTAAAAGGATGTCCAACTGGGGTTGGTTGAAGCATCCAACTAATTGGCCACGACAACACAGCCTTGCTTTCTTGATCCCGAGGGCGTGCATGGCTTTCTTTCCTTCGTAGCTGCTCGTAAAATCTCATTGCTTTGGGCAGCCGTGCAACATTTTGCTGCCAATCAGTGGTGCTCTGGAGTGGAATGCAGCTTGTAAGCTGAGATGATGCGGCAAAGTACCGGCAGTGTGAAGACCAAAGCTCCAGAGAAACTTCTCCATTAAATCTGCGAACGCGGTAGTAACAATTTAAAATATGGGCTTAACTTGATGTTGACAGTCGACAAGAAACTAGAAGATTAGGCATATAAAGTTGGATCAGATGTCTTCTTCATTTATCGTACCAAAGTGGACCGCAAAGATGGCTTTACCCTTCGCAACAGCGCTGGTCTTCTTCTGCACTAAGGACGCCATCATCGCAGGATCGGCCGTCCTGTAAGATCTCGTGGACAACGTTCGCCAGATATAGCGAATGAAGCTGATCTGAGGCCTGAGCTGCTATGCACTCAGTCGTGAACTGCTGCTGAGAAATATGCATAGCACTGCAATTGGACGTGCTGGTGAAACTCCAACCGTAATCGCTCTGGCTATACTCCTACACCGACGTTCGTCTCACACTACCTTCTCAAAGGTCTTCTGTATCGGTTTGGCAGCCTGAAATAATATGTTAGCCTCATCTTGAACACGGATTTGGTAGACATACATCGATGAACTTCTCGAGATCTTTGTCGAGGTTTGCAAGATCCTCCTTTCTCTTTTTGTTGTCCGCGATAAGACCTTGCTTCTTCTTCAGGAGACCCTGCCTTTGTTCTTCAAGAGCCAGGCGTTCTGCATGTTCGTGTTCGATGCGCGCAATGGTCAAAGCAACTTCGTCTGCATCAGCATGCTCAGGATGTTCTGCTAGGAATTGTTCGACCGGGATCAGAGGTAATTGTAGATACTTGTGACTGCGAATCATTGTCAGTGCCGTGAACGTATGCGCTTGACTGTGCTGGGGCTTACTCGTAGGACTCGCATGCTGTGATCTCTCCTTGTAGATGTCGTTGCTCGTAGTATAGATTCTGCAATTGCAAATGTAGCTTGTCCACCTGTTGACGCGCCTCTGTCGTCAATGCCTTTGTCTGCCGAGCACCAACGTGCGCATCTCGATGAAGGCCTCGAAGTTGTCCCAGGTGGGTCTGGAGAGTTTTCTGCTGTCTCGAGATTTGTCGTTGCAATTCGGCGCTGCGAGAGGTAGACGGATGTTTCGAGATCTGATCGAGAAGATCAAGCGCCTGCTCTCGAGTCTGGGCTGAGGTCTCCAGAGCGATCCTGAGCTCTGGATCAGAAACAATTTCTTGGATTGCCATTTTTGCGATGCTGAAGATGTTGTCGGAAAGATGATCAAGGAGAGCGTTCCAGGGTCGATGTATTGAGGCAAGGCTATGAAGCTAGAGCGGACTAGCGTAAGGCTGAACAAAATGGTGAATTTCAATGTCTGTCACTGTACCAATGCTCATCATGGTTATAGACATTCATGTTTCTGGAATTTCAATTGACATTGACATACTTAATGTCTATTACGTCCTCTGATAGGAATGGAATCAAAGCTCATTTAAGCCCGAGATATTCATTAAGTCGCTGTGTTCAAAGCATACATGTCCTATTCCTACACTCCATCTCACTGCATCGGGGCAGCTGGCAATTCTTTGTTTGAGGAATCCTTCCGAGATATACCTGGTTGAGGTTCTGTCTTCGATATAGGTGGTGGAGCACCGTTATTACCAGGTGCATCCGGGAGCTTCTTCTCCAACTGGCCTTGACCACTTCTCTGACTCGGAATCCATGACAAGAACATTTCAACATCCTTAGCAACCGCACCTGGAACAGCCAAGTTCTGCATCCATTGAGGCAGAACACCTCCAGCATCTGAGGCCGTAGCCATAATCCATTCGATGTCGCCATTGCTTGGAAGAACTCGAATTCGCTCTACTGAAGTATATGCAGCCATGACCAAGCTCTTATCCTTTGCATATTCGGCGTAGGGTGACTTGTTGAAATCATTGATGGGTATCGATACGACAAGAAACTCTTCGGCTCCAGCCAGTGTTGCCGATAACTGAAGAACAGGAAATGTTCGGTTCTTGAGCGGCTTGGGGTCGATCTTATGCTTCATCTCCTCCAAAACCAGTGTGATATTGGTCCATTGTCCCCCGTGAACATTGACTTCGATCCCGTTTGTATTCCAACTCATAGCTTGTCTTGCCCCAATGACTGTTGGTGTAAACGCATCCTCGGTTTCGGCATGATGTTCCTTGAAGCTGTGTACGAATTCCTGCCAGCTAGCAGTTCCCTTCTCTGCAGCATTCCTATGACAACTCCTCCTGCAGAACCAAGTCTCGTCTTTCCTATCCGCACTGAATTGACTCATCCCATCTACCTTATCCAACTCCTTCCCTGATACGACTCGCTCTGATAGATGAACCGGAGCTTCTGACGATGCATATTTCTTCGGCGAACCTTTGACTTTCCATGTTGGTGTACTTCCATCTTTCGGCGCAACACCATTAATGAACGGAATCGACTCGGTCAAAACGCTCGTAATCAGCCCCGTAAGACTTGGCGCAGCTATAGATCCTGATCTATCACTGTACTTCTCCGTCGAAGAAGGTGCATTGACAGGCTCCACCCCTTTCCCACCCGGTGGCAACTGTGAGATACTAATTCCCTCCAACCTAACCCACGGCCCAAGAGCCTGCTTCGAATCTGCCATTGTGGTTGCTTTATGACTCGATTTTCAGCCCGCGAAAGTAAGCATCGAGAAGACAAGACGAACAACAAGGTCAAGGGTGCATTGCTGTCAGATATAAAGTGTACGGTCGCAAGCTTCACAACTTTGTGACGTTCTTAAAACACAGTGGTCCAAGCTCTCGGGAATCAGCTCCACTCCTGTGCCCCTCATCCAGGTACGGACTTCAGCCCACTACACCAAAAAGCAAACAGAAACATCACATACAGCAACCCCGCAGAACGAAACAAAATGGCATCACTCAAAGGACCAGGAGAAGCTCAACAGCATGATGGTAGCGCCTTGCGTATTGGCATCGTGCACGCTCGCTGGAACACAAGTATGTTCAATCTCACCCCACCACAGAAGAGAAAAGAGAATTCTAACCAGCTCAAACAGCTATAATTGAACCCCTCATCGCCGGCACGAAAGCCAAGCTCCTCGCATCGGGAGTTAAGGAATCGAACATAGTCATCCAATCTGTCCCAGGCTCCTGGGAACTGCCCATCGCCTGCTCAAAGTACGTCTTACATCCTGACCATGCAGCACAAAAACTAAGGGTCATCTCTTGCTCAGACTCTATTCCGCATCCCAAATCCAATCCACAACCTCCTCTTCCCTTGGAGCCGGCGACCTCCTCGGAAGCAGCACCACGGACCTCACAGCACTATCCCTTGACAACAAAGGCAATAGCACCACCTCCTCCGGTCCATTCGACGCCATCATCGCGATCGGCGTCCTGATCAAGGGCGAGACAATGCATTTCGAGTACATAGCCGAAGCAGTATCGCAAGGCCTCATGAGAGTACAGCTCGATACGGGCGTCCCATTGATTTTCGGGCTGCTGACGGTTTTGAATGAGGAGCAGGCAAAAGCGAGGGCAGGTATTACCAGTGGGGGCCATAATCACGGAGAGGACTGGGGACACGCGGCTGTGGAGTTGGGGGTAAAGAGGAGAGAGTGGGCGGCTGGGAAGATTTCGTGAATTTTCTTTCTGTCATCAAAACAAATGGTATACGTTTGCTCGCCCTTCTAGCTATAGGAATCACATAGGTTGGAATCCTTTTGTGAGTAAATCCATTTTAGAAGGCCCAGGATATAGTTTTAAAAGCATTGCTTTGGCCCATGCAAAAAGATCCATGGTACACGGTAGCCTCATCGTTACTTGGGTTTTCATTATGCAATTTGCTTTTCCACTCTTTGTCCTTTGAATCTACGATGTCTACCTAGGTACGAAGGACAGCCTTTCACTCCAAAGCCTCAATCTGCATAGCTGTGGAGCTTAGGCCCACTTGCTAACGAAGCTCGCAAAAGCCAACAATGCATTTGGCACGGACCGTGATGGTTTTCTTGAAATCTTGAGATCGAAGCAAGCTCTCAAGGGAAGTAATGGCTATCCAGATCTACGTCTCCAAGTCTTCAAGTCTTCCAAAGGAGCATTTGTAGCACATCCCTCCACTTAGCCATGTTCCTTATGACACGACAAACGAACTTGATTCGTGCTTTCCACGCCAAACGCCTTTTCTTCCTCATCTAGTATCATCTTCGAGGTCTCCAAAAATAGGTCGATGCGAACATTTTCCGTGTCTTTCTTTTGCATTTCAGCTCTCCTTCGACCTCTGTTCCCACAGACTGTGTATCGCCATTGCAGTCCCTTCAACAATAAGCTCATGTTCCTGCCCGTGTATCCGATCCGTCAGCTCCTCCAACGTCTCTGGTGTCCTACACTCAATCTCCCTAACCACAATCGGGGTCCCTCGATCCACCTCGCTGATTACCTATAAGTAGTTAGCACCACAAACATCCCCAAGTATCAATAGCTCAGAAGCATGAGTCTAGAAAAAACCCAACTCCTTACATAATGAATCATGATCCCCGTCCTGTTATTCTCCAACTTCCCCTTATGATAGTCATCATACGCCCTCTTGATAGCATCCTTCCCATCATACTTCCCAGGTAACGCGGGATGCAAATTGATAATGGGAACCTTCCTCTCCGCCAATGGATCCAAGAACTCAGGACTCAGAACATGCATCCAGCCCGCACAAACCACGATATCCGGCGAATCAGCCAGCACGATCTCCGCCAGCTTCGCGTCGTACTTTTCGCGCCCAGCTTTCTTCTTCCCCGGGTCCTGCTCGCCGGACTCGTAGTACTTGCCGCTGATCAGGTTGTGGTAGGTGGTTGGAATGGAGGCTGCTTTGGCCCGGTTCAGTCCGTTGGCTTTGGCTTTGTTGGATATTACGCGGATGATGTTTAGGTAGGGCATTGTGGTTTTGGAGGCATCGATGAGGGCTTGGAGGTTGGTACCTTCGCCGCTGATGAGGACTGTTGCTTTGGTGGTTGGTGGGTCGTGCATTTTGGCTTGTATTGCTCGACGATTTGCGATTGGTGGGTATAGAGGTGAGATTTAGAAAATGTGCAATGTGTTGAGACAGAAAATCTGAAGTTGTGTTCGAGTCGATGTTGTCGATGGCGGGGTAAAGAATAGGAAAAAACGGATGAGAAGATCGTAGTGGGGTTCATGATTTTCTTAGCCCGGACCCACCTCGCTACCGAGCCGAAAATAGGGGTCTTCACTTCATTCGGTAATGCTGCGAGTGCCGTATGAGACGAAGTACAACAGAGGTCTTGCACACTTTAGAAATCTTGCCAATACTTGGTTCAAATCTCGTATTTTCCAAAACTTCTTTCTGTCACAATTTAGCTTAAGATAACTTACAGCTACAACTATAAAGTAAGTCTATGTTGACTTATATACGCTGAACGCGCAATCAGTGCAGCCAGCGCAACCAGCGCAACCAGCGCGTTCAGCGGGCTAGATGTGGTCAACTCAATCGGCTCTTAGGTCATGTATCCTCAGTCTGAGCTAAACAAAGAGTGTCTAAGCTGTCAAAAATGCCGATGAGCTAATCAAAAGATCCCAGATTGCAGATATCATATTGGACACACGACAGGCATTTCAAGGTACCAAACTGCAGTGAATTGTTGATGGATGTCAGTCTACAGTTGGAAACCTTTGGTAACTACACCAGACTGGGAAGCAAAGTCAAATAAAATTTCTTTAATGAGAGTAGGATTATGTTCGTCAATATCGTAAATGTTCATCTTGCGGATTGACGATGGCCAGGACTTTGAAAGGGCCAAGCCTCGAAAGTTGAAGAGATTGAATGATTTATTGAACGAACGTGACAATTCTGTGCCTCTACTCTGGAAGGCTTGACATGATAGCTTCAGAGAACATTCGCTATGTAATATTAGTTCTGCAGTCGACTTTACCTTAGCCGTTGATGGAAGGGCAAAGATAACCAACGAGACACAACATGAGATTCACCTAGATGGGTAATTAATTCATCGAATGAGCCCCAATTACACAGACTATGAAGAGATAATTACATGTCCCCGAGTAGACTGCGGCCTCGAGGCTTAATTTACCACTCTTGGTCCCAGCGGTATGGCTTCATAGCCTGGCTTCCAATATCGGATCATATTGATTCTTCGTGACATACCTGCAGTCCTGTTCTCACAAGTCCCCAGCCAGAAAGAAGGCCGGCGATGCGCTGTCACCCTAGCACTCTAACACAGCACGTTCCCGATGTATATTTGACACCCGTGTGATGCTCGCCGTCATAGATAACTGCTGCTTCCCAGTCGAATACATCACGCAAGGTCTGTCATTCGACACAATAGTTTTCGACGTAGCAAGGGATGCTGAAAGATCACATGCCATGTGCTGTGTATGCCTTGCTATTTCCCACTTTCACTCCTCAGAGGAGCATGTCGAGCCCACGTCGTCCACCATCCATTCAGCCACGAAGCAAAACTCTCATGATCTTGATCCAGTGATGGTACCCGTGCCGAATCCGAGCTGGAATCACAATCTATCTCTTGATCATTGGATTGAAGATACTTGTTCAAGCGCCCAGGCCCGTCACACGGTTGAAGGTGGTCCCCAAGATATCCCAATCACGTGCCAGTCCTCGCCGCTTGAATCTTTCTCTAATATCCCAGAAGGTGGCTGAAAGATCTTCCTGATTCCCAGAATCACAGACCTGGTCACTGGACTGATATAGGTCAATTGCAGGCGCTAAATTGAAAGCAAGCACATGCAACGTCACGGCTTCCCCGTGATGGTTGCACACCGTCGGCTGGAAAGGCACACTTGACCCTCGTCGAAGGATCCGTGATGTTCTTCATCGGCAATATGGATCTCGTCGTGGCTTGAGACCTTGGGTCTTGTATTCTTTGCATGGCTATGCAAGACTCCCGGCGTCTACAGGGTCACAGTCGAGGACGGCTGCAGCCTTAACCGTCTGAACATGAGCATGCAAACTGCGAGTCTGAAGGTTCAATCTCAATCAATGCAAACAGTACAGCGACTCTTTTTCAAACTCTAGTTTCAACAACAAAGTTGGACATGAGGAGCAAGTCTCCAGACCTTTGCACGATGTTTTGAGGTTGATACATCAAGTTGGAGATAAAGATAACTCGGCGGGTACCAGACGGTTGGTATCGATCAAGAATAGCCCACTTAGAGACGCTCGTTTGGACGTTGAGCGACATTGGATGATACTTTAATCCGGCCGCATCCAAGAGGCCCACGATCTTGAGGCCATCAAAAATGGCCTTCCCGCCGCAATCCAGTCAACCCTTTCGAATGGATCCTCTGCGCTTGAACACATCCGTGGCGTTAAGTGCAAAGCTTCCTTCAGTTGGCCGCAAAGAGGGGAAGGGAGCAGCCACATATGGTTGTCAGGAAGGACTTCGCTCGAAGCCCTCTTATTCGACAACGCTGGCGGTCCTCGTAGGGTCATCTACGCGCGCTCCTGCTAACCTCTCTCAGGTCCATCGAGTTTGAATGGCGGTTGTCATTGGACTAAGGACAGATGCCAGCCACTCAGATGACTATCTTGAGCCTCTTCCCAACGTCGCAAGACCGTCTTCGTCGTGGTGGCTGGCGGCTGCATCCCTGTCCTCCACAAAGCGCGCGGGAGTCTTCGACCAGACCAAGACGACCGTTGAAAGGCAGCAAAATGGAATTGCAGATAATTGATGATTCGACAACTAGAAATGGACTTGAAGATTAAACAAAATGGTGCCGCGCGGGCCATGTATCAGAAGCAAAGGCAGAGGCAGAGAAGAGGCAGTGAAATGTCTACATAATGAAAGCAAAATCCTAAGACAACATTTCTCCGAGTAGACCTTCTCGAATCCTTCGTCCGTCCGTCCCCCAACGCTTGTTTCCAACAGTCATAGAAACATTGCAAACCAACAAGTCACAACAAATCTGACGGGTTTCACGCTCAACCACCACGCAATTAGTTTCCAGCAACCATCCTCTCGGAGCAAACAAGAATACCATCCTTGCATCTTATCGAATCTCACAGGAGCTAACAACCCGAACGAAGTGGCGAAGACATTCGGCGCGGTCAGTGACTTGCAACTGCTACCTCCCTGTAACCAATAACTGACAGGAGACAGCTCTTGCCATCGGACAGCTTTCACAGTCTTCGCGCCGCAGAGTGCCAGCAGAGGAGGACGTTCTAAGTATAGCCTGTTCACACACACGAGGCCTGCCAGCCCCCCTCGGCCAATCACGGACGGCTCTCTCCCAAACGCTATTCATCTGCACTGGGGAGGCGCGAATCACGTCCAATCCGAAGTCGAAGCCCGCTCGTGCCCTCTCAGCTGCTCGTCGCCAATCAAGCGTCGGAATTGCAGACCTTCAGTCGCTGCTGTACCCGTCCCCGTATACGATACCCTCGTTGTGTGCATCGCTGGCGGTGTTCTGCTCTGTCTGTTCTGATACTCGGTGAGGACCCTCTCGAATCACAGCGCGTCGTATCAGCAGTGTTTCCGACAGGCCCCTCAAGCGTCTGGTTCCTGGTCCTGGTCCTTGTCCCTCCACTCCAGACCGCACAGCACAGCACAGCACAGCACAGTACAGCACAATTCTGAGGTGTGTTTGTTTGTTTGTCTCTCGCTGGCAGCCAGCGACCAGCAATCGCGACTAGGGTTGACATCTCTCCCGCGCCGGCCAGGGCCCTTTCGTTCCCGAAAAACAACGGCCTCTTGCAGCTCTTGCATCACTCCCTCGCTGCTTTTCCCGTCGCTTAATTATTAACGACCACGGCTGCGACCAGAACCACCACCACAACCACACCCCTCTCATCCCAGCCAACCATCAGCCACCATCCCCATCGCATCCACGCTCCCATTCTCACCACTACTACTCCAAGCACAACAAAGTTGCTGCACACTGCAGCTTCGTGCAGCCAACATTGCCGGCCCCCCAAGCGCCGCCTTCATCTATCTCCCGGCCCACATAGCACTGGCTGCTATATCGGTCAAGTGCAGGCCTGCCACACGGACGCGCTCACTTGCCACAGCTGTAAGGTTACGGGGAAAAAACATCCCTCACTTACTCTGACGCTGCCTTTCTGTCGGCACGTTATAATACTCCCACACCACCCAACAACATCTCCTTCCTCCCTTACGGATCCCCCGTCATCACTTTGCAGCTTGAGGTCTCTTGTCTCCAAGTCGACGTTCTTTGAATCCACGGACACTCGTTACCTTGGACGAAGAGACAAGATGCCTCCTTCGACCAAACCCAAGCTTGCACAGCTCAAGACGCCAATGACTTCGACCTTCCCATCGGAGTTGTCTGCGCTATCCGCAAAGAGTCCGTATCCTGGATTCGCCGACTTCATCAAACAGGAGGACTCTCTAAAGACACCCATCACTCCTCCTACTGCATATACGGACTTTCTCAAGACCATGAGCCCCATCACTGGGGACAAGTCTTCTGGACGAACCACACCTACTTCCGCTCCCTCCACCGGATCCAGCGAGCATAGCGACTGCTCATGCAATTGCGATACACATAAATCACCTACCTCAGCGGTTCCGTCTTCTGCCACCTTTGTATTCCCATCTTCAGCTCCATCAACTGGCAGATTAGGACGTCTGCGGATACCACCTTCACCTGCCTTCTCGACCGCCGAGTCACCCTTGAGCGCAAGCGCAACATCTGCAATTCGTTCCCCTTTCAGTGCGCGGAGTGCTCGGTCTCCGTATGACTGGGACCTGAAGGCCAAAGGAAGATACTTCGACATCAAGTCTCCCAAATCGGCACGATCAAGTATCAGACAAGTGAGGGAGATTGTAACGAGGACTGTCACATATACACCACGAATGTCACCCGCACCAAAGGGGAAGAGGAGGAAGATCGACTGATTGCAGTCATTAATGGTTAACGCAATGTCGGATTCACGTTTGCTTTGTGGGGATATTCATCTCATATTTACGTTCATCAACAACAACATCTCATATATTTCGCAACCACACACACACTATATCCGCCATTTACGAGTTCACGCCTTCATTTCTTGTTCATTCATGAAAATAAAGAGGGGATTTGGAAACGTTGGGAAGGGAGGAAAACGTCACCCTTCTCGTTACACTATCTTGCTCGGCGCTTGGCCTGGAGCATCGTTGGAGTAAGGTAAAAACCACATCGGGTTCTCGAAGAGAGCAAACCGGGAGGTTTCTTGACTTTCGAAAAGTCAAGCCATTGTCATTGGAGGGCCTATTTGACATGGCGAACGTGTGGCTAGTTTATGGGGCGAATTATGGCGTTCACTCGGAGTTCTATTGGGACAGGGAAAGGAATGGATTGGATCTTGACTTCGCACATTTTTTTGGAGAAAGAGGGGCGTGGGAGGTGATACCACAATAAGCAATGAAATTCAAACAAATACCAATAAATCTTATCAATCTTGACTGATTTCTGGATCATGTTTGTCGGCGACGCCTTAATATTTGTTGTGGTAGTAAACAGAACCAAATATGAGACCTGTCGAAAAAAAATGAATTCGCAATTGTTTACGCCATCAACAAAGCCCATTCGGCGGCCATGCATCTCTCCAACGAAGGCTTGCTTGGGTTGCGGCCATCTATTCACGTCCTCGTACCTTACATACGTACAATCGATCAATAAAATGCCCCAACCAACAAAAACAACCAACCATCAATCCATCCATCCATTCCGAGATCGACAATCGCGATCCCCACTGCTGCCACATGCGCGCCCACGATTTCGCCTGTCTGTCCTGTCCTACCTAGGTATCCTGTAGGTAAGCATAACTCAGCTCTGTATCCCCTCGCTCCATACAACAAGCTCCAACAGCCTACGAAAAAAAAGATCCCATCACCCCGCCTAACCCCCCAAATCAAAATCCCTACCCAGGTTGTACCTAACCTTAAGCGTCCTATTCTTGGAAACACCCCTAAAGCGGCACGGGGTCTCGCACTCCAGGCATCTGGTAACCTACATGGATCCTAGCCTAGCCAAGCCTAGTCTCGTGCCTTTAAGCGCCGCCCGAACCTACCAGCTGATCTCCTGCGTGGATGTGACGACCGGGGCCGGGGGCGCGGCGTGATTGGGTGGGCGGAGGGGCTGTTAAGCGCTGGATGATGGGATGGGAGAGTGTGTGCAGAACGACGCACGCATGTAGTGTGCGCTGCTGCTTGGACTTGGATGGGACTTGAGGGGTTTCCGTGGGCGGCAATTGTTGTTCGTTGCTTTTTGTTTTGGCCTTTTCGCGCGAGGTTGCTTGGATGGTTGGGAGGGGTTGTAAGTACGTGGGTTATCCCTCTTGGATAGAGATGAGATCTCAAGTCGATGTTCCAATCCCAGTTCATGTTGTTGAGATCCGGGATGTGTAATGAGAATGCCGTTACTGCTCAGCAAGCACGAGACGAGTCCCTCCCCATGCCATGCCCCGTCCCAAGAACTCAATCTCGGACGGGGAATACACTAACGAGTAACGGCAATCACGCGGCGCCGGCACATATCAGGATTTGATGCAAGGAACATCACATCTTGGTCACATCTCCGTTCCTAGGTACAGTACCTATCTCACGACAAATTTCCGAGAGGGTACCTTGCAACCTTCCAAGAACATTCCGTCCCTTCTCCTTCCTTGTCTATATCTCCCCTATTCTTGCCAATCAAGCCAGCCACTTTGTTTCAAACCCGCATTCAAAGCGTCGTCGTCGTGCCTCCTCCTGCTTCCTTCTTCACAGCACTCTCAACTCTAGCCTTAAAGTCCTTACAGAACTGCTGGAACATGCTTTCCGCCGGCAAAAGCCTCATCAACAGCACATTTAAACGAAACGGGATTTCGGAGTTGATGAACGTCGTTCCGCCGGGAGTGATCTTGCTTGGCTCGAACCGGAAGGTGTGTTCACCAGATCTGAAAGATTATTCTAGTATTAGCAAAATTGCCTGTTATTATTTTAAGCTTGCATGCGGAGTTGAAACAAACTTCGAAAGGAGAAAGCTTGTGCGTTTGTTTCTGTTTCTGCAGGGGAATTTTGTTTCATGACGAGAATAGACAAATAGGTGTGATGTGCCTCAAGACACTACGTACTCAGTGAGTTCTTACTCTCGGCGACTTGCCAGAAAAAGACACCGCCTCAACTTTGCAGATGTGCAGCTGTGCAGCTGAGAACAGCCATAAGCCCTAAATGTGTCGACAAGACAAAAATCGCAAGTTGCATTAAACAAGCAAGCAAGAACTCACATCACATAGAGCATATCACCCCGCCACCTAAACTGGCTAGGAGAGTTTTCCTGGTAAGAAAATGGTCATGAGCTTGTCTTGCATGCAGAACTAGGGCCGGGTCGGCTGGAAGATGGCAAGTACTCACTAGTACAGTGACCGTGCTATTGATGCCAAAATTTACATTCAGCACTTCTCCTTCTTTGATCGGTCCTTCGGGATGTCCTGGCTGTCTTGCTACTGCTTTTATCGTGTCGCTCTTGATCTTCGGCCAGTTTTCGAAGTCGAGGAACTGGTTCACGTGATTAGCTTTCGTTTCTGTCCAGTGATGAAAATACTTGCCACTTTCCAGACTTCTTCGGGAGGAGCCTCAATCTCGATCTGTGTAATTATTGTCATTTTGAGTCACACTTAACAGAATCGAATCTTGGGTCCGATCTTCGAAGATCCAGCAGTTGTATATATCTTTCAGCACATGCTTCGGCTTATGTAAAGCCGATCCGGCGACTTTCGTCTTACTCTGCTTAACAATGCGAAGAAACCAAGCTCAGAAAGGCAATATAAGATACGATAGATGCCACGCCATTTGACGGTTTACCCGAGCTGACAAAAGTTTATTTCAGGAGACAAGCTTGCCCCATCTTCTCAGCTGTCTTACAACTAGTATATGCTCTGCAATATAATGATTATGTCCTTCAAGCAAAGCCTACTGTCATCAACATATCAAATCTTGCCCCGTAATTGCAGCAAAGTTTTACCCCAATTAGACTACATCAGTAGGCCTTTGGCCACACTTCATTGTTCTCTATCCTGCACATGATCCACGAACCATCCATCGGATCAGTTAGGACTGACTGGTGGCGTGTTGGGTACCTCGAAAACACCTCGGTCTTCTTCTCGAGAAGAACACGATTGAATTCCTGGAACAAATCGCTTGAAAAGCTTTCCAGTTCCTCCAATTCTTTGGCGAATCTGAAAGTGTCCTTATCTGACTTCGGAAAGATGCTCGTGATGTAGTCTCTAAGGCAAGCTTGCGCGAATAGTTTGCGAGCTCCATGTCCCGCTGGTAGTTCAGCGGCGGAACGTACATGCTCAGCTTCCAAACAATTTCGATCGCTCAAGATTAATTCCTTGATTGCCATTAAGACACTGTCAAAGGGACCCAACAGCATAATCCTATCGGCGAGCTTCAGGAAAGCCAAGAGTCGGGAGATCTTTTGTGCATTGGTATCAGGTGGACGTGGTCTGGTCTCGACGCTGTCACGAGCATGGCTTTCCAACCAAGCAGGGTCTTCGTCACTGTCGACGAATTCCTCATCGTTGATGTCTCGGATCTGCGGCTCTCTAGCGTTATTGGAAGTTTGGCTACTCTTGGAAGTGATTTCGAAGCGGGGAAGCACGATCTGCGCGTGATAGATCCATCGAGTTACTAGCATAAAGGACTCAATTGAGCAACCAGGCAATAGAATGAAATCTTGTGTTGCCTCTTTGTAGTATCCGTTCAAGGCTCGGTCAAAGAACTCGGAGTTGTAATTGAGAAGTCCTCTCGGCAACAAAAATTCTCCTTGGTCGAGAACTACCGTGATCATTGGAGTATTGTACAGTGCAATCTTGCTGTATTGCCTTGTCAATTTCGGATATGCGCGACAAACGTTTGCACCTACTCAATGAATTCATCTGCACGGAGGTTCTTGAGCAGGACTTCAGGTTGCTCTGTCTTTCGACGCTTTGGCCGAGGTTCATTCGCAGCCTGGTCGTTTTCTGACAGACGCTTGCTCGAAGTACCAGGGAGAGTATCGGCGGCGATTCGCTCTCCTAGAGTGTCCTCGTGTACTACGAAAGGATTATCAGAAGATGAGTCTGTTATTGCAAGTCAGCTTCGCTCAAATGGCAACAATATTGCTTGGGAGAACTAGTACCAATTTCCTGAATGACAGATGGAGAATTGCCCATTGTGGAAGTGGAAGACATCGCTCGAGCTGCCTCTGACGGCTTACACGAAGCTCTTACTTGATGATGAATCTTGTGGTTGGAGTGTGAAGAGATGAGGCATGTGAGGGTTGGTTTCCGAAGGTTGGAGAAGGTCGGGTAATCGGCCTTCAGGGTTATCACCAAAGATGGAAGGCAACAAGGGAAATCGAGGCAGCAAGCAATCTTTGATCTCCACGAATGTGAACGCAGCTTCCCAATTCATCAATCGGCTTTCAAGCGATGATCTCCGTTTATTGCGGATAACTTATTTCAACGCGAGGCTGACTTCAGGGGTTGGCATGTGCATTTCTTTCACTGTCTCACTCTGGGCACATATGAATATTCTTCATCATAAACGTTCCATTCGCATGAGCTCTGCTACACACTGCCTGCTAGCCTGGCCAACGCTTTTAGTGTTCTTTGTTCAGCATGACTAGATGTTGACCCCGCCGAATACAACACTGGTACCATATATCGAGACCCTATCATTTAAAGGACTTCAAAGGCACTGTTTGTTTCGTGAGGGGGTCTGTGAATGTGTGGTTAGCACTCCGTCCAGAGTAACCTATCCCATGAATTTCCATAACCACATCAAGCTCCCTCATTAGGTCTGCTGCAAATCCATCTAGTTCGTTCAACTCGGCCCGAAACCATAAGCCCCCACGGTGCCATCGGCTACTGAAGAAGTATGGAGCATAATCTTTGACACATGCCTGCGCGAATAGAGTCCTGACTCCGTGGCCTTTGGGAAGATCGGCTGCCATTCGAATATGCTGGGTCGTTAAGCAGCTTCGAGTGTCGATGATTTTTTTCTTCATCATCTCGACAATCTCATCAACGGAGCCCAGTAGCTGGATTTCGTCAGCCAGCTTGATGAATGATAGCAAGATGGTGATCTGTCGGCTGCTTGGGTGTTCATTAGAAACCTCGCCAGGCTCAGTGGAAATCGTGACACCTTCATCCTCTTTGGATCCCATGTCACCTAGCTCGACGTGCGACGTGTACAACCACTGTATCAAGAGCTTGAACGTTTCGAGGGAGCAGCTCGTCATCGACATCTTCTGTTCCGTTGCTTCCTTAAAACCACCATTGAAAGCTCGTTCGAAGAATGGCGAATGGTAGCACAAGAGGGCTTTTGGCAGACTGAAGTTCTGTCCCTCGACGGTGATAACGACCTTCGGTCCATCGAAGAGGTGAATCATGCTAGTAAAGAGTATTACCATATACAACAAATCTTGTTGAAGTCATTGCCATTAGGCACCTACTCTAGGAACTTCGTAGCAGGGACATCCCTCAAGAGCACCTTCTTGTCTTCAACCTTCTGCTTCTTCTTTGCAGATGACTCTGCGCCGTCAGACATGATGTGAATGTGTTGCTTCTCTTCTTCTGGTGCCTGGAAGTTACGATCGATCAGCTTTTGTACGGATCAAGGAATCTACCTTTCCAATAAGGTGTATTCAACGTACAGAAGGACAGCCTCTTTCCAGGACTTGTTAGTGTGAAGACGATCTTGAAGAGCTTGTGAGAATGTTGGTGTTTTTGGTTGGAGATTCGAGGCGCGAAGTCGCGTCTCTTAGCGTGGCTTTCCCAAATTCTCAAAAATTCACTTTCGAAACGATTGTCTAGATCTTGAAGGAGGTACTTAGGTGGCAGCTTCCTGGAGATGGTCCATAAGGCAGCACATGGCATTTTTTCTAGAAGTGCAGATTCCTAGAAAGATACTGACTGAGTTCTTGGCTCTCCTAGATTCTCTCTCGTTTGGTTAACTTCTTCCTACGTCTATTTCAGCCTTATGATGCAGATGTTGACAGCTCGGCCCGGAACCTTGACAAGCACATCATGATCTCAAATGCAAATCCAGATAGCATTTGTATACCAATCTTCAGTGTGAATGCCTATGAGATTATATCCAAATGACGTAGCCTTAAACCGCACCTTCAACTCTCCTCGCGTCTTTATCACGCTAAACCCACTTCAGGTAGGAACACCCACAGCCTTGTATAGAGTTAAATAAGCAAAACCTTTCCATATTAAGTCCGGAAAACCCAAGGTTATCTAATATACTGTTAGCTCAGTTGACAGATTTCCAGATGGACTTATAGCTTCTCTAAAACTTGCACAGGCTGCTGGTTTGGAAGAGTCGTCGATTTATCGACGACTCCGAGTTTTGTCTTTGAAACCTTTTTTTGTGGGTGTGGAATTTTTTTTTTTTTTAGTGTTTACAAAAATCCTCGTTCGCTAAACTAAATTTATATACTCAACGGCTATTCAAAGCTTTAAGCTTGTGGCTATCGCGAGTCGGTATCACCAACATGGAATACCACCAACCTGAGATGCCAGCAAGTTTTTAACGCCCGAAGGTACTTTATTCTCATCAAAATTTTGGCTGGCATCCCAGGTTGCTGATATTTCATGTCCGTGATACCTACCGACTTGTTTTTAAACAAGTCGGCGCAACTTTGGACTAGCCGCCGAGTAGTGGCCAAGCTCTACGTTACTTTCTCAAACACTTTAGCAGAAATTCTTTGCAACACTTCATCACCTCGCAAGCCTCAGCGAAAAAAGCACTTTACGGGTCAATTTTCTAAATTGAGTCGGAGAATATGTTTGACATACTTTTGGTTATAATTTAAGACAATAAGCTATCGAGAGAGAATGTTACCTGTTCAGCTGTTGTAAACCATCTCGACTCATGAGAGTACCATCCAGTGATGGTAATTTTAAATGCTGCTGAGCCTGTATTTGTTTCAAGATTTCAGAAGCTGGGCAGTATCCCAAGCATTTTGAGGTTTTAAGTGTTGCCTTTCTTCCTCCGTATTTGAAACGCCACCTCTTCAGTACTTTCATCAGCCATAATTCCTCAAGTAGCATCACAATCACAATCACAATCAAGCAAAATAACATAATCTCAGACCACAAAACAAACTTTCATTCCCCGAAATTACCGCACTCCAAAAAAACCCCTCCCTCCCCTCCCCACTCCCCCCCTATCTCCTACTCCTCTCCTCCTTCCTCGCCCACTCCGGAATCTCCCTCCCCTCCGCCCTCGCCGCCCTCCTCTCCTTCTTCGCCCGAAACCTCTCCTTCTTCGCCCGAAACCTCTCCTTCAACGCCCTCTTCTCCTCAGCAATTATCTCCCTCGCAAATAGGTTCTCCTCCATCTCCGGCAGCGGAGCAAAGCTCACTTCCTTCTTCTTCTTCTTCTTCTTCATCGTCGGCTTCTTCTTGTCGGCGGTGGCAGCGGCGGCGCTCGGAGCTTGGGCTCTCGTGCGGACTTGGTATGAGGAGGAAGCGGAAGCGGCAGGGGAGGGACAGGCGACGCCGAAGCGAGATTGTGATCTTGTGGTGACCATTGTGGTGGTGATGTGATATGTGATGTTTAACTTGGTATTGCTGAACCAGCAGCAGAGGATGTTTGGAAGAGAAGAAGTTTTTGTTGTTGCTGAAGAAGAAGGGGAAAAAAGAACAGAAAGATGGGAGGAGAGGGGAGGCTATATAGATGTTTTACATCCCAAAGGCTCGGGGTGCACTCGGTTGAGATGGTATTGCGAAGGTTGACAATGAGAAAGTGGTGAAACTCGGGCAGGGTTGGGACAATAGTAACTCGAACTCGCTTGGCTGGAAGTGAACAGTGAATTTGGTCGAGAATACCTAAACATTGTGGGAGCTTCGGAAGCGTTAAGACAACTGGAACAAGGGAAAGCGGATCTAAGAGTAAGGCAAGGACAGACATTAGATCCTAGGTATTGTTACTTCCCACCTCGAGGCATCAAAAAATGAAAGGACAATACTAAGCGAGGCAATTCACTTTCAGCAAACTGCACAATTTACAATACAACATGATTCTCTGACCACTAACTCATAGCCCCAAGATCTAAGACGAAATAATCAGAGATGAAGCGTTGTTGTATTGCTAGATAATGGGAACGGAAGGTTGGTAGACCAAGCCAAACCTAGCTGTCAGACAATGAGAGCAAGATTTTCGAGATTCGAAACCACACCAAAAAAATTTCAGCTCCGGGTGCGAAACCAACCAAAGAATCAATTCAGAGTAATGTGGGTATCATTCGAGTGCTGTACTGTCAAAGACTGGATGATTAGAGCTTTCTTTGCTCCAAGCAATGCTCGGGCTCGCTTAAGCCCCTATTCGCCCAACTATTCACTTTTTCAGCCAATGAGGATTCATTGACATCTAGTCCCTATTATCAAGTAGAACAGGCATCTAGCCTTCGAACAATTGCATATCTGAAAATTGATACGCTACGCTAATGCCCCCAAAGAGCCATGAATTTGATGATACAACGCTGATAGTAACAGATATCACCCCATGCTCCCTCGCCATGTTATATCACATTTGCATTTCCTCCTCTAGTACTTCTTCTGAGTCGGACTCCTGTGGTCTAGGCTGTGGATCGAGATTATACCAAACTTGGTATTCGATCAAAGACGGACGGATTTGACCTTTCGCACTCATCAGTATCTGTTCGTCTGCACAATACTTTGGTTGCGTGTTGATCTTGCCTTTTTCCATTGAAGCATTGTCCTTGTTCCTCTTGTTGAGATTCTGCCTTGCATTATGACTCCAGTCTAAAGCTTGGTATCTCTCAACGATCTGCATTAGATTTGAAATAGCAGCGCGAGGCGTAACTTGAGGAGCAGGTTCTCTTTCGGCAGACAACCGATTCAACCGTCTGCGCCAATCGGGTAGGTGTTGGAAGGAATAATCGAATGGTAACCACACGAGTTGTTCGCAGTTCCATTTACGTGGACTTCCAAGTGTCACGTTGACACACAAACGAATCTTTCCTGCAGAATTTGCCGTCTCAAGTACTCGCACATGCATATGAAGAGGCATCCAATTATTGCGCGGCGATGTTCCAAGCCATGCCTTACTATCGATCTATGACATGGTCAGTGCATACCTTAAAAGCAATGGCGAAGAAGCTTACCTTAATGCCGATTGCATGCACACATTGGGCTGTTGAGGATGGTTGGAGTCCTTCAATGCGTGCAGGTCTTCTCGCACTGGTGAAAATATCTTTGTAAGATTTGCTAACCGCAATTCGTGTATCAAATTCGACATCCAATGGAGAGAAGAGCGATGCAATCGAAAATGAAACGGTGAGCATATAATTGTCGTCTTCATCCTTGGCCAACCAGGTATTGCGACATAAAACTTCCGGTTCTGAATCAACAGACATCATTCCAGCTTGTCGTTTGCAGACAATGTGTGGTTCGCAGTCTTCACGTTTGATTTTAGTATGGCCGATCTTGAGTTGAAAATGGTCAATACATGTAGGAGAGTTGTCCTCAACTATTTTGGATTCTGAGGCGTCATCAATATCCACCAGCGTCCACAGAGAGTCGCTAGAACTTTTCGATGGATTTTCCAAAGTTTGTTTGAGTACACAGAGGTCTGCCGTTTGGTGTATGTCCGATGGAACAATTCCCGAGGTTTCATTATTTTGAGGCATCTTGATATCTGCAGAGTCCGAGAGCAATTCAACTATGCAATGTGTGTCCTGGGCGTAGAGTTTTTCCTTCAGGCGTAGCATAAGAAGCTGTTTTCGGAGTGTCCTACAAGTTCTCAACTTCCTCTTGGTAAGCCTCTGTATACAATTGAGTTAGCAGCTGAAGTATACGCCTAGAACTAGTAAATAACTAAATTACTTGCCTTCAGAATACGTCTTTCGCGTTCTCGTTGTGTTTGATCCAAGTGATTATTGTCATACATTCTACAAAGAGTCGAAACAGGGCGAAACCGAAGAAGAGGATTAGAGGCAAAGCGTCCAAGAAGATTTTGAGTCGACGGGGAAAGCTGCGAAAGGGCAACAGCCAATCGGGCTTGGGCTTTGGAACCTCCTTTTGTGTTTGAATAGGCGGAATAGATCGTAGAGCCCTTTCACGTAAAGACTTTTCTTTGCGTGAAGTCCTCTTGCGGGTTCGGGCAAGATGGAAGACCATTTAGAGCGAAAGACCTTACTCAGTCCAACAACCAGTTAACGATTGCCAGAATGAGTTCGATGCAGTGTATGTGTTCAAGTACGACTCCAGCGCACTCCGTGAGCAACCTGTGCATGGGCTTTTATTTCGGCCGAATATCGTACCAGTGTCCTGATGGTGAGGAAGACAGAGACAACAATGTAGGTCAGAGCCGAGAGCAGGTGTAACGAGCGATGGAAAGTAAAGGATATGAAGTATGAATGGTGCAAGGAGATGATGAGATAGTGGTGGAACGAATGACTTTGTAGCTAATTGATAGCGAATGTATTGATGTTGGTTGTATGCCGAGCGAATGTAAATTGATAAGATGTTGTGAAAAGGAGAGAAGGGAGAGAGAACGTGGAAGACTGTTTTCCATCAACTTGAGTGATGAGAGAGGAAGGAGCGGTTTGCTACTTGCTCAAGCCTACTCGTGTCCCTGGGTGGCACTTTCCACATCTGATGCTCTAAAAGCACAACGGCCTTGTGGAAAAAATGATTATCTCCGCCAAGTAACGTCTGGCACTTCTCAACAACCATTACCTCCCAAATCTCAATCCTCTCAACCACCTACCACTCATCACCAAATCCAGCCGCAGCCTCTATATCATCAGCATTAATCAAATCCACCCCTTCACTCCTCAACTGCCGCCAAAGTCCATTCCTAGTCGAAAGCGGCCAACCAGGTTGATCCCAATACCTGAGCATAATCCCCTTATCATGCGCCGTCTTCACTTGAGCTCTCAGCAGCGCCAATTGAGTGTCGTTCAAACTCGTGCCAATGACGTTTCCGAACACAGCTGCGAAGTCCGCTGATGCGATGGGAGAGACGAGGGACGTAATGTTGGAGAATGTGCTGTTGAGGGTGGGGATTGGACCGTCCCAGAAGTAGTCTCGGGAGGCGATGGGTTGGACGAGATTTAGGGGCGTGTTGCCTGTCCCTATTACTGTTACGGGTTTGGAGGTGAAGGTGCTGCCGTTGGTGGAGGAGAGGTATCCAGCTGAACGTCTGTGAAAATGTCAGATCACAAGTATAACTCAAGTCAGAAAACAGGAAATTCACTCACAAAGGTTCCAAAGCCTTAACAACATACGGCCAAGTCTCCTCGCCATCCGTCTTTACATCCACAAACAGATAAAGCGTCTGTCCACCCGACGTATCAAAAACTCCATTATAAGTTTTTGAAGTCACAAATGACGAATTCGCGGGATTCTGTCTTTGTAATACGGAGAGGATGGGGTTGATGTACAGGGACTCGAAAGTTCGTGCGTTTGTTAGAGCACTTTCCTCGTGCCCAATGTGCAGAGTTCCATTGTAGAGCCAGACGTCTGCTTCAGTGGAGATGACACCCACTGATAAAGCGGAGTAGAATGGGACGTCTCTCCAGTCTGTTTCCGAGTCAGTCGATTACGCCAATCTCGTTACATCTTCTCCATTTGAACAGATCAATGAACACAATAATCCAAAAACTTCATAAATGTCAAAAAACCAGGAAACCCCAGAAACCCAACCCAGCACCAACAACCAATCAACAAAAACAAATCAATCCAAACTCACAATCATTATGAGAATGAATCCCCTTCTACACACCACACGCAATCAGCCCTTTCCCTCTCCCACCCTCCAAAGAAGAAACTCACCGGCACAATCCCCTGCGTCAAACTCGTCGGATAATCATACAACGGCCCCTGATGCGCCTCTCTCAAAATCTGCTGCAACCCCAGACTCAGATCCGGTGTCCCCGGTATCTCTGCTCTACTGAGTCCCAGCAGAGCTGTTGTTAGATATAAGAGAGTTGAGAGAGACATTATTTGCTAAGAAAATGCGTTTTAAAAAAGGGAGGGAGCATCAAGGAAAAGATGAAAGAGAAGAAGGGAAGGAGAGTTTATATATCACGAGAGAGAGAGAGAGAGATGAGATGAGATGAACAAACCTCGATCCCCCGTGCTGGAAAGCAGCGGGTGATTCGTAGATAGACTGAATTACTTGTATTGTTGATAGATATCGGACCTTGCGGCTCGGATCCAGGGTTCCTGGTGCATGCCAAGACGTAGAGTGACGTTGAGCGCAGAGCAGTACCTGCATGTAACGTACCTGGGCTTTTGTTGTGGCCATTGGTTCGAGCACGTGTCTTTGATGGAAGGTGGGAGGAAGGGTGGGTGGATAGAAGGAGGGATTGAGATGTGGATGTGGATGCTGATGTTATGTTGGTGATAAGATGAATGAATGAGTGGCACGTGGGTTTCGGTGCGGGGCAGCTTGAGCAATACCTACTCCACTATGAAGCTTTGGCATGGGGGGGATGATTTTTGATATGCATCTATCGTGTAAGCCCTAATTATATGTTCGTCTTTTGTTACTCGTACATTCATAGTAAGTTGAGAAGGAGAGATTTATTATTGTTTTAAAGTATCTTGTTGCCGAGGGACTTTGAAACTTTATACATAAGTTGCTTGTGTACGTTCTTTCAAATTGAAGCAGCATGTCTCTGTATTTGTGGCAAATAAACATATAGTTAGGGTCAGACTGGAAAGCTTGTTTCGGATTTTGGACTTTGGAGCAGATGAAGAATTGAAAAATGGGAGCTTAACAAATAAAATTGGGATCGAAAGATTCATATCGTTGTCAGTCGCTTATTGATTCATAATACACTTTTTATACACGTTCATCTCATATCGAGTCTTCAAGTCGTCCCATCCCATCCTTATCTCAATTCATGCCATCCCATGCAAAGAGTAATCCATTCTAAAAAGCTTTTGAATCCCTTAGACACATGACTAGCCAAGCAACCCAAACGCCACGCAATGCTCACAGTAAGACAACAAGAGGAAAATCAATGAGAGCAGCCCTCACTTCGCATGAGCCACGATCTCCGCATAAACATCATCCGGAATCTTCTTGATAAGCGTCAACGTAACCTCTTTAATCATCTCCGCCTGAAGCGGAGGAAACGATCTCAAAATCTTCGTCGGACTAAACCGATCTCATCAGCATTCGTTCTTCCCCTTCCAAAACCACGACAAAACAGTACTAACCTTGGAGAACTCAGAATCGAATTCCTAAGAATAACCAATTGAGCCACAATACACAAGATATTCAAGTGTGCTCCGTACGCAAACAGAAAATCCCACAACCGCAACACCTCCGGCAGCGGAGGCGTACAGGCACACATTGTCAAGACAGAGGCAAAAGCGTATAGTTCGGCATTCATACCCTTTCCGATCAGATACAGAGATAATTTCGGGTCCACAATAGCGAGAACCTTGTCCACGAGAGCGAGACCTTTGTGTACACCATCCATAGCGCCGCGAACATAGCCCGGACACTCGACGGTGATGAAGCGGTGAAAGGCAATAAACGCTTCAGCTTCGCTGCGCGCTGCATACAGGAACGGCGCGGCGAGGACGTTCATGCCTTGGACGTAGGTTCCTGGCTCGCTGGCTCCGGCTTCTGACCCTTCGGTCGTGAGAGTCAACGCTCTTGCTCTGGACTTCATAGCCGGCGTCGAAGATTGCAGTTCCGGACTTCCATGTGCGTTGGCTGTATGTGTGACCTTTCCTGCTGCTGCGGCCGAAGAAGACAGAGAGTCGCTTCGGGTTTCTTTCGCATCGTGTAGTTTCCATGCAACGGCGTTCAAGAGGCGGATGAGACTTGCTTCACTGACGCGTCGACGGAAGAGGGGATCGGTGGCTAGGGTTCGGAAGGTATCGTTGCGGATCTTGGAGTAGGCGGGGGAGGCACCGCGGTGGATGAGGGCGAGGTAGGAATCTGTTTCTAGGATTGGGGCGTTGAGGAGGATGAGCCAGACGTAGATGCGCAGAGATGACTAGGTGCTTGCTATTAGTATGTGTATTTGGAAGAGAGGTTTGGGGAGAAAGTACCATGCCATCACTATCACTCTTTATGCCTTGATCTAATATTTTGAGTCGCGTGCTCTCCAATGCGCCAGCTACGTCCCCATCTGGAGGACCCTCTCGAATCAATCGATCCAAAGAGAGCGCGTCGGCAGCAATAGGTCTCTTTCCAGATATCGGTCGTCTGCCTGCTGCAGAGCCCGGAGTAGCGGTCATCGTAGCATCACTATTGGATCTTCCTCGACTATGGCTAGAGAACGACGGATTGCTCGCGGGCGATTGATTCCGTTGTAATACTTGTTTATGCTGTTGAGATATTAAGGAAGGTTGGTTTGCTTGTCCTAAGGTATGCGCGGATTGGAGGCGTCGAAGGGCGCGATGGGTTCGTGGACTAGGCGGGTTGTTGATTGTTGGTGACGATAATAAATGCGGTGCTGGCTTAGGAACGCTCTCTTTTGTTGGCGAGGGCGAATGGTTAGACATACTTCACCGAAGAATGAGCTTTGTTACATATGCAATTGTTGTAGCTGAGGTCAACAAGTGCACCGCTACTGGGATGACCGTTGCTATAGTTGTTGTCCACGGACCTCTCGTGAGGCTCATCGCAGCTTTTTCTTCTTTCACGCGACGCGTCTGTGGAGAGAGCTGTAATTGGATGATTTTCAACATCACAGTTGGACGTTTCAAGTGATTTGAGGCCATCAAAGAGACTTTCAAGATCACTTTTGCCTTCTCTATTTTGTCTTTCATGAAGGCATCGAAATAATTCTGGAGGAGGAAGCACAGGCACGTGATATCAAATTGTTTGTGCTCATGGGAGGATACTTAGGTAGTGTCCTCCATGTCTCACGGACAGGATCTCCTCGACAGATAAAAGCTTATGTATTAGGGCGTGAGACTGAGGCGAGATTTCGAAGGTTCTCAGCTGATTGCAAGACATCTTATCAGACGATTTTGTGGAGGTTGCAGTGGCAGGATTGAGAAGCTTCCTCTATCTTTAGATCCTCAGCTCTTTCAGAAGGCAGGGCGAGAGTCCATCGAGATCGGGAGTCGATACGTTCCAGTACCATATCTCGATAGATTTGAGTCTTGAACCCTCCACGTCCTCTCCCGTCTTCCCCAGACTAAATTGACGACTCATCCCGTTTACTTTTGTGCTTCTTCACCTGGATGCAAGTCTCTCTACGGATTCGCACGGTTGGTGAGGTAATAGATTGAAAACAATTTGGGGGAATCCTTTAGTCGGGGATTTGATCTTCGGTGAGCCAGCCCAACTCTCATCAAATAGATTCTCTGTCGCGGAGAGCGCACGTTTTATTTTTCATTCTTCTGCGTCTTCTTCTTCGTAAGTTCTCTGCTTGGTTGTCGTCAGCCGGAGCTACTCCCGAAGCGGCTAAGACAAAATGATGTGATTTTGTGGCATTTTGCCTTGCAATGTTGCAATAAGGTTCTGCCGTGATTGGTCTGAGACAAAGGGAGAGGCGTCTGGCGGAGCATGCTGGCCGGGATGGAGCTCGGCCCACATGCAAGGCTGGCTGAGGCTGGACACCTCTTCACCACCACGAATGCTGTCTGGAACCCAAAGATGCAATTCAAATACCAAGACCTCTTCGACAAATCCAGGCGCATGTAAGTCTCAGAAAGGGTCATCAGATGATAGAATGGTCCTCTTGGGCGACGACAGCCGTGGGTCTGCTTCGTTTTTTGGGTGGGGAAAGCAGGGGCCAACTGTCTTTGACGACGTTGTCGTCGTCGTCCTTTGCGTCGCCCCCGGAATAACCATTCATCCTTTTCTAGCTGCACCATTTCACCATTTCTTTCTTCTAGCCCCTTTTAGCTCTCTTATAGCGGATGGCGTGCTTGCTTGCGACCTCCAACAATCTCCATAATGGGGAACAATTGCGGATGGTGAGCCTGACGAGTGGCCCACTATCCAGTTTGGAGGACGATGCTGATGGCATTGGTGCTGGGAATAATCTCAGATGCTCCCCTCGCTAGCCCTGCCCACGAGGTGCCTTCCCGAGATAGATAGATAGACGCCGCCGCATATCAACTCTCCTCTCTTCTCTTCCTGCAGAATTGAGCATTCGCCTGCATCTTGTCCCATGTCCCCCGCTGCATCGTTTCTTTGTTACCCGCATCTTCGGCGCTGATCCTGGCCATCCCATCCCATCCCGTCATCCCGTCTGACTTCGACCTTGAGCATCATCATCACTTTGTTTGCCCAGCACTACCTATACTCACCAAACCAAACCAAACATCCTACCCGCCCCGAACATTGACCACACTCCACACAAAGACGACTACATCTCGTTCTAGGTCTTCAATAACGACATTCGAGAATCCCGCCATTATGGTAATCTTATAATCGGCACTGGCCCTGACGAATCCAAGTCTTTTCAGATCCGATCAAACTCCGCAAGCACTAGCGAAGACCTAACAAAGACTCCAATCTGCACTTTTTCACTCATATCGGGGACGTGAAATATCTTGGACGGTATTGCTTGCTTCTTTCTGCATCCCCAATCAGCTCAATCTGCACGGCAACAGCGAGTTGTGCTATTTATTGGATTGGATTGGATCGTCGTGACACAGCAGCCCAGAACCCGTCACGAGCAAAGCATCCAGTTCCAGTCCCAAAGCACGCAATTTATTGGTGGCGTACAGCAATCGCTCACCCCACACCACAAAGGCCAACGCTTCTTATTTTCGAGAAGCTTTCCTGCCTGGCAAGACTTTTCCTGGCAAAATTCGAGACCCAAGATTTTCTTTTTGACGCCCCTTTCGGCGACCGCACCTCGAGCTACTGTGGCACGCTGCCCCCCCTACCCTGTAGCCACCCAGGCCCACGGCTGCGGTTCCCCAGCCCAGGAGTATATGACCCTCGACGCTCCCATTCTCCACTTACTTCCAATCAGCCTCTTTCATCCTTGACTTTGTGCTCCTCAAACACCTCCAGGGTATTAAGCAGCCACTTCAGACCTTCGAGTATCGGTGGGAGCTCCGTTCGGTACTGCATCTTGGTGTAACCGTAAAGGGACCTCAACATCACCACTCAAGATGTCGGCTACTAAAATCGGTCACGGACTTGCCAAAGTCCTCGGCATCAAGCTTGAGTACAGGAATGAGCTAGACGATGAGATTCGTCGTGGCGAATCCGTCTTCTCTACCAACACAGCTGATACTTATGTCGAAGAAGAGCCAACCAGCGCGGAATGGATCAGGGAGACACTTCCATCAGGTCACGACCTTGCCGTCTATGCACGCTCTCTTTTCCCCTTCACCCACTGGATTGGGCGATACAATTTGCAATGGTTGGCGGGTGATCTTGTGGCTGGTATGCTGCAAACTCTCTTTCTTCCTGCAAGCAGCTCACGTCTTTAGGTATCACCATCGGTGCTGTCGTCGTACCTCAGGGCATGGCTTATGCCACTCTTGCTG
This sequence comes from Mollisia scopiformis, assembly GCF_001500285.1. NCBI lineage: Eukaryota > Fungi > Ascomycota > Leotiomycetes > Helotiales > Mollisiaceae > Mollisia > Mollisia scopiformis. Next base: position 553,476 of record NW_017263583.1, read on the forward strand.
ATCTCCCGGTACAATATGGACTCTACACTTCATTCATGGGCGTTTTGATCTACTGGTTCTTCGCAACCTCAAAGGATATTACTATTGGTGTAAGTTATCTTATTTCTGACATCGAGACGGCAGTTGACTTGACCACAGCCCGTCGCTGTAGTTTCTACCCTGGTGGGTAAGATTCTCGTAAAAGCAGCAAAAACCCATCCGACTGTTCCTGGTCCCGTCATTGCCTCTGCAATGGCAGTGATTGCTGGCTGTATCATTTTCTTCATTGGTTTGATCCGAATGGGATGGATTGTCGACCTTATTCCGCTAGTATCCATCTCTGCATTCATGACTGGTTCGGCTCTCAATATTGCCGTTGGGCAGTTGCCGACTCTGATGGGTATTACTGGATTCGATACGCGAGCTGCAACCTATCTGGTGTTCATCAACTGGTTGAAAGGACTTCCACGTACGAAGCTGGATGCTGCTATTGGCCTGACAGCTCTGTTTCTCCTTTACGCCATCCGATCCGCCTGCAAGTTTGCAGCCAAGAAGTATCCGACCCAGAGAAAGTTGATCTTCTTTATCTCGACCCTTCGAACTGCCTTTGTCATTCTGTTATACACGCTGGTCAGCTGGCTCGTCAATAGACACCACCGCAAGAAGCCGTTGTTTAAGATTCTGTCAACCGTTCCTCGAGGTATTTTTTCACTGTGATACTACTGTTTATATGTAAGCTAATGCTTTGCAGGTTTCACTGCCGCTAAGGTGCCAACTATCGACATCTCCATCATTAAGATATTCACCAGCGATCTTCCAGTTCTAGTCATTGTTCTCCTAATCGAGCATATCGCTATTTCCAAATCATTCGGACGAGTAAACAATTATGTTATCAATCCATCCCAGGAACTGGTTGCTATTGGCATAACCAATATCTTAGGTCCCTTCCTCGGTGCATACCCGGCAACCGGATCGTTCTCTCGAACAGCCATCAAGGCGAAGGCAGGTGTACGAACTCCTTTTGCAGGTGTTATTACTGCTGTGGTCGTGCTCTTGGCAATTTATGCTCTCACTGCGGTCTTCTTTTATATTCCAAGTGCTGCTCTATCAGCAGTCATCATTCACGCAGTTGGAGATCTCATCACGGCCCCAAATACGGTCTACCAATTCTGGCGTGTGTCTCCTCTTGAGGTCCCCATCTTCTTTGCAGGAGTTCTGGTCACAGTTTTTTCATCCATTGAGAATGGCATATACACCACTATCTGCGTTTCATTCGCACTTCTTGTTTTCCGCATCATCAAGGCCAAGGGTCGATTCTTGGGCAAAGTGAAGGTTCACTCGGTGGTAGGCGACTCTCTGATTGGAAGCGAAAGCACACCTTTTATCAACTCGAACAACCCAGCCAAATCTGGCGGCTCACACGAAGATGTTGCTGTCCGCAATATTTTCCTACCTATCGATCATGGTGATGGTTCCAACCCAGATGTCGAAGTTGCTACACCTTACCCAGGAGTTTTCATCTATCGATTCTCCGAGGGCTTCAACTACCCGAACGCAAACCACTACCTAGATCAGCTCACAGCTCACATCTTCGCCAACACCCGTCGAACCAACCTCGATCACTACGGTCGACCAGGAGACCGTCCCTGGAATGATCCTGGACCACGCCGTGGCAAAGCAGCAGACGACCACCCCGAACGTCCCACACTGAAAGCCGTTATCCTCGACTTCAGTTCCGTCAACAATGTCGACATCACCTCTGTCCAAACCCTGATCGATGTCCGCAACCAGCTTGATCGTTACACCTCTCCCTCCGTCGTAGACTTCCACTTCGCATCCATCAACAACCGCTGGACCAAACGCGCCCTCGTCGCAGCCGGCTTCGGCTACCCAACCATCCTTCCCGGAGACAACTCCGTCCACCGCTGGAAACCCATCTTCAGCGTCGCTGAGATCGGAGGCTCCGACTCCGCCGCCCAAGCCGCCGAGATCAACGCCAACGAGAAAGATTTCCGCAAATCACGTACCAACGAACGCGACGCCGATACCATCAGCGCCGGTAAAGACAGCGAACTCAGCTCCTCTGATCTGAAGAGCTCGGCGATCAAGACTTCGTCCCGAGCAGCGGTCGTGAACGGACTCAACAGACCCCTTTTCCACATCGACCTAACGAGTGCGCTACAGAGCGCTATCGCTAACGTCGAGGCGCGAGCCGATTTCGAGACGGGGCTACCGGCTCCTACTGCTACCGTCTAAGCAGTGAATTTGTATATCCATATTAGAGATTCCGGATGATCGAGTTGTGAAAAATAAAGAGAGGGGATGAGACAAGCACGACACGATACCACATTTTGTTTGGGAATTTTCCTTGGTTTTTGACATTGGAGAGACCTGTTGTGAAATCTCTCTCTTTTTTTTTTAATATACTCTCTTTCTTTTTAATTTTCGAGTTGTATATACTTTGGCCCAGAGGGCATTTGGATGGATGGATGCATGCATTGCATGGAATGGATGGAAGAACACTGTACCAATTTAGGTCTATTTGTTTTTGTTGTGGGGATATACCAAGGCAGAAAATAGGGAATTGATACCTGCTTCTTCTAGGTCATGTGTTCTTTCTACAGCTGTGATTTGACGTGAGGAGTCAATGAAAGCTAACTTGAATGTACAAAATGTGCTCTTATGGCTGCCCAGACGTGGTTTGATGAGTGAATCCAGTGAAGCTTTATTTGGAGTGTTGACTGCATGACAAACCATAATTCGTAGGTGCATTTGTAGCAGCGATGTCACAGTCACAATCATCATTATCCACGAAATTAAAATTTAGTGTGTGGGCGGAAAGATTCATTCTTTGATTCCTTCCTCCCAGATGGCATATCTCAGTCTTCTCAAACACTATGTAAACCAACGGATCGACTGCACCTCTCTATCCACCATCCTTCATTTCCCCAGTCTATCCGCCAATACTCCCTCCCCATCCATTCCATTCCATTTGATTTGTATGCCGCCCCTCGATATGCATTGCTTCGACTCAATGAAAAAAACCCATCCCAAACTCCACGCTTGCATGCTGTAAAATTCCAGATGCTCGAGAGCAAAGCACAAGCTATGTATGTGTTTTATGTGTCTGCTCTTGAGTGTTGTTCAATGCTCCTCCGATTGTGTCGCATTTTGATGTGTATTCGATTTTCAATTCTCGCTCGCACGGCCGTGAAGAAGACCAGAGCATTGCGGAAAAGCAAGGAAATGAGATATGAAAATTGTGCAATCCTCCAGTCTGATAGTCTTCCATTGCCCTTCATCTATTCTGACGTACTCGTGTCCAAGCTCAAAGTGCCACGTTGGCAAGGAATGCATCAGGTGGTAGCTTGTCCTGTTTTGCGTTAATGAAAATCCGAATTTAAGTGATGGGTAGAACCTACCTTGTTCGTCATAAATGCAACGTAAGCATTCTCCAAATTCCATCCTGTCTCAACCAAGCACAAGCCCGCATATTGAAGAGTCATGCCTGTCTTCTCCATCAATTGCATAGCCATTGCCTCTTGTTGCTGTTGTTCTGGCGTGGCCATTTGGGCTGGTTCTTGAGGTGGGGTTGGCATCATGGCATGGGGTTTAGGCTGAGCGAGGGGGGCCCAGGCTCGGAGAAGGAGCATATCGCTGATGACTCGGATGGGTTGAATGCCAGGAGCGCCAGGGCCAAGGACGAAGCTGCGGGAGAAGCTGCGAGAACCCTTTTCTGCTGTGTTTGGCTCTTCGAACTCGCCGTGAATGGTGATGATGAGACCATCAACTCCACGAGCACTCTGACCAGATGGATCAGGAAGACCTTGTGTAGGACGGCATTCAATGATATATTTGTCGGTCTGAGTTTGAAGGTCTGGGTGGCGAGTCGCAGGTAAGGAAGCCCAAACGTTCTTGATTGCGTCGACTCCCTTGTATTGTCGATTCATGCGGGCCGGTGCGTGGGTGATCTTGATCATATTTCGGGAGTGTTTGATATACTCGGCCCACGGTGGGATGGGCTTGCTGTTAGTGTGGCTTCGAGGTGCGCTCATGTTGATGGCCAAAGAATAGGATGTTCGAGAATCGTAGAACTGTGTAAGGAGGGCCATTCGATCTGTGTCGTACAATGCCAAGAATTGTCTGATGAAGTTCTCTCCAACTTGACCAACATCTCTGAATTCGGGAGGAGCAATTGGAATTGGCGATTGCGCGGCTTCCGCAGCTGCTTTCATAGCAGCAATTTCAGCGGGAGATCTGACCAGAACGTTGTTCAGCATGGACAAGTCTGGGTATCGCTTAAGAAATTCGTCCTTCAATTCAGAAAGCTGAGCCTCGATCGGATTACCGGTTAGGACGAGGTTCTCGAGATGCTTGAATTTGTAGCGCCAACCGTCGAGCGACTTTATGTCGACGAGATTGTTTCTGGAGAGGTCGAGGTTCTTGAGGTCTGGGAAGGTCTGGGCCAAAGCATTGACGTCTCCGACGTTGCTAAGGTTGTTGTCGGCAAGGGTAACGCTAACAACAGCTTCCTTCTTCGCAGCTCTGGTGGGGAAGATCGAGTTGCAAACTGCCATCAAAGCCGGAAATACTTTTGATGTGTTTGTACTTCCATCGAACAGACCCATTGAGACCAAGCCAGGATCTATCGCAAGGGCTGATAGATTCCAGAGCTTGAGTTGAGGATTGTATCTTCCTTCAAGCACTGCCCTAAACTTTGCCTTGACGTCGGTCGTTTGGGGCGATTCCTCCTGCTTCTTCTCTTCTGAGGCACTTCTTGAGGGGATTGGTGTACTGGCTTTGATAGATAGAATTGTTCCGGCGAATTGAAATCCATCAAGCTTCTGAATTTCCATGATATCCTGGGGACTGGCTGTGATTATGACCTTGTCACCTTTCTTTAGGGACTATTTTGACGTTAGCAAGGTATATTACCTTGAAATCGATCGCGGATCACGGTATAAGCGGGGAATGTCTGACGATCCTCGACTCGGTGTTGGTGGTGTAAGAACACGAGTATGATGAGACGGCGACGGTGCGAAACTCCATGATCCCACGATCAAAGCACATGACATACCTTCTTGATCTTCACAGTCCTGTTTAACGTGTCGTCCAATCCGCTGGCCTTGCGTTCCAGAAATGCTAAGAGGGCCTCTACTCCGCCATCGGGATTGGCAGCAGCCTTGCTCGAACCAAGTCCCGAGATTTCTAGGGTGTTTCCAGTGGTCCCGATTCGTGACTCCAGAACATTGGCCTGTTGAGCTCCCATGCCACGCAAGATCGCAGCTTGAGCCTTGTGCATACCAGCGCCTCCACGAGGACGACCACCGCTTGTTCGTCCACTTCCAGTTGGGACGGGCGACCGCTCCATCCTGCCCTTTCCAGGCTTACGCTTGGCGCCAGCTGCTTCTGCGTCCATGACCAAGTCGCCATCCCTATCGACACGAACTGGACCATCTGCGCGACGCTTTTGAATGCCTCCACGGCCTCTGCCTCGGGTGGTGGTGGATGCGCCCCGGGGGCCTCGCGGCGGCGCGCCTTGAAGCATTTCGTAGTGCTTGCGATCTTTGGATGAGATGTGTCGGTGGAATTTGTGTGTCGAGATCCGGGCTCGGCGGGGTAGGTGGTTGCGATCAGATCATTCAAAGATGATGGTGCATGTATCGGAGATATGCGGGCGATGTTGAAGAAAAGTGTGGTCGCGAGTTGTCTTGAATGAACAAAGAAGATTCGGAATCGAAGAGAACAAGGGAGTGTAGATTTTGCGTCGTGGTGGTTGTTGTGGAAAGGAAGCGCAAAGATGGCGGAGGTAGAGGCAGGAAGAAGAGGACGAACAAAGACGTAGGTTCTTGCAAGAACCGGCGAGGCTGACTGACAATGCTAAAACTTCATTCGCCTATGACTCAATGTGGGGCGTTTCGGGCTATTTTTTTTGCCACGTGACTCTAGCTCGCATCCAATTGTGTGAGTGCAATTGCTGGTGCCTTACGAATGTGCCAAACAATATGCAATGAATGACACAGAATTGGCTGCATTGGCTGTGTGTTATTACTATCATCAATCTCCTTTTGTGGACATCACGAAATACCTAGGTACTTAATTCTTGAAACTCAAGGCTGGAGCAGGAGCCCCATTTGAGGGACTCGCTCGGGTGTGCCTGCAGCGTGATTCTGATTCGCGTCTCGACCGGCAGGGGCCCTAGCAGCATCATTGAAAGCTGTCCTCAAGAGAATTAATTATCCTCACACACCAGATAGCAGAACTCTTCCTCGTCGCAAAGAGTTTCTCTGACCTTTTCGCAATTTTCATTCATTCTCTTCATGTTCGAGCCAATTGACCTGAATTCCTCCTGATTTATGCATCTTTAAAAAGCTATTTCAATCACTGCCGCAAGGCTCAGGTCCCGCGACTTAACAATAATCTACGGCACCGTGCATACTACGATTGCTCAGCAAAATGCCTGCGAAATCGAGATTTACGAGGCTCGATGCCTTCACGAAGACTGTCGACGAAGCCCGGGTCCGCACGACCTCTGGTGGAGTTGTTACGATAGCTTCATTGCTTATTGTTCTATGGCTTGCTTGGGGAGAATGGGCAGAGTACCGACGGATAGTGGTGCACCCAGAGTTGATTGTGGATAAAGGAAGAAGTAGGAATACTCTCTATTGCGGTAGAACATCTGCTGAACCCTGTTACAGGCGAAAAGATGGAAATACATCTGAACATTACCTTTCCAAAAATCCCTTGCGAACTATTGACCCTCGATGTTATGGATGTGTCTGGAGAGCAGCAGACCGGTGTCATGCACGGTGTCAATAAGGTCAGACTTTCGCCACAAGAGGAGGGTGGTACTGTCATTGATGTGAGGTCTTTGGACTTGTAGGTATTCGACAATTGCAGTATAACTAGATACTAACTGCTTCAAGGCACTCTGCTTCTGACGAAGCCACTCATTTAGACCCCGATTACTGCGGCGGCTGTTATGGCGCAAACCCTCCCCCGAACGCACAAAAGGCTGGCTGTTGTAATACGTGCGATGAAGTTAGAGAAGCATATGCCAGTGTATCCTGGGCGTTTGGCAGAGGAGAGGGTGTAGAACAGTGTGAGCGTGAACATTACGGAGAAAGACTGGATTCCCAGAGAAAGGAAGGATGCCGAATAGAGGGCGGCCTTCGAGTCAACAAGGTAGTGGGTAACTTCCACATTGCTCCTGGAAGGAGTTTCAGCAATGGCAATATGCACGTCCACGACCTGAACAACTACTTCGACACCCCAGTACCAGGTGGCCATGTATTCACACACGAAATCCATTCTCTTCGTTTCGGTCCACAGCTCCCCGACGACGTTGTGAAGAAGCTTGGTAGCAAGCAGCTACCATGGACGAACCACCACATTAATCCTTTGGACAATACCGAGCAAATCACAGCAGACCCAGCTTACAACTTCATGTACTTCGTCAAGGTTGTATCCACTTCCTATCTTCCATTGGGATGGGAGAAGAACGCATATGGCACAAACTCAGGACCTGAAGTTGGCATTGGATCATATGGTCATCAAGACGACGGAAGCGTTGAGACGCATCAATACTCAGTTACAAGTCATCGTAGAAGTCTCAGCGGTGGCGACGATGCTGCTGAAGGTCACAAGGAGAAGCTCCATGCTCGTGGTGGTATTCCAGGAGTGTTCTTCTCATATGTAAGTATATATACCTGTGAGGATGAGCTCAAGCTAATCATTCTCAGGACATCTCACCAATGAAGGTTATTAACAGGGAGGAACGATCAAAGAGCTTCACCGGTTTCTTGACTGGACTTTGTGCCATCATTGGAGGTACTTTGACAGTTGCGGCAGCATTGGATCGCGGATTATATGAAGGAACCACGCGTCTCAAAAAATTGCAATCGAAGAATATGTGAGGGGTCGAATTTTTTATCAGGATTTTGGCATGGAACGGAGTTCAGAGGTTGGCTTTGAATATAAAATTTCCCTGCACATGATGGATTGCTTGCAAATGTGACTGAGTGAGTGGTCAATTTGACTTTGAATCATGTGATGCTTTCTTCCAGCAATCGGATGCATCCGCATCTTCCAAAACCGGATATCAGGAGTACCTAGGTATCTTCTACATCTAAGACTAACTCTCCTCGAATGTTAATTCTTAGTTGGAGACATTCACTATCAACATTGTATTAGCATCGCATAGTGAATAGTGGCTCTCCTACTGGACACACTTTGGATTCTCTCAATCACATACATACAACAGTACTTCATGTTCTTGATCAGCCCCTTTTCTAGTCGCTTCGCTCTCACTAGCTTCTCTAGGCGAGCAAGTTTACCAATCACTTGCAGTAATAACAATCAGACTTGCCGTTCAACGTTCAGATGCAACTCTCGACCAATGTCTTCGAATATTCGAATCTCCGTACTTCATCAGGCTATTGAACCTCCCATCATCAACGGTGTCCTCAAGCCTATGAAACCTGGAGGTATTTTCATCCAACAATCATAGTAACAAATCTTCTCAGCTCTCACAGGTTATCAGGATTCAGGAGCAGACATAGCTTACGCTCTCCAAACACTCCCCAATATCAAGATCCTGACCCCTGGCCCATCACCAGATCCTAGCTCTTCATCAGGATGGACATTTCCAGACACTCCATCCGGAATCCTGTCAGCTTTGCAATCAGGAGCAACCCACATCTGGGCAAACACGATCCTGTTCTCCTCTCATCCCCTCCAAACCATGTCAGAATTCGACGAGTATCAAGACCATGTCCGAGTCATAGGCCAGCCACCGAACCTAGTCCAGCTTTACGATGATAAAGAATACGTTAACAATCTGCTTCGTTCCAAAGGTTTCACTCTGCCGCAATCATGGACACTGACCTCTTCTCCATCTCTGAATCTCAACAAAAAGCTTCAAGAACTAGATTTGCCATATCCAATCGTAGGAAAACCGATCCGTGGGCGCGGAAGCTCGGGTGTTAAGCTTTGCTATACCCTTTCTGAACTGACAACTCACATCACCTCCTTATTCAAAGATTCCTCAACCATAATGCTAGAGCAGTATCTCTCAGGCGAGGAATGTACCGTTACGGTTATGCCGCCTTCGTCTTTACATGAGGATTACTGGGCATTACCGATTGTCACAAGATTCAACCACGACAAGGGGATTGCGCCGTATAATGGCGTTGTAGCTGTGACTGCGAATTCAAGGGTTGTGAGTCAAGAAGAGATGGGGAAAGATGAGAGGTATGGGGAGGTAGTAAAGGAATGTGTGGATGTAGCGAGGCTGTTGAGAGTCACGGCACCGATTAGGGTTGATGTTAGGAGGTTTGGGAAGGGGAAAGGAGAAAAATTTGCTTTGTTTGATGCTAATATGAAACCGGTAAGTATCAATGTTCTGTAAGAAATGGAAATGTCAAAGTGCTGATTTTGTTGCTAGAATATGACAGGACCAGGACGACCTGGAAGAGAAAACCAGGCGAGTTTGACTGGTATGGCTGCTGAGGCTATTGGATGGGACTATTCGAGATTATTGCGAGAGATGCTGAGTAGTGCTTGTACGTTACGCCAGTTGCGAGATATAAGACCTTTGAGTAAATGAACATGCTTGGTTAGAGAAGTGCAACGCTTTTATGGTGAGCTGGTTTGATTTGAGACAAGAAGTCATAAGTTTGGGTAAGACTAGGTATAAAAATGAGAACAGAGTACTGTAATTCAGAGTGAGATTGGACACTTAATTGGAAGAACCTCTAGAATTGTTGACTGATAACATCAAACCGTTGCGAGAAATAAAGGTCTCAGCCACAGCGGGAAGATCCCCCGAAGCCATACTGACAAAGAGCTCAATTGACCAGGATGTTGTGATACGCGTCCAGAAATACAAACCGGGAGTCTCACGATAAGCCCACGACAATGGTGTCCTCATTCCTCCCTCCCAAAGATCTGGATCCAAATGTCTGAAGATGCGCCCTTAAACAGGTTAGTCTATTTCACTCAAGCTATCTAACACCTAAAGAACCCTCCTCCAAAAAGCGAAACTCCGGGGATTCAGTAACTAAACGTAATGGCGTCCAGCACCCTGAAAGCGGCCGCTTCAGCGAGCACTACAACCATACAACTCGACCTGGACGAATCTCACGATCGACTTCTCCAACGCTCTCCTTCTACACAATCTCGACGCTCATCCTCGATCTCTGAACATGAAATCGATATCGAAGAAGTCAAAGACCCTAGAAAAGGAAGTCTCACATACCTAAACTGCGTCGCGATAGTCGTCTCCCTCCAAATCGGCTCCGGCATATTCTCCACCCCTTCAGAGATCAGCAAACATGTCTCCTCGCCCCTCCTCGGCATATCCGTCTGGATCGTAGCCGGGATACTGGTCTGGACGGGCGCAGCTTCGTTCATTGAGCTGGGCAGACGGATACCGCATAATGGAGGCGTACAGGAATATCTGAGGAGATGCTATGGCGATGCTTATGGGTTTATGTTTAGTTTTGGCTATATCGTTATTGGGAAACCTTGCTCGGTGGCCATCATCTCGGGGATCTTTGCTGAGCATCTAAACAGCATTATCTTGCCGGAATCGTGGAGGAATGAGTGGTTGAATAAGTTGGTTGCGCTTTTGGGGGCTTTGGCTATTACTGCGGTCAATTGCTGGGGAACCAATACTGGGGCTAGTGCTGCGAATGGGTTCTTCTTGTTGAAGGTCGTGGGACTTTTCTCTATTGTGGTGATTGGGTTGGCTATTGGAGTTTCGGGGAAGGGGAATGATTTGCTTGAGTGGGTTCCGGACAAGGTGGCCGAAGAGAATGACCACCCGTCGCTTTGGGTTTTGGTGGGAGAATATACGACGGCTATGTTTGGAGCTCTGTTTACCTATGGTGGATGGGAAACTGCGAATTATGTGGCTGGCGATATGAAGAACCCGATGAGGGACTTGCCTCGAGTGATCAACTCAGCTATGGTTATTGTGATGGTTGGCTTCATTCTTGCCAATGTTGGACTTTACATTGTTGTTCCTATGGACGCACTTCGAGAAAGAAAGGCTGTCGCTGTGGTAAGCTGTTCTTCCCTTTCAAATATGCGTGGACTAAGAGGGCTTAGACTTTTGGTATCCAAGTATTTGGAACTCTTGGTGGCATAGGATATTCCCTCCTAGTTGCCATATCCTGTCTAGGAGCTCTTAACTCGAGCATCTTTGCTTTGGGAAAGCTCATCGTCTCGGCAAGTGAACGACAGTACGTCCCGAGTTTCTTCGGAGACCCAGAGCACGAAACTAAGGAAGAAGAGTCATTCCATTACCGGAATTACTTTCGAGGGTGGCCGAAGCCGGTTATCTCTAGCGTGATGATGTTGGTTCAAAAGACAGAGACGCTGAGATGGGATCATAAGGTGCCAGTGTGAGTTTCTAGTCCCAACTTGGAGTGAGACATCTAATAATTGGTAGATATGCGCTGTTTTTCAATGCTCTACTCTCTTCAGTCTATATCATATTTGGCACCTTCAGCTTCCTCTTGACGTTCATAGGTATGACTCCCTTTGTACCTCGTATCTCCATAACCTCGCTAACAGCATGAACCACAAGGTATCGCTGAATACGTCTTCCTCTTGTTCGCTGTTCTTGGACTGTTTATCCTTCGTCGACAGCCAGAAAACGGAGAACCAATTCCGAGGACGTGGACCATAAATCCAGTAATCTTCTGTGTTTGCAGCGCTTTCATTGTGCTGCGAGGGGTCATCACGGATCCGTTACAGGGGTTGGCGTTACTGGTGTTCAATTTGGCTGGGTTGGGACTTAGAAGATATATCATTGGCCCTGGTCAGAGAGGGGATATGGAATTGCATGCTGTGCCTATATTATGAAAAGCATCAGGAATACTATGAATGCAATAGATCCTTCTTCCACGAGTGCCTTAATTCAGTAAATGCTAAAGGAAAGATGATACGTACGTTGGAGCATGATGGCAAGCTGAGACATTCGCACTGCCTGTAGGCTGAGTCGCAGCTCGAAGTGGAAGGATAGATATGCATTTGTTTATTGCTTATGAATCTATCTTTTGCGCAGGCCCTCTGCACAGCATCGGAAGAGAGCTTAGCATCATTCTTTCTTTGTGCATCTCAAAAATTTGAGGGTGTACGACTGACATCAGACTTCGAGTCTGACCAGATACTGCATTAGTGATGAGGAATCGCTCTGCATGCGTCCCGATAGCTGACATACCAAAATCGATTTTAGGAAACTTCCCAATCGACGCTTTGAGTGGAAAGATTACCAAATCGCTTGATCAATTGAGGAAAGTCGTGCGCCTCTGGTGAAGCGCAAAAGAGGCTTGTGAGAATCCGGACGCTTGTACTCGGAGCTGAACATGTCTCGGTCTCAACAACGACTTGATTGGCTAGGCTTGTCAAATTAGCTGGCAACGAAAACCCCAGATTTGCCATCACAGTGCATAGTTGCCGAGTTACGACACTCGTCCGTACAGGACATTTCAAGCCACCATTCGCAAAAGTGGAATAGGAGAAGAATACGAGGACGATGAGGCTCAGGTGCAGCTCAAGATATTGGATGCAGTTCTGGAACTCTAGAGGAACTGCAAGTTCGGTAACGGTCGATGAATTAGGGCATATAGGCTCGTATTCCGAGGCACTAAAAATTGAAGGGTCCAACGACGGCGGCATCGACGATAGCTTTCGATAGGCACCGCCAAGAAATGCGTGATGATGATCGTCTGGAGGAAAGGCGAACGGATGAAGAGTGGCCAAATCTCTTCCCAAAACAGGTTGGCCGTGGTCCCGACTCCCTATGCTTCGAGAGCAATATGCCGCTGTGCGACTGCTTCTTCCTTGATCATAACAACATGAGCCGGTTGCACGAACAGTGGTTGTTGCATGATTTCCTGTAATAATAATGTTTTCCAATCTCCTGTTCTCCTGTCTGTTGCCCCCCTGAAAGGCGGAGAACACTAGAATGCTTTTGGAGGTAGTGCTCGGTCGATGGCACCCTTGCGTTGCCCCTGGCGGAAGAAGCATCCTCAACCCCATCTTTCTTCAGGAGATGCAGCCAATCGTCTCACCGCACGGCAGCGCAGCAGATTATTTTAGGAGTCTTTTAAGATCTTAGCAAAAGAGTTTCGTTTCAGTTGCCCCGTTGGTCGACCGCTGCGACTCTCGTGATGGTTCATTATTCGATTTCTTGGCCAAGGCCAAATTTCCCCATCGTGCCCTGCCCTTCCGTAATCACAATTCTTCTTCCTCTCCTCATCTCACTGCCGGCGAAACAAAAACAGAACCTGCTGCCATCCACGTCCAATCTGCATCGCTTGCCGTTGCTGTTGCTGCGAGGGTGAGAAACCGGAATTCTCAAACACAGCCGTGAAGGTCGGCGAAACGAGAACCTCGTTGTTGCATGGCATCCCCAGCTTCCGTCCCTCATATGTCAACCACATTTCACTTTCTCCCAAACCCACCCCATTCACTCCTTTTGACCTCATTCGAAGACGTCGCATTGCGACCTCACGGCCGTCGCCACTCAAACTTCGCCACTCTTTGAACAGCAATCCACGAATAACTTGCTACGATCCTTTTCCATTCCTTCTGTTCGTACACAGCCGACCCATCGATTTGACCTCAAACGTCGGCGCATCAACACTCTCAATTCTTCCTGCAGCCACAACGTCCAAGCATTGGGACCCGCAACTTTTCCTTTTCACCAAGTTTCTTCTCAACTTCAGATCATAAACATATCATCCGATTGCCGACACCTTTACTTTGTAGAGGAAATCATAAGGACTGTTGGTGGGATTGTTTTGGGTTGATTCCGTCGCTGGCGGCCTTCGATACAATGACCGCTCGACCGAACTTTATTGATCTACGATCACAATCCCATGGACCCTTTGGGACCGGTATGCCCTCTCCGAGGGGGCTGCCATCACCTCGATTACATGTGGCAGGAGAGATACCACCCGAATTATCGCCCCTCGATGCCTTTGCTGCTCAGAGCAGACTACTTGCGAAGCAACTGGAGGAGTGTAATAATGGAGGACGACGAGTCAGTCGACTGCCGCCCTTGACCATAGCGAGTTCTTTGAACCAAAGCAGACCTGGATACTTTCGGTCGATATCTGCTGATGGGAAGTCTCCACTGTCTCCAACGTCCCCGCCATCTGGCATAAAGACTGAGGTAGAAACACCAGGAAACCGGCCAATATCCGTATATCCCACGGTGAGCGGTGTGAAGGATATGGCACCTCCCATACCTACACCTCGTCTAGATGCATTGGACGAAGAAGATTTCCGAGGTAGGAGACCACCGAGTCCTGATGACGATAGGGGAAGCTTTGGCGCAAGAAGGGAACAATCACCACCATCTTTGGACAACAGATCACTACGGACAGGAAATTCGCCATCGCACGTTCAACCCCGCCCAAGCAATGACTCCATGCGACAAAGAGGGCCACCGCTTAGAAGAGATTACGATGGCTCGTTAGGGATCAGTGGCTATGATTCAAGAGCTCTAGCTCCTCCACGGTCACCATTCAGTCAACGGACATCCAGTCCCAGATCCATGTCTATGGAAAGCTCAGACGATGACTTCAATTCTTTGAATCCACCTGCCATTTCCCCGCATCGAAAATTATCTACAGGAAGTGGTTTCTCAAATTCTCCAATCTCGCCGACCTTGTACTCCACGAGATCGCCATCCATAAGCTCGGAAATTTCCGTTGGTGGTACAAGACTTCCTCGACCAGCGTTCAACTTCTCACGGCCGATAAGTCGCGCAAGCATGAATGGACTACCCGTAGAGGCTCCGTCACGGCAGGCATCCTCTGACAGTCAACCTTCATTCATTCTTGCTGATGACACAGCAAATACACCAGTCAGTATGCACTCGGAGGGATTTCCAGACAATAGCGAAAACACACCAGCACCTTCTTATGTCTACTCGAAGTTTTCATTGCCAAGAGGGAAAATGTTGCAACGAAATTCTCTCATCTTTCAGGAGGGGTTGCCTCAAGCGCAATTCTCATGGGAGCAGCCAATCTCTTTCAGCAATGTCCAAGCTATCAACGGCGCTGCGCCCCCTTCGCCGCCTTCTAGACCCTCAACCTCTTCGATCAGACCTGATTTTACGCAAATACGACCATCCTTAGACCCTGGGAGGCCATCATATGATCCAAGCAGACCATCATTAGATCCAGGTCGACCTTCACTCGATCCTAGCAGACCGATATACGAGAGACTTGCGCATTCCACGACCTCGATTCCGACATCCCGAGAACGGCCGGTGTCTGCTTCGGATGCATCATCAGCTACATTGAAGGCAAGGTCTCAGCATTCCGTAGCACCGGCAGACTGGTCAGCTGAAGAGAACGTTGAGAAAGCTATCGAGTACCACGAAGCTGGTGCTCTCACCAAATCCACTTATCATCTTCGTCTTGCAGCGCGACAAAACCATCCAACTGGAATGTTGCTGTATGCCTTAGCTTGCCGACATGGATGGGGCATGCGACCAAATCAAAGGGAAGGTGTGGCTTGGCTTCGTAAAGCCGCCGATTGTGCTAGCCTGGAAGTGGCTGGTGATGCAGATTTGGTCAAGGAAGGAAAGGCTGTCGACTATCTAGAGCAAAAGACACGAAAAGCCCAGTTTGCTCTTAGTATTTACGAGCTGGGTGTTAGTCACATGAATGGATGGGGCATTGAGCAGGATAAAGTGCTTGCATTGAGATGCTTCGAGATTGCAGGTTCTTGGGGAGATGCCGATGCTTTGGCTGAAGCTGGATTTTGCTATGCCCAAGGAGTTGGGTGCAAGAAGGATCTTATGAAAAGCGCAAAGTTCTACAGGCAAGCCGAAGCAAAAGGAATTAGCATGATTGGTAATAGTTGGTATGTCTTCTTCACTCATCCTTCTATTGTACTCTGATCTAACATATGTATCAGGATCTACAAATCAAAATACAATGATGATGCAGACAACTCCAAGAAGTCTTCCGAGTCACGAGCTGGACGCTTATCAGCCGAAAAGGATAGAGGGAAGAAAAGAGACAAGTCCCGTAATAGGACTTTCTTCGGAAGGAAGAACACCTCATAATGGGGCAGAGGTTAACGGCCTTCACGACTACTAATTATTTGTACATGGCGTTTCGATAGGCGTTCATACTTCGTGTAATGATTGAGAGATATCCGGTGGATGCCATTTGCATACTTGGGCTGGGTATGGGGTCGTTCTTGATGGGACGGGTATATTGAAACTCACGTTTGAGTGATTTCTTCGAGCAGAATTCTGACTCGTTTGAGCGGAGCTCAATTTTCTGCATCATGTTTGTTCATAGCTCTGTGGCTGCTCCGTGAAGCAAGCTTCATATTGATACCAAGAATCGATTTCGAAAAGAGTCGGGGATAGATACTGTTCCACTTCTACAAATTCAAAGATCTTTACAACCCCAGGTTTGGTATTGTGATTGAATCTAGCAAGAATGTCCGGAATGAAGCAGATCAATTTACTTGTCCAAACCACCATGCTGCTTTTCCAGCCTCAAGCGCCGAAATAAAAGCAGCTTGCAGCATATGAAACGCATCACGTGTTGACCTTCGCGTTCTTTAGCGCCGATCGCGTCGTTTGATTTCGAGCGCGTCTCGATTGATAACTGGTTTCGAGCACCCCATAATTTTGTCTTACGGTCAACTTCAGCCTCATTCATGAAGGGAAGCCGCAACTAGGGTTCCACTAACGAAATCACTCTTTGCTGTTCCTGCTTTGCACCGTTTCTGCAAACTCAGCTTCCACCAGATGGCAGGCGCCAGCCCGCAGGGCGCTCCCGTCGAAACCAACATCTTCAACTTAGGCGACACGCTGAAGAAGTTGCACCAACTCGCCCTTCTTAGTAAGCAAGATCTCCAGCAGACCTTTGAAGAAGGTACTCTTGCAGTTGCTATCCTTGATCATAACGCCAACCCGGATCCTTGTATCAAGGATATCTTCCATTGGTTCAAGCTCAAGCCGGTAAGTTCACAAAATAGCACGGCTCTAAAACTCCGAGACTCATTCCCTATAGAACCACTCGGTGGGGAAATTAAAGAAAGCCTACTTCCGCAAGAATAAAGTCCAAGTAAGTCTAAGTCTCAACGATATGTTCACCCGTCTTTCTCGTCTTGCTCGCGAAACCTGCAGCCTCCCCGAGCCTCGGCTCGTGACATTGAGAAGCTTCCTCTATACAACAAAAGCGTAGTATGCTAATGGGAACTATTACCGTAGGTTACGTTGAAGCACGCGAGTACAACACTCTCGGATGAAACACAAATGAGCAACGTTGTCCATCTGACCAAGAACACAATTGTTTTCACGTCAGAAATAGCAGACATGAACAACTCTGCGCCATCATCGAGTGCATCGGTATCCACGCCTATCAGAAACCCTCTCCAACCTATCAACGCTCAACTACCAGCCAATGGTAGTGCAAACCCTCTCGTCTCAGATGGTAGTAAGACCAAGATCAAGACAGAAGAGACATTCCTATCTCCTCGTCTCGTGAACAAGAATATGACAGCAGATATCAAGCCGAATCTCTCGAGAACCCAGACGCCTTATGGCCCTTTCCATCCAGGTGCGCATCTGTCGGATCCACAAGGTATGAATTACTCCTTTCTCACCTCGCCCCTGTGTCACCTCTGAGGACGAATAAGATGTCCTCTGAGTATACCATTGATATCTAATCGGCTACTACTTATTGAAAAGTAACAAAGTACCTAAGAGGTAGATTGTATCATAGTCTTGGTGCATTCTATCTATCCGAAACTCTTCCCAAGCACGTATTATGAACTGACCACTTTGCTCAACGCAGATAACTCCGCTGCTGCTCAGGCGGGTCCTGCTAATACACCAGCGGCATTTGAACATGCCTCCAATGGATCTTCGTCTACAGAAGCATCATCTTCAACAACGGCTCCGCCGAACCAGTCGTCTTTTAACGAACGTATTCAGAAGCTTATACTTGAAGGAACTCCCGAAGTCTTGGAAGCTGAGGTTAGACAAAGTCAGGTATTCCTCGAGGGACTGAGAAGACCAATGGCCGAGAATTCTTTCCAGCACCAAGATGCCCAACATTGGGTGAAGCAAATTGGTAGAACTGACTGAGCTCCAACTAGTTTACATTCTGACTTTCTCTAGAAAATCTTCAAAACCATAACATCAACACTCCTACAATCATTGGAGTTGTTGGCAATACTGGCGCCGGGAAGAGCAGTGTAATTAATGCTATGCTCGAGGAGGAACGCTTACTCCCAACTAACTGCATGAGAGCATGCACTGCTTGCGTAACAGAAATGTCCTGGAACACATCGGACGAAGAGAACTCTAGATATCGTGCCGATATCGAATTCATCAAGGCAGACGACTGGAAGAAAGACTTGGAACTATCCCTACACGAGTTACTGGACTCTAATGGCCAAGTCTCACGAGACTGCACGAATGCAGAAACTGAAGCTGGTGTGGCATATGCCAAGATTAAAGCAGGTCAGTAACGCATGTGCTTTGGAGACCATTTAAAGATGATCATAAGCTAAAATGTCTCTAGTCTATCCGAACAAATCCAAGGATGAACTTGCCAAGTGTACTATTGAACAATTGATGCGAGAACCTACCGTGAAGGATGTCCTTGGTACCACCAAGAAGATTGCTAGGGGAGATCCCAGCCTCTTCTACAAGTCATTGCAGCACTTTGTGGATAGTAAGGAGAAAGTGAGTTATTTTAAGCACATGCACCGTCATTCACATGCCTATATTCTTTCGTTTCAACGATCCATCAGTATTTTTTATTTTATTTTTTTATTGGAGGTATTCGGACTGACGACTTGTAGGTCACAAGTGAGAGCAAGGACAGTGACAAGAAGGACAAGAAGGAGAAGGTGAAGAAGACTATGGAGTTCTGGCCTCTCATCAAAGTTGTCCGCATATACACCAAGGCCGATTGCTTGAGCACTGGCGCAGTCATCGTTGATTTGCCTGGTGTGCATGACTCGAACGCTGCTAGAGCTGCCGTTGCAGCTGGTTACATGAAGCAATGCACAGGTGAGTCGATTCTTTTAAGTCGAAAATTAATACTGATCACACAGGTCTGTTTATTGTGGCTCCGATCAACCGTGCTGTTGACGACAAAGCTGCAAAGTCACTGTTGGGAGAGTCATTCAAGAGACAACTCAAATTTGATGGACAATACTCACGAATCACCTTTATCTGTTCCAAGACCGATGATATCTCTCTCATAGAGGCTACTGATAGTCTTGGACTCGAAGACGAGATGGCTGCTGACTGGGAGAAGATTGATGAGTTGGAATCAAAGCAAAAATCCTTAAAGCAGGAAGTGAAGGATCTGAAAGAGTCCAAAGAAGTCTACACTGAGATCATGGGTGATGCCGATGACAAGATCGAGGAGTGGGAGAAGTTGAAAGACGACTTAGAGGCCGGAGAGACTGTATATGCCCCAGGCACAGTTTCGAAAAAGCGGAAGCGCTCTTCAAAGAAATCGAAGACATCTCGCAAGAAGTCCAAGAAGACCGATTCTGAGTAAGTGGATCTCCATGCGTGCCCAGGACTTTCGCTTTCGGCTGCGAGATTTGAATATGTCCTGCTTCACATTGATGCTGACCTGACTTAGTGATGAAGACGACGGTCATGTCGATGATGATTCGGAGGAGGACGAACAATCAGATGATGAGAGCGATTCCGAGTCAACCTCTGAAGGCGGTGACCCTCTTACAGTCGAGGAAATCGATACTAAGATCACAATGCTCAAAGAGGACAAAAAGAAAGCTCGCCGAGAACGCGGTAACATCGACAAAACGTTGAAGGAGAAGAATCAAGAGATCAAGGAACTCCTGAAAAGCCAGACCGAGATTGAGACTGCAATGACCGCTATTTGTATCGATGGTCGAAACAAATATTCCAAGGGAGCTATTCAACGAGACTTCGCTGACGGCATTCGTGAATTGGACCAAGAGGCAGCACAAGAAGAAGATCCGGATCAATTCAACCCCGAGGACGAGTTGAGAGATTACGACGAAGTCGCCCGCACGCTGCCTGTCTTCTGCGTTAGTTCTAGAGCATACCAGAAGATGCAAGGTCGTCTTCAGCGCGACAATGCGGTTCCAGGCTTTCGGTCCCCAGAAGAGACTGAAGTCCCACAGCTTCAAGCTCATTGCAAGAAGTTGACAGAAGCTGGCCGAGCATCGAATTGTCGCGCTTATTTGACTAATCTCTGTCAGCTGTTGACGTCTCTAGGGCTCTGGGCTTCCAACGATGGTACGGGAATGAACATGACAGATGCCCAACTGGCCGCTGAGACACGCTTTCTGAAGAGCAAATTGAAGAGTCTCGAGCAAGGTCTTGAAGGTGCTGTGAAGGATTGTCTCAAAGAGATGAACGAGACTCTGTCAGATCAGATTTTTGAGAATTTCGACTCATTTGTCAATTCCGCCGTCGAAGAAGCACCTCAAACTGTTAGCAGATGGCACCTCCCTGTGAACCGTGAAAATCAAAAAATGGGCGGCTATTATTGGTCCAGCTACAAGGCCATCGTGAGACGCAACGGCGTATACTCCAATGATCAGGGGCCCCATGACTTCAACGCAGACCTAATCGAGCCCATCATCAAACAATTGGCTTCTCATTGGGAACGATGCTTCCAGCAGCGTATGCCACGGCTTTTAGCCTCATTCACGAGACAAGCAAAGAGCTTGTTAGCTGCTTTCCACCGTGAGATCGAGCTGCGAAGCATGAAATCTGGGACCGGGGCCGCTGGCTTGATGCTTCTATCACAACAGTTGAAGAATTATGATGCTTTATTTGTGGCTTTAGCGACACAAATGACCGAACTTGTTACTACGATACAGCGTGATGCGAACCGCGAGTTTACGCCCGTGATTGCCCGTAGCTTGGCTGAGGCATATGAGTTTTGCACAAACGAAAGAGGTAACCCTCTCATCCTTTTCAACGTCCTCTCACTAACAATAGTTTCCAGGTAGTGGTTGTTATGCACGAATGAAGAGCTTCATGAGCAATTTCGTGAATGACTCGCGAAATGAGATGTTTAGCGAGAGTTGCAATGAGGTGAAGAAGCTTCTTCTCGCCATGTCCAAACAGGTCGAGGACAAGATGGCCACTCAAGCCGACGAGGTGTATCTCAGCATGCAAAGAGATTATATGCAAGTAATCGCAGGTACTGCGTTGCCAGAAGGTCAAACAATGCCAAAATGGGAGCGCAAGATGCGAAGCGATGTCGTGAGCATCCTGGAGAATCAAGATCAAGCTCTCTCCGAAGAGGCTAAAGTTGCTAAGAAAGAAGACGAACAACCGGCAGCAGTCGGGAGCGGTACTATTCCAACCTCAAAGGATTTCTCCGATGCAGAAGATGAGGGAAACCCCCTTTCGAAAGGATATGCTTCGTCGCCCTCTCTTGAGGACATGGATTTATCGCTTTAAGCGGCAGTGAATCAGTGAGATCTGGATTTCGGGTTTGGGGGTGATTCTTCGCCTCTCGATCATGTTCGGCGTGTGGTACAGTGCGTTGTTATCTGGCTTTGTATACTAAGTGGCGTCTTTTCTGCTTTGCTGTCACTCGGGAGGTGTTTTCTTCAACACACAAAATAGGGTAGAAGTATGTATTACACAACCTCGCTGTATGGCTTTGGCTTGGCACGGAATTAGGCTTGGGGGTGGAGAGGTTGCCTCACATCGATTCAGCTAGCTTATGGCGAGCTTCTAATGATACCTGTTCATGTTTGTAACTACTTGTCTCCTGGATTCATTCGATGCGTGCTATAGTGGACGCCTCTGATCCTTTATAACTTTGCCACTCATATAGCACCCAGCGAGATTATTGATACGTACTTTTTAGAGAATCTGATTTTCCCTCAAATTCCAGGAGAATCACAGAGCTAGACAAAGGATCAAGGTGCTGTATACTCTGTTCATTAATTGTTCCAATCATGTCCCTTCGGATCACATAGCCGAAAGTGCTTGGCATCGGCTGGTTCCGCTCTCAACGTCAAGCCACAAAATAATCGAACCACCAACCTTGAAATCCTATCACCTTTTAATCACGACGGGTTTTTAAACTCCGCTTGAATTATACTCACCGCTACGGAGACCGTTCCGTTTGATCACTCTCGTATAGGCAAGCCGAGATCTTGAGCACGACCCCAAGTCGGCAAGTAGTGACACGCCGTTTGATGATTGCTGCTTGGGTCAGGCAAGAGAAGAGGTTCCAGAATCCTCCTTCTCCCGACCCAATCTCGCTGATGCATGTTACTAATCCTAGTAGACCACGAGGTCTCACATAGACAAGCCATCATGCAAACGAGATTCATCTCTCAAGCTTGGCAGAAATTCGAGATCATGAGATGGGGTAAACTTGCCATTGTGGCAGAAACGGGAGTTTCTTCTTTCTAGGCTGTGTCAGTTCTTGAAACAAGTACAAGCATTCCGAAATGGGGAAGTCCTTCCGTTCAACAGAAGTCCTCGAGCGCATTGACTCGATTTTCGGTGGGATTGCTGGTACATGGATGACGGGACGTTCAGGAACCACATCTCCTGTCATGAGCATGGGGTGTATTGCTTTCTTTGTTATTTTGTCGGCCCCTGGTCCAGCTTTCAACGGCTGACTGCAGGAACACAGCTAGGGCTCCATGGAGCCCCTTCCCTTGGAGGGGTCGAGGTGGGTCGATCTAGTGCCTCATAGCCTATTGAAAGCTTCGAGGTGTTCGTTCCATCAGCTCATTACCACGCGATGCATTTGGTGGGTAAAGGTACGCAGTACAATGCCAATAAATGTTCCATGTCCATTCCTTTTTTTCTTTTCTGTGTCATGTTGCGAGTGTGCCGACATTTTCCTTTTGGAAAGATGGTTGGTGTTGATATATACGAGGTTTTGCTGGTTCGGCATTCCTACCAGAAAGTCGGACTTTTTGATCTAGAGAAACCATGGCAACTCCTCCGCAATCGTCGTCTTCGTCTACGAGTTGGTCGTCGTGGTCAGCGTCCAGTGTCAAGAATCATGAACCGCTGCTCCGGATAGGCGTCGTCGGTGGAGGTATTGCTGGGCTTACCTTAGCACAATTACTTCATGGCACGCCGAATGTCCAAGTGACGGTATACGAAAGGAGTTTCGAAGCTGTGGATCGGTTGTGTGGATATCGTGTTATGCTTTCCTATTTCGTCTTGCAGAATCTGCAAGCTACTCTCAGGAGAGAGGTTTGGACAAGAGTTGCCGCCAGCATTGGGATACAGCCACAAGGGGGACAGGAACTACAGTTCATGAAGAGGTATGTACTACCTCTTGCAAATCTTTACAAATGGCTGACAGAACCAAAAGTTCCGGAACTCAAATGTTTACTTTCGACAACGAAGAGATGCGAGACTCCTTCTCCGTCTCCCGCTGGCCATTGAGAAAAGCCCTTCTATATGGGTACGAAGACTTCGTCAAATTTGGAAAAGTCTTCCAGCGCTATGAACGGCTACGAAGTAACGCAATCAAGATCCATTTCGAGGATAGAAGTACGGATGAGTGTGATTTACTTATTGGGGCAGATGGTGCGGGGTCGAGGGTTAGGAGGCAACTTATACCTGAGGCGAGGGTGACGGAGACGGATCTTGCGGTTATTTATTTCAAAATTCCATTGACGCCTGATACAAAGGATTTGTTGCCGACGAACTCGGCTTCTATGGTATGTCTGCGGTCTATTCGAAGGAGGCTAGAGACTAACAGGAGTAGGTATTTACTCAGAAGAACCAGAATATTATGGTTCACTCTTGGATTAATCCGCGCAAGATGTGGGCAACGAAATTCGATGGTATGTACTCACACACATGCTTGTCCGGAGACTAGCTAATTTCTCAGATTTCGACATCAGCAACGAAGAATCTTTCATAATGTTCGGACACGGCGGTCCAGTCCGCGAATTCATTAACAAATCCAAACCGCCCACCAGTCTCTCTTCCGCAGAATTGAAAACAGAAATCATAGCTAGAGTGAAAGCCGATCCGAAAATCGATCCCAAGTTCGTTGCTCTGGCCGAGCATTGTGTTCTCAATACGTCGTATGTCCACGCTGTGAGGGATTGTCAGGCTGTTAAAAAGTGGGATACAGGTTCAGTGACTTTGATGGGTGATGCTGTTTTTAAGTATGATTGTATACTTCAACTTTGCCGAGATATTTGTGCTAATATTACTAGTATTTCTACAATGTTGGGCAAGGGAGCAAATTGCGCACTTCTCGACGCCGTTGATTTAGCGGAGACGCTGCGAAGACCAGACATGCTCAATCCATCAAAACGACGCATCGAGCTACGAAAACGTGCAGAGGAAAATGTCAAGAGGAGGATGAAGGAGAGACAGCGGGCTGCGTTGATACAGAATTTGGTGTACTTTGGCGATAATAAGTTGAAGGAGTTCTGTCGTGATCAAGGGTTGAAGATGGCTTTTGATGTGAGTCCTCGTTCTTTGGACTAATACTGTGTTCTTCCGTGATAGGGACATTGGAAATCATTAGAAGTTTGCAAATGCTAATTGGGATAGTGGATTGATGACACGAGTTCCATCATACCTCATGAGAGATGATGACAGGATATCTGACTTGGTCATATATCCACACCATCCAGTCCACCAGCCGAGCGAAAGCATTATCCCCGATTCGTGAAGGAAACTCCCGAGCTGCACTTTCCTTGAGCGAGGACTCTGTGCTGGCACGTCGTATTCATTTGCCAGGTACAGGCGAAGATATCTTCCGTCAACGCAATTGGAAAGTCTGCGAGCAGATAGACACGCAGAAGCGACTGGCTCTTGGCGGTATAGTCTGCCTTGGTTTTGAAAGATGTCAAATAATAGAAATAGAATATCTCAATAATGCTTCTGTTCCACCCCCCGAGCATTGATTTGGAGCATATTTTGCTGCACATAATTGAAAGTCTAATGGTCAATGAATTGTCAATTTCCTGTCGAAAGTCAATTTCGGAAAGTCAAAAGACTGGGGAATTTTCGAGTGTACTCGGGGGTTGACCAATTCTTTGATGACAGTCCTGGTAGTTCCTGACATCACCCATTCGTGCCGATCGAAGCCTTGACATCCAGGTCAATCTCTCTTTCCTCTTTGATGATCATCGTAACCCTCCCCTTCAAAAACAAATTGGCCATCTTTCAAGTTCTCATCTCATTCCACCATCCTTCTGGTCCGCCGTGCCATCAAATGAAACGACTTGTGCCTAGTGGCTGGGCAAACAATTCTACAATGGCCATGAACCATCTATTCCGACTCGTTCGTCTCGTGCACTAAGTTGATTTTGGCTCCACTGGCCAACGAAGTCGGCCCTGTTCGTCGACTGATATTTCCATGACATACCAGTGTCCCAGGGAAGCACCACCTCCTGGTTCAACACTTGGTTTCAATGATACAGATACTGATTCTCCAGACTCCAACCTCTCAGATAGTCTATCATATGATGGTTCCCTGTATAGAATACCTCGCCTAACTCTTCGCCATAGAGTTTCGCCGTCTTCCTTCGTTCCAGGCGCAAAAATGCGCACGCCAAGATTGTTATTCCTATATGCCAAGGTCACTACAAAGGTAGTCTCCTGATCTGGAGGTATGTCGCCTGGTAGTTCTTCGTACAAAGTGGCAATCAACGAACAAGGAAAGCGAGGCTGCAAAATCTCCACTACAGTATTCGTTCCTTTTGGTATCATCTCTCGACAGCCATTTCCAATCCAAAATTTGGATATACGCCATTGCTTCAAGAATTCCGTATCATGTTTGATCATGACGAAGCTACACTCCATTTTGTGATATCTGGGTCCGAGATCTTGAGGGATATATATATCGATCGACCTTTTCATGTTCATTCTCGGCTTCCATCGAGTGCTTTATGTCATTTCGTAGCGCGGTAATTCCTCGATGGCTGACAAGAAATTGGCCATCAGATTTCTTTTGAAGGCTAAGAACAATGGCTTGATTGCCATTAGAAGCCCATACACAATCCAAGGGCAAGTAGAAACCCTCGTCGATAATATTCCCCGATCCGAAGACGGTTGAGACTTGCAACATCCATGACGGGATAAGAAACGCTACCATGTGGAGGCCTTTATTTGTCATTGTGTATGGCCGCTTGAGGCGCTGACTGTACAGCAGTCTGACATTCCCAGAGGTTCGAAAGCAGGAAGGAAATGGTGCCAACATCCCTGTAGAATCATCATTCTCGTCGAACCAGGCAAAAATTGATACATCATCCGAGTTCTTGATGATCTCCAATTGAAGTCGCAAAAGGCTCTCGACCCTTCACCGTACAGTAGCGGCATGTTGACTCCGAACATTCCCATGAGCGAGCAAGCCATGTCTTCAGTCCGAGTTGTTTGACGATTTGATGCCCAAGACATTTTCCGTGCTATACATGCAGATTCGTGTTTTTGAATTCGATGCCAGTAATCGACGTTATTACACTTTCCAGACAAGACTTGGTTCCGATCTCACCCCATTCTCGGTCATAGAACACCAAATATCTCGGAGCCAGGAGCTCTTGCAAAGTCCAGCCCCGAGTGAACCATTGGCTTTTGCGGAAAGGTGAGTCCTCTTGGATATGGAACGACATATCAACCTCAGGAGGGACGTCGGATAAGTAAACATAGCAAACACGAGAGTCTCGATACCAATTGTACATGGAATTGATTGCTTCTGACAACTCGGCACTACTGGACTTGTCGATGCAACAAGTGTCCATCCATACCCATTGCCAACTGTCTGACAAGGCTTGGCGACAAAAGTTTTTCAACTTAGCGTATCCTTTCATAGTATGACCTCGATCTCCTGCCAAGTCCTGGTACGCAACTTCCTCATCTTCCCATCTACTGTTGACAAATCAGTATGTCTCCATCGGAGTCTCAAAGAGCCGGCGCCTGGGGCCGCAACACGAAAGAGGATGCGAAGGGCTCGGCACTTGATATGCCTTTCAGGAAAGAGCAGAATCTGATGTAATCAACGTACTGCGACAATATGGCATACGGAGGGAGATTATTATCGTTGAACTCCTGCACCACAATTGTTGCGGTGTTGAGTAGCCTCATTGGGAACGAAGATTCAAACTCGGTGAGCCTCTTCAAAAATTCTGACCGGGCACTTTTTCGTATATTTGTAATGATATTACACGCTCTCAGTTGAGGCGCAAGGAGTGGGCACTTGACGTTAGGCAAAGTTTGGAAAAGGGGGGAGATAGTGCGTCGGTACTAAGAAATAAGCTTCTTTTGGCGGCCGCGGGGTTCTCACCACCATCAACTCTTGAACGACATGAAACGTTAGCAAATATTATGTTGCGAAAACAAAAGCGTCCAGATATTGAGTCACGACTTGCGCACTGGTCTATTTCAATATCATTGATTTTGCTTCAATGTTCTAGACTTTTCAAGTGAAGAAGGCGTGCGCAACAAGACACCATGTTCTCGAACACTCAGCAGGTATCCATCATCAGATTTGACGAGTCGTCCTGTGAGGCTTACGCCAGCAAATCAATTGAGCGATTTGCATATCTTGGCATTGTTTCTCATTTGGTGACAAGTCAGCTTGCGTTGAGTGCGTCTGCAATTCGCTCAGCTGTAGCAGACAAACAATAAATGTGGCTGCGGGACGGGAAGGCCAATTCTGCTACATTGCCTGGATCCGGGACGATTTACAGCTCTTTCGAGTCATCGATGTCACATTTAATTGGTAGCGAGTACGGGGGGCTCATGGTGCGTGATCACCACAAGAACTTGTGGGGGCGGTTAGGAAGTCGATTGGAAAGCCACTTTGCTTTGCTTGCTCCTCAGACTCAGCCTTATCATGGCTGTTGCCATATAAGCTGAACGATGAGAATGTCCCCATATTTGTGGGGACAACTTCGAACATTCCAAAAGTGCCTAGACTTTCTTCTGTTTCTTTGTTAGACTGGTGAAAGTTCGACAACTAGTGCCTCGATTTGCCATAATGCGCTCACGATTGTTGCTTGTCTTTATCTTCTCTGTATTTGTCTTCTGCCAGGCAGAGATAAGTCTTCTTGGCACCAATCAAGGGAACGAATGGGTTCAAGCAGCCAGACTTGAAGCTCGTGACGACACCGTAATCGATTGTAAGTTTGTGGGAAACGCCGACTTCTACGGGATTGGCGTCCGGATTGGATTCTACTTGATATGGATCGCTGGTTTCTTGGACTTTACATTCAACCCTTCAAGCAGTGTGGCAGTCGGCGACGCTCAAACTATCTTCGACTTCGCCAATGTGATCGCAATCATCGTTTTGAATAATCAACAACGTCCACTTAGCGATACGACGTCCACGGATCGAAAACCTGTCTTCGTCCCCATTATCCTCCTTTATATGTTCTTCGGCGGTGCAATCGTTAGCGCAACTACAACTGCCTCATTTCCGGAGGACTGGTTGAAGGGCAGCAAAGCGAAAAAGTTCAGCACAGCAGTAAGACAGATATTTGTGCATTCCACGTTTCTTGCCATGATGGGCTATGGGATATACTTCTTCGTTTCGGGATATCGGAATTTTGATCTCGTCGCTCCTTGCAAGGATCCACCGGTTGGCCCTCTCCTCTTCCCTCTCTCGGATCCTGTTAGCTTTACCGACAGTCCTATCATTGGAATTATACTCATGCCTCTGATCCTCATTCTCTATATTCTGGTCTTGTACGTCGCCGTGCAGAGGTACAGCGACCTGAAAGACGGGTCATCAAGGACAAGATTTCAATCTTGGATGCCCAGAAGCAAGTATCATAGAATAAACGACTGGCTTCGAAGCTCAGAAAGGCAACTGTGAGTAGAGCTCCAATAGACTGATCATTAGAATTTACTGACAGTTTCAGATCTTGGACTATACTGGGTGCTCTTCTCATGCTCACTTCTATTCTCTGGTCCATCGTAGCACTGGAATGGACTATTGCGAAGAACGACATCCAGGGTGTAAATGATGTTTCTACTACAGGTATATTTACATGATCATCGCCAAACTTCAATCCATAGTCTGATATCATTGCAGGACAATTGATTCCTTTGATTATTGGCATATTTTCTCTTCCAACAACTTTCTGGAGCATATATAAGAGCCACGTAGAAGAAAAACGGACGGACAATGAGCAAAAAGAAGAATCTGAAGTATGACACAACACCAAGCATATACAATGTGAACGTGCTAACAGATTCATAGTTTGACACCCCACTCAAGCATCTTACATTCAAAGACGCGGGGCTCGAAAGTCCAATGGGAGCTTATATGTCGATACAGCCGCGGCATGAACATAACATGGAAGACCAGTCTGACATGAGGCCTGCCTCAAGCCAGGAGTTGCGGGAGGCGAGGACTTTTTGAAGAATGCTTGCCTGTTGCTATTGATGGTTGATGATTGATGAAACTTTCTTTGCGAACACGATATAAGATGTTGTACGGACAATGGTCTTCTTTCGCTCTCTAGAGAATATCCAAGAGAGGGACGCCCGAAATCTCCGGTTCTCCTGACCTCGGGATGATCGTAGAGGAGGTCGGATATCAATTTCAATTCGCCTGTCTCATAACCCATAACTGACGGGCATTCATTGTGCCGATGCTTCGTAACCATCAACAAGCATACTCGTTTTAATTGTCTTCGTTCAGATCGTGTGAGGGTCGCAATTTTAATGGGAAAACACAAGATCAAGTGGTTCAGCGTCGGTTGCTGCCATTGGCTGGTTCGTTCAGTCGCCTCGGTGAAATGGTCCAAATCTGCTGCTCTCGGATAAAAGCTTTGCGAAAACTTCTTTACGTACAACTGTTCTGTCAATCATGTAGTCTATCAGAATACATTGCGATTCAATCCTATAAAGAATGTCTTCCTTTAATTGTTATTATGATTTCTTTCAAGTTCTTCATAATTCTGCTCATAATCAACCCATAAGCCAGGATCTGTAATCGCATCTCGGCTGAGCAGGTTCCACTTAATAAATTCGAGCATCTCACTTTTACTTCTAGTGATAATTCAGTTCCATTCACTTCTCGGGCATCAAAATGTCTTCCTACACTTACAAAATCCACCATTTACCAACTTCAGATGCAACTCTCCTCCCTTTTCTCGCCGGCAAATTCGCCTCCCTTCGCTTATCAGCCCTCACCGTTTCGGCAACAGCTTTCAGCTCAACATTCGAGATCGAGTCCGCTTTCACTTCATCTCAATGGATCAACCGACTAAAAAGACCCCTAGTCCATACCTTTGTCGCCGTAGCTTATGGAGCAGGAACGCCTCCCGAGCAACAAACAATTGATGCTGGAGATTGGATCGGAAGCGCTACTCTTCTCGGCCCCTTTCCTAAAGAGATGTACGAGCTAAAAGAAAGCGGAGGACCAGTAATTGGAAATGATGAGGTGGAAACTAGATGGCAGATGACGGCTGTGTATAACAGCCCAGCTCATCGCGGAAAGGGGATTGCGAAGATGTTAATTAGCGGTGCATCAGAGTATGCTGCGTTGCAAAGTGGACAGGGACGTTCAACGAGGATTAGGATTATGATTCATCCGAACAATGTGGTGGTTAAGAAGCTGTATTATGATTTGGGATTTGTGGATGCTGGGAGTACGACGCTGGCTGAGGCGTATTTTTCGAATGGGGATACGGACTTGTTGCCACCGGATGGAGGGGCAAGTGATCCTGGGAAGTATCATCTGAGGGCTGGTTTGATTATGGAGAAAGTGTTTTGAGCTTGCTTGTTGGATAGACGGTTTTGGGGTCATTGGTTTTGGAGGTCTCGCAACCAGAGTTAGACCTGTTTTTCTTGGTTAAGCATTAGACAGCGCAGCATAAGAAGAAATCCTCGGGGACTTTGATGTATCAAACTGCGTAAGATATTCGTTTTCACATCGCAATACCTCCTAGTCGAATCATTCTTTCAATTAAAAGGCGAAAATTTGGATTCGTCAATCGTGTCTACCAAGTATAGAACGTCCTAAGCTGAATGGATGTGCTCTTCCTTCTTCTTCCAACCCATCATCATCTTGCATTCTTCCCAGAAAGTCATATGCGGCTCCAACGTATTGGCTTCATAGGCGTCAATGACAGGTCTTTCCCATACCTGTCGAGAATTAGCTTTTCGTCCGAAATATTCCGAATGGCTGAGAAACATACTAGATCTGCTTCTTCGGGCGGAATCATCTTCGTCTTCTTCACTACTTTCCACCCCACGTAGAGGATTGGACAAACAAAACACATAGTATAGTATGAGAAAAAGGTTCCGACATCCCACCCTATCTAAGTGTCAGCAGCTATTTTTCGGATAGAAAGAAGTATGAGGAACAGAACTTACATCCTGGCAAGAAAGTCGCATATCCATACATGATAACCGTGAAAGTCATGGTCGCAAGTCCAAACCACGCACAGTAAGGCTGGGCCAATCCTACATAAGGAAGATCCTTGCGATCAAATCCTTGTACTTTCAGAGCACGGTAGAAATACAGATAGATCCAACACATGCAAATGTAGTCTATGATCTGAGATGCCTCTGTCAAGTTTGCTAGCCTAGTGAAAGATTAATCTCTGACAGGGGATGGAGGAAGAAGGAACTTACCAAGTAATGACCTGTGCTGAACTAGTCCCTACAGCTAAGAAGCTGAGAAATGGAAAGATCATCGTTACACAGAAACACCAAATTGGGACACCTTTCTTAGTACATTTTTGCAGGAAGCGTGGAGCGTGACCGTCGAGCGAGAGACTGTAGAGGGTTCGAGACGCGCAGTATCTGTGGCAATGTGATCAGGGTTGGTCCATGCTTGGAACACCGAGAGAGACTTACACGTAGGAGTTTCCAGCAGAGAAGATAGAGGTAACAAGTAGGGCATTCGTGATATGTGGAAGGACACCGATACCCAAATTCTGCATTGCAATCACGTATGGACTAGAAGCCGCGGTTCCACTCGCAGAGCTGTCGCCCGAGAGAATGCTGTTCAACGTTGGGTCGGTATAGGGAATAACGATGCCGCATGCCAAAGCACCACCAATGAAGAAGAGGCCGAATCGAAGGTAGATGGTCTTGAAAGCTCTCTTTAGGTTCTTTCTGGGGTGAGAAGCTTCGCCTGCCATCATGGCAATATATTCAGGACCAACAATAGTGAAGGCAGCTTTCCACAAGGCAGCGAGGAAACCTTCAAATCGACCTAGAGTACCTGTCGTAACATACTCTGCGAATGCTCCCGGTTCTCGCCAATATCGGAAACCGTAGGCGTCGTGCTTGGGGTTACCACCGACCATTGTGATGAACGTGAAGCAAAAAAGCATGATGATGAGAGCCAGTTTTCCAGACGAAAGCCAGAATTCGGACTCTCCATACCACTTCACAGCGAAGAGATTGATGATTCCATAGAGAACGATGCATCCAGCGCACACAGCGGCGAGTGGGATATCGTCTCTCCAGAATGTCAAGACGAGATTGAGAGCACTGATCTCCCAAGGAATCAAGACGGCCTCTGTTCTTTGATTAGCTCCATACTTTGTCTGGAGCGAAAAGAATACTGACCATACAAGAAAAAGTTCCATCCAAGCATGAACCCAAAAGATTCATCGATCCATTTACTTCCCATTCGAATGAAGGATCCACTCACTGGCATGAAGACAGCCATCTCAGCCATACTATACAGAATTAGTTCTGTTGGGATGAAAATGAAAGAGGAAAAGGATGTACCAGTTATTCACAGCAGCAAGCCAGACACAATACATAACAAAAGCAATGAGCAAGCTTCCCGGACCACCTTGAATCAGACCCGATCCGATGCTGACGAACAACGCAGTACCAATCGATCCTCCAATTGTGATCATTTGAATTTGTCTCCCACTAAGCTTCCGCTGCAGATCGTCGACATTCTCGACAATGATCCCATCTTCACTCGTTGAAACATCGTATCTTGGGACCGCCTTCTCATCCGACGGATAATCCTCCGTAACGTGCTTGATATCCATCTTTCCCACACGTGATGATGTATAGAAATCTGACCTCTCTTTGCTCTCCCGGGGTCGTACAGACTTTATAAACAGGACCCAAATCCCGGAAGTCGCCAGTCAGGATCACTCGATACCAACAACATCGATGAATCCCTTATCATTGGGTACCCAATCCAGCGGAGAGGCCGAGAACCCATAATGAAAAATCTGGAGATCTGGAAGGGAAGTTTGCAGGACCAAGCGTGCACATATTGCAGTAGTACACTGTAGCGCAAGGGTGTCATTCGTGGTCTGCGGGTACGGAAGGCGCTAGCCTCGCCCGTCAGCTTCAGGGAATGTAAATATTGTCTACATTGAGAAGAATCCCCCGTAGATAAGAGAACCGAAGGGGCGATAAAGCTATCCTGGTTCTTAATTGTTACGTTTCATCATCGTAAATAAAGTTATCGAGAAAATTTAAGTTCTGAAAGAGCATGCGAAGAAGATATCTATGGTTGTGAAGATAGATCTGGATGTTGGTGCAGTAGCATCAGCAGTCGCCTTGGACGCCACCAAAATTTGATGCCTGATCCAGACCAAATTTTTGAGCAAGTCTCGCAACGCTTATCAGCTCAATTGCAACTGTGGGTTCGATGTGGGGGATCTGCTTTAACAGAAGCAGGGTCCTTTCAAGAATTAAGGGCTGAAATGCGGGATGTTGGATGGTATGAAGCACAGTTCAGAATCGTTACCAAGATTGGACATTGGCACAAGTATCGTTGTAGCTAACACAATGATTGGCTATTGCTCTCAAATCTTGGGTGCATCTTGCAGGATCAAGACGAGGCGAGCTCGAAATTGTTTATGGCAAGTCTCTGCGAGAATTAGTCGCTGCCACGACGCGTGTCCCAAGTGACCCTCGTAAGTCGCGTGGTATAGTTCCGGCATGGACCTAGTCTAACATCCCCTTCCTCCTGGATAGGCTTTCAATCTACTGTTTAGCGACGATTAACCTAGGACAATTCCTCCATTGCCCGGACTCCTTCGTTCACTCTCAAGCAGCCATGCTCCACCTTGCGGTCCGCTTGCATCAAGGCTAACAGTCGTCTTCCGTGCATCACTAATCACTCTCAAAGTCTCTCCAGCATTTTTGTAGTCCGTCTCACAAGTTACAACAGGTCGCTTCAGACGTGGTGTCTCGTCCTCAGCATAACCGACATGCTTGAGAGAATGAGCTGGTTTAATATCGACGTTCGGAAATGGAAGAAATCCTTCTCTTAAAGGGATCAGGACGACCGGGAAAGATAGCTTCGCCTTGGTATCGTGTTCTTGATGAATCCTCGGTATTCTGAAATGACCTTTCCTTCTTCCGCCGATGAGCCAAGTATCTGACGCCCCTGAGACTTCGTAGAAGAACTCGATATACTCGTTTTGAGATCCAGCACCAGTTTCTGAAGGGATTTCAGTGTCCCAAATCCTGGTCCACTTGATGTCCAAAGATGCTGAGATAGGCTGGTTTGAGGCAGCTATGACCATGTTGGTTGCAGCTGGCGGAGGATCGAGCAGCTTGAAGTCTGCTGTGTGAACAACCGTGACAGATGGTATGTCGACAGGAATGACAATTGATCGACTGTTCCGCATTGACTCGTCCTCGATAGATACTTGAGCCAAAGATATACTGGACTTCTGCTGAACCCAGCTGTGGAGACACTCTTCCATCACCAATGCTGTGTCTTTACTTGACTCCGGTTCGCGACCGAGACCTGAAAAGTGATCTCGCCAATTGATAGACGACAGGATAGAGGTTGATATTTCGTTCAATATAGCCGTTTTCTCAAAATCGTACGAAGAGAGATGTGATCGTAATTCAGCAAGCACGACCGGAACCATGAGCCGGGCATAAGAGTCGAGAGATTTCTTCTCAAGAAACTGAGAAAGGTCTTCGGTCACTGCGTTCTCAATCTCCTCCTCTATACAAGTATAATTTAAAACTAACGACAACGACGATTTCGGGCCTTTTCGTGAACCAATCTCTGGTTTTGAGAGGGATCTCAACTTTGTAATCTTATATAGCATTGTCGCAGGTTGGCGAGGAAATACGACCAAAGGCTTGGAAATTGGAACTCCGCCTTCGGCACCAAACACCTCTGAGCCCTCCAAGCGGGAGCTCAACAGACGGATAGGGCTGGATGTAGATGATGAAATGGTGAATTTGGAGAAGAGAGCTTTATGCTTGAAGACGTCCTGAACGTTGACCCCGAGTGGGAGCGAGATTGAGACCGATGGAGTAGTTGCAAAGAAAAAGACTCCTTTCTCTGTGGTGTAAGTGATCTCTATCTTGAGAGATATCTCGCCGACCTCATGCTCAAGATTGAAAGGCATGACTAGTCTGGATCTCGACTGCTGCTCCATCGCACCGAAGCGAACAATACCAGGCTCAGACTTCTTAAAAATTTCCAAAGATCCGACAAGTAATTTGGTTTCGCTCGTCTGAACCCTCAGTCCTGCAGTTGCTGCTCGGACATGAATCTCGCCACTTGCCACAGTATTCCACCCAGGTAATAACTCGATCTCGAGTGAGCGATTACGATCTAAATGCATGTATCTGGATGCGAACAGCCGCACGTCAAATGCTTTAGTCCTGTGGTAGATCAGAAGCTTTGGACTTCTGAAGAATGAGCCAGCCTTTGTACATGGGACGCTGGCGCTGTTATGATCGTATTGGAGAGTGATGTTGCTAGATTGAAGGATGATTTGGGTGGCGATATACGTCCCGGGAACGAGAGTCTTAATTCATGAATTAACAATAAGGACGCGTGAACATGGAGATATCTTACATTGCTTTTCACGGCCAATTTGACCATCCCTTTCCCGAAAACAGTATCACCTTCCATCTCCAACCATATCTCTCGACTGGTTTCTCCGAGCAAGGACACAATTTTGACTTTGGCTTTATCGATAGTGATACTCTCTGAAAGCAAATAGTGCAGGCGTAGCTGTAAGCCGAAGCTGTCCATCTCAGGATGATATCGAACTGTGTTGTCAACCTCAATATGAGCGAAAAAATTCTGTAGAGGGACGTGCACTTCATGAGGCAAAGTTTTTGTTATCTCCAGTAAGTCTGACAAGTAGGATTCGGTTGGCAACACCTCAGGGCTGAATGTGTTTTTGGAACCTATCTGGAAGGAGGATTTGCGTTGCAATCTCTCCTTCTCCACCATGGCAGATTTTGATAACAGCTTCAGGACTACTTTGACATACTCTTCTTTTCGCTGTAGCTCCCGTAGACATTTCGCGTACATGATTAGCATAGAAAGCTCGACTTGTGCCCATCCACCTTCACCATAGAAGGGTGTCATACGATAAAAGTATGACGCTGCTGCAGCATAGTCGCCGAGGTGGTACTTCAGGATAGCAAGATCGGCCATATTTGACTGGACAGATTGTATGTGGTTTGCAACCGTAAAGTGGCGTAGTGCTTTGTCTGTCAGAGTCTCGTAGAGACGATAAAAATCGTCCTTGTTATCAACAGCAGTCTGAAGAAGCTTATTCTCGATGCCATAGGATGAAGGTGGGATTTTGGAAAGTGTCGAAGCTTCAACAGTGGCAGGCTCCTGGTTGAGATCGATGTCTTCCATCTCGCCTCCACCACTTGAATGGAGATCTTCCATTTCAGCCCAGCCAGAGCTCCAACCTCGCTCCTTACCCACTTGCTCAAGAATACTCCTGGACAGGACATAGAGTTCAGCTCTATGGCCAGCAAGCTGTTCTAACCCTGCTTTCAAAAATGGAGACGAAGCTGCACCTTGCTCTGGGACAGAAGATCTCCTTCCGCCAGGGAACCGACCTGGGCTAGGCGGCTCTCGAGAGCTTGATCGAAGAGCAAGGGAGCTACTCCTGGCGGGATGCATCATTGTTTTGGGTTCTGGTATAGCAGCTTTAGGCTCTTGACCATCGAGCCCTATTCTGCTGCTCGGAGGCGCTAACGTTGATGGAGGAATGGGCAATGATTTTGTGGAAGTTTGTGCAAGGATCTGTTGGGAAATGCCGAACGTAAACGAAGATACAATATTGTCCACAACTTGTGTCATTATTGGGTCAATGATTTCAACTTGTGTGTCTCCTGTTGCATTCGACGCTTGGAATGATGCCGAGATGTCCTCTCTCATGATGCGAGAAATGGACGAGACAAAAGTCATGGATCTTCTGCAAATCTCTCCAAGAACATTGAGGACTTCTGCATCGTCAGCCGGCTGAGAAGCAGGGAGACGAGCAGCAACGCCTTGCAAACTTGATTCTCGCTGCTCTTTTAGCTTTGCAAGTAACTCTTCTTGAGATGACCATGCATTTGCAAGCCGCAATAATAGCGAGAGCTGACGTGCGAAAAGATAGCAGCGGAAATCAAAGATTGAGATATCATTCGCGAGAATCAGTTCTCGGTAGCGTTTCTTTGATGCGTTAAGAGGAATCTCATCATCCTCGTTGCCCGAAAGCTTGGTCGTGGACTGTAAGTCGATTGGTTCGTCACTTTCTGCAGCATCGCCAGCACCCATGTCTCGCAATATGGCAGCTCTAGCCTTTTCTGCCCTCCGCTTGAGATCTTCTGTGTACGGCAAGAAAGAACCACCACGTGCAACACTCGAGCCGGTCGAAGACTGTTCTCTGATGATGGCATCAAGCCCGACCGCCAGCTCATCATATCCTACAAGAGCGTCTTCTACCAGTCCAACGTTTTCGAATCCTCGTGCAAGACCTTCCTTGAGCACGAAAAATGTGCAAAAGTTCCAGCCTGGTAATGACCTTTGTGCATCTTTCTCCCGGATGTCCTCTTCATACTGGCTTACACGCCCATCAAAAGAAGCGAGAATAAGTGATTTGAGTTTCGAAACTAAGTCCAGCCATGCATTCTCATTCTCTTGTGGTGTCTCGGAGTATGAACCTGGAATTGCTGGTACAACACGAGGTAGCATATCGTATGGCACATCATTGATCCCGATACGTATCTGAGCTACTCGGTCTACAGCAGACTTAGACGTGCCATTGAAATCTGCTCGTAATTTCTCCAGAATAGTGGAGGATCCTCCACCACGCCATCTTGGCCCAGATTTTTCAGAGATAGAACTTGAGCCGCCCTCGGAGCTTTTCCCACCTGTTCGAGGTTGTGTCGCCGCAGCCGTATTTGGGACAATAACATGTATGATCAACCACTCATAGGCGTCGTGATTTTCCTGCGGAGTATTCTTCGAGGTGCTTTGAGCTGGTGGTGTATGGTCCTTTATCCATTCCCTAACCTGCCGCCTGGCTTGGTTCTTATACGTGTCATTATCATCGCATCGTAAGAAGAAGACTTTCAAATATGGGGTCTGCCGAAGCCCTGGTATCTGGTGTCTTCGTTCTTTCACTGGTTTGACAGGTCCAGATACAGATGCTGGCCTGTCTCCCGCCGGCTGGCTCAATGCTTGCGTTCGAAAGCCATCGTCACCACTTGCTGCCGAGTCCTCGCTCTTCACTCGGGAAAGACTCGATGTGCTGGCTGAAGCTGGGTTTAATGTCGACAGCGGGCGGATATCTTGCGCGGAAGGTTGGAGGTCTATATGTAGCGTGGATATGGATCGCAAAGGCCCGGAATGGGAATTCCAATGTAGATTTCGCAAAGGTAATCGCGGAAGGAGTCCTGGGGACAGCAGCTGGTAGACTCCATATGGGTCGAAGTACTCGACTGCAAGCAAGCATTAGCAAGAGGAGGGGTGCGAGGATGCTTGGAACAGATACCAGTGACTTTAGAGCTGGATGACGTCTCCTCCATGATTCATATAGGTTTCGAAAAGATCATCTTGCTGTTAGAAGTCGCTCAACTGTCGATCGAAAGAGCCATATTTAATGTGTTTCTCGGATTTCGTTCTCTATTGTTGATACCTGCCACTCTTCACCGCCTTGTTAAATGACTGTTTGGGAAAGGGGGACTTGAGCTATCGTCAGGGAGCCGACCTTTACATAAAATCAGCACTAGTTAAAGTGATTTCATGTTGTATACTCTGGACCTCTGTTCCCTTTTTGACCCTCCGTTTTTTCTTCTTCCGCTGCAAAACTGCCCTCAATTCTGCTACTTTCAGCCTCCCCTCCACCCTGCTTCGATAGCCCAGTACATTTTTGACAGTCTAATATCTAAATCCTGGCATCACTACTCTAGGACAATGAGATATCTTCACACAATTTATTCACTCGAGCACTCATTCACACTTCTCCGAGGCACATTTTGAGCATATCTGAGGTCAGAAATAATTTTATTCGTTAAAACGTGCCTGCGAACAGGAGGGTATCTCAAAATCCTTCAAGCACTACCACTATCTCCTTTTCCGTCATCAATACGAGGCATCACACAACTCATTCCATCGAATTCTCGACAAGCCGTTTGGAATGTCCAAGCCAGACGCCGTCCAAGTCGCCAGAGTCGTCTGAAAACCCCAAGCCAACGCGGCTTTCGTCCAATGTTTCTTGTGTCCCCATACAGCAGCTTCAGCGACGGTGGCCAAACCATTGATAAGGAAGAAGGCCCCAATGCGATACAGCCCTTCTCTATCCAGAATTGGGTATAAGGCATACATGTGGAACAGAGCCATAAGTGTGAACGCGCCAAGAACACCCAAAGAGCGTGCTATCACAACAGGCATTCCGTATTTCGGAAGTCCATATCTCAAAGGCGCATATGCTAAAGAAGTACAGGGCGAGGCGAACGCATTGTGCCATGTCTCGGACCTGAAGTGTCCAGCGTTAGCAAAGACAATCTAGTGCAGTAAAGTCAGGTCAATTACCAAAACCCAGTCAGACTATCTGCCAAGTACAGCGGCCCAAACAACGCTGGACTACTCTTGTATCGGACGGTCAATTGAATGCTTGTCCAGATAATATATATCGCTAGCATGACTTCCCATGCGAGAATCGTCGGAATGTTCTGAGGAAACGCTTGCAGGAAAGCAAAGGCAAGTGTGTGAATTCCAAGTTGCAGAGGCTCATTGAAATTTTCTTGGCTCTTTGGCACCCTGATATGATTGGGAGTGAAGGATTCGTATCGGAGTTCTGTAAGAACTATGAGGGCGAATTTCCAATCCGGCGGTCTCCTCCCAGCTGTGTAAGTAGGAAGATTTTGTCTGCGCGCCCAAATGTCCAAGAGCTTCATTGTACCAATTGCAACTGGAAAGCGTCAGTGGAAGCTGTCCGGGAAGTGCGCTTGTCGAGAGACCTACTTGCGAAATTCTGCAAACATCTTGCAGGCCCGCAGGATATTGGGGCTGCATACGGAGCAATCCAAAAAGCTGCGATTGAGAGGAAAGTCAAGTTTCGGTAGACTTTGTAGTAGCCCTTCGTGTGGAAGTATACAGAGAAGTATAAGAGTTCCGTGGGAATAAGGAGGAAAGCAGCAGCTTTCACAAAGTCATGGCCTAGCTGCTCGACCACGGGTGGCAAGCTGGCGACTGGCATCGGAGGATAAGAGATGTTCATTGTACGAGATGGACCTGTAAACTGGGCGATATAAGCTTATTATTCGGTCCAGAGCGGTTGGCGGACTAAGTTCGTACTCTAATAGATATCACAGTAGTTCTTGCCTTCAATCCAACTTTGTCGTCGTCAGCCAAATCGGAATGGTATTCTGTCGCACAGCGAGGCTGTACCACAAAGATCGCAATCGTAGTTATCGAGATCGTCAGCTTATGACGACCTGAAGCTCTTTCGGGAACCTCGGAAGGCTCTTTGTCAGCCTCGACGATTCGGAGATAGCTCCGCGAGAACGATGAATGGTTTTCGTCTCAATTTTGGGACTACGAGATATGTAGGAAGACGAAAAGCAACGATCCGGGACATGTGTGATACTTATAGATGTGAAATACATACGGAGAGCGATATCAACAAAATGATCGTGCCGGTTATCCTATAAATGGCAAGGTTGGCGTGATGGTAGCCTTGTCTGCGTTGTCAGCGAAAGTTGAAGTCCATGCCCTAAAATATGCACGATTAATGGTCGGGCGTACTGCGGATGGCTAATGATTGGCTGCTTATCAATTGGTCTGTGAAAGCGGAGAAAAACTCCTCTGATGTGCTCGGAAAGTCCGGGTTAGGTCCGCTAGCCGCCACTCAAATATTGCGTTCAATGTACGTTTTGAGGATATAGATTTTGGACAGCACATCTGACGAGATGAGGCCCGACATTGTTTTGACAAGCCATATGTAATCTGGCAATTAGTATTCTACACCGTCTCATTTTTCTTACCAGAGTGTCCAAGAAACCGATCAGCAAAACCATGCAGCAAAACTCCCGTGATGCGATGCCGGTCCTCACGCCTTTTCGTCCCATGCTTATTTACACATAAACCGTCTAATCAAACATGCTCGCTGAAAGTAAAATAATAGTTTACAAAGCTTCGGACAGTAATCATCTTGCTCTATGAGATCGGTGGTCTCTTCCTTTTTTACTCTTGCTCTTGTCCCTGGGTAACTCGATTGGAGTGTCCTTGAGCTGAGCAGTCATGAAGTTCAACATGAAGTCGTCGGTAGAGTGAACAGGTTGACCCCATGCGTTTAGCTCATCCTCCTCCTTAATTTCAAGCACGTCGTTAACATCAATGGCCTCCTCGGTTGGCCCTTGGGCATCTGCTTCTTGTGGTGTCTCAATGCCGGCAGGAGTTGCAGTGGCCGTCGCAGCGTTTTCGTCAAAATCTGCTGCATCAGTCTGCACAATCTCACGCTCAGCCACCTTTGCAGCTGCAACGTCCTCACGGTCTTCAGCTTGCGCAAGAACTCGTGACATTTCAGTATCGTTGGAAGGGCCACCAAGGACTCGATCCATAGCAGCATTGGCAACCGCGTCACCGTCCATGGGATCGCTTTCCGCTGCAAGGACATCACGAACAGCAACTTTGTTGAAGTAGTCCGTCGTGAATTCTCCTTCTTGAATAACGACATCGTCCAACATTCGCTTCTGGTTTGCCTTCCGCAAAATATTGGCTTCAATAGTGTGTTCTGAGACCAATCGATATATATGTACATCTCGAGTTTGCCCGATACGATGACAACGATCTTGACATTGCTTATCCATAGCCGGATTCCAATCGAGATCATAGAAAATTACAGTGTCAGCTCCAGTCAGATTGATACCTAAACCTCCAGATCTGCTAGACAGAATGAAGGCAAGGATGCGAGTATCATTATTGAAACGATCTGTCAGAATCTGCCTCTGTTCGACTTTGGTATTTCCGTCAAGGCGAAGGTACTTGTGGCCGTGGATATTGAGGAACTGCTCGAGGATGTCCAAGACTTTTGTCATTTGAGTAAAGATAAGTGCCCGGTGGCCGCCAGCTTGGAGCTTGCGAAGAAGCTTGTCTAAAGTCTGGAGCTTACCACAGTCGTACTGAAGTAATCGCTTGTCAGGGAATTGGATGGACAATCTCATACGAGCCTCGTGAAATGGATCGATTACGGACTTATCAACAGACTGTTGTACCGTCTGAACTCCTTTCGGTCCAAGTATCAGTGTACTCATGTCCCTCGCGATGACCGGAGGGGTGACACAGGCGAATTTTCGGATTGTACTGTTCAGAGCTTCCGATCTGGAAGAAATTGTTGGGACCATTGCCATTAGGGTTGGAGATCTAGTTTCCAACCAAGTCAACATCTGATCTCTCCGCTTTGGCTGTGGTCGTAAAGGACGGTCGTTGACCCCGAGTGTGAGTCGTTCAATCAGCTGAGTACCGTACATAGGTTTCTGTTGTCGTCGGAGCGCGTTCAAATAAACGGTGTGCTGAAGCTCTTCGAATCGTCCCCACCTGGAAGCGCTTTCTAAGTAGACTAGATTAGACTTGGCAGTCGTCGGATCGAGATGTGTAAGTGCATTTTGAGCTCGAATACGCTGCGCCTCACGCATGTCCATGAGTTGACGCTGAGCAGAATATTG
The DNA here is from genome assembly GCF_001500285.1 of Mollisia scopiformis. Taxonomy (NCBI): domain Eukaryota; kingdom Fungi; phylum Ascomycota; class Leotiomycetes; order Helotiales; family Mollisiaceae; genus Mollisia; species Mollisia scopiformis. The sequence continues at coordinate 596,359 of NW_017263583.1, forward strand.
TGCACTCTTCACCGTCATGGAAGCCGAAAAGCGCTCATGCTTCGTTGGAACTAGATTGAGAAACTCGAGGCTAGCCTTTGTCATGGGGTCCTCTCGAAGAAGGCGCCTCCGTACTAGCAATTCTTTGATTTCGAAATCTGCAATGGCCGATTTCTCCATTGGAAAGGAGGTCATGATAGGACGGTCAACAAACAAATCTGGATGATTGCAAACCTTCCTTAGTTGCATCAAACAATTGATGATGGAAAGGTAGTTGCCTCCGGCAAGGGTTTCTCTCGTGTCTCCACGGCTAAGGAAGCCATCGTAGAGCTCTCTCTGCCTCTTGGAAAGGCGACAAAACTCGACGTGCTCATATTTAGCTGGCATTTGCTTTTCGACATCTGCTTTCAACCGCCTGAGCAGGTAGGGTCGAAGAAGTCTGTGGAGCTTGCTGATGATTTCTCGTGCTTCATCATCCATATGCTCTCGACCGTGCTCAAGGATTTGCTCTGATGGCTTCTTGAACCAATCTTGAAACTCTTTCAGATCCGCAAAACCTCCAACTCCTTGTGTGGTTCCGTCTGGAGGCATCAGGAAATAAAGTAAAGACCAAAGTTCGTTCAAGTTGTTTTGAAGAGGTGTTCCTGTTAAAAGGAGACGTGCTCGGGTATTGAATGTAAGCATAACTTGCCACCGTTGAGAATTGAAGTTCTTGATGTTGTGTGCTTCGTCCAGGATCATATAGTGCCATCGTCTACGCTTGAACACCTGCTGATCATGAATAATGATCTGATATGATGTGATGCATACGTTCCATGCATCTTCGGTTTTCCATCCAAGTCGCTTTCTCTTCCGTTCTTCTTGGGTTCCATAATAAGTCAAGATCTTGAAACCCGGACACCACTTCTTGAACTCCATCTCCCAGTTCAGAATGACACTTGTTGGGACTATGACCAAATGCGGACCCCATGCCTCATGCTCACAAGCAAGATGAGCTAGAAGAGCTATCGTCTGGATCGTCTTTCCCAGACCCATTTCATCTGCTAAAATTCCATTGGTATTGTTGGCATAGAGGCCAGCAAGCCAGTCCAGCCCATAGTGCTGATACTCTCGAAGAGTACCTCGAAGAAGAAAAGGCACGGGCGTTTTCAATTGATTGGCTGGCTGCGGTGTAGCACTTTGAGTAACTTGTCGACTGACTTGCTGAGCATCTACAGATGAAGCAGAGTCCGCTTCAGAGGGTTTGGTCTCCGTCGTCCTGGGTGTGGGCTGACTGCTGTGATCAGGACTAAACACTTCCAGGGCATTCTGTTTTGACGGTGATGGAGCATTCTCAGGCGGGGCAGTCTCGATATCCTCGTTCATTTCAATCTCCTCGATGTCAGGATGTTCTGAGCTAGCTGAGAGTAATTTATCCGTAGATTCGGCGTCACCGGTCTCGCCTTCGTGTTGAGCAACTTCCTCATTAACAGTTGGCATCGGCGTGGTCGGGCCAAGGCCATCTGGTACCAGAGAGACTTCATCTTCTTCGTCCATGTTTTCGTCTTCGCCATTGCCGTTAGATTCTGGCACTACTTGACCAAGCTCAATATCTTTCAATTCAGAAGGTGCTAGGAATCCAAGCATGCCTCGCGCTGTGCTGTCGTCTTCGTCTGCCTCGCTGTCCATATCCTCGTCCTCATCACTGTCTCGATCTTCATCGCTTGAGCCCATGTCATCGTCCATGTCGATAGATTCGTCACTATCGTCAAAAGTCTCCTGCACTCCATCGTTGCTGTACTGGTCGACATCGGTGTTTGGTTCATCGTCCTCTTCGGCCATAGCTTCATCCTGAGATTCCTTGGCAACGTTTTCCAATGCGGCATATTTCTCTCGGAGCTGTTCAACGGTAAGGTGCTCATCGTCTGCCACATCAGCTTTCGGTTGATCTTCATCAACCTCGGAGTCTGTAGAAGATATATTGCTTTCCCTATCTTCACCATCGGAGTCCGCATCTTCGCCGGATGCGGAGTTCTCATCCTCGTCAGACACCTCTGAGTCGTCATCTGTTTCCGTGTGGGCTCTCCGGGCCTGTAACTTCTGCGTTGAAATATCAACAGCCTCGCTCAAAGCCTTCCGCACCCGCGCTTGCTCTTGCACTTCCCATTCCAAAAGACGTCGCCGATTCACTTCGGCTCTCACATTGTCCCAGGTAGCTTTCAGTGTTTTCGCTACGACCATGTAGCGGGCTTTATTAGCCTCCCTTTCTTCAGCCACCAGTTGCTCGGCCGTCTTTGGCTGCCTTCGTCGATATTCATCCCGGCATGCTTCTGCTAGTCGCTTGGCTGCTGCTCGATGCTTTCTTTGTTCTATCTGCATCAACCTCCGGAATTCTAAAGTCGCTCTAACCATGTGGTCCTGATGGGCATATTGTGGTGGAATCGGCTCCGACTCCTCGGGTTGGTAGGCAGTGCTTATACCGGGACTCAGAACTCCACCAGGCTCTGCAGCCTTCTCTGCACGCAGAATAACATTGACATCGATCGCTAATTGCTCAGGAGTATACTCCGGCGGCTCATCTGGGTGGAAAAGACCACCCTGGTCGACGTGTAAGTCTGCACCCTTTTCGAAGAACTCTTCTAAAGTGGCGTATTGTCGCGGTCGGGGCAAAACTAACCCCGGATGAATCAGTGGTAAAGATGGAGGTTTGACACGAAATTTGATTCTAGCAAGCGCCGACTTGGGACTTGGAGCATGTGGGCTGTCAAGTTTGGGTAGCTGTGGACGTGGTTGCTCCTCATCGTCAACTATCTCGGTAACCCTGCCTGAACGTCGAGCTTTAGGTTGACGAGCTGGTACTGGAGGGGCTGATTGGGGATTCTTCGGCGTAGATGACTTGGCATTCGAGCGCACAGGAGTCGCTGGTTGTTCGCTAGGCATAGACTTTCGATAGGGCCGCTTGGGAGATGTTGGTTTGGCTGGGGATCTCAGAGATTGCTGGGAAGAATTCGTAGCAGCGGCAGGTTTCTTGGATCCAGTGACTAACGTAGCAGGTATTTTCCGTCCCTGAAACGGTGTGGTGTGTCCGTTCACGTTAACATTTTTGCTTTTGGCCGAGTAGGTTTTCTGAACCGCGCCTCTTGTTTGTCTCTTGTTCGACGGCGGTTGTAGCTCGAGGGGTATATCGTTCACGCGCCCCGATTTCCTTCTGCCATTTTGTGTGAATGAAGAAGGCCCCTCTGCAACGGCTTTCTTCCAAGGTGGCGATTCGGGTTTCCGTTTCGAAGGCGGCACGCTCTCGCTGACTCGACGCCTCTTGCTGGGAGGCTCCCCTTCCGCCGTATTCTCGTCGTGATGTCCATTCGATTTTGGCACGTCGTCCTCGTCTAAAGGTATATCTAGTTGCAATATTGGATCAGTTATGTTGTTGCGAACAGCTTCACAGAACGAAGCATACCATATATTTTTTGGTCTTCTGGCGTATTCGACGCGGTCTGTGTCATAATTTCGTGAGAGGGGGCAAGGCACTATCGTGTATTTGATATTCATAACATTTGGGTCGACAAAAATTACTTCGGAAGATGCGTAATGGTCTCAGGATCTCTAAAAAGTGATCCGCGCATGTCCAGAGGTTCTGTGTCGCCGCCTGTTGACAAAAACGTGGGATTCTGATGTTGTCAATAGTGATTTTCTTTCCGGCAGGGTTGGAGTAGTCTAGTTCTAGAGTGGTGTGAGAGTTAAGAGCTAGGGGAGAGATTTATCATCATTAGCTGGGAAAGTACAGGGGCTGAGCACCAAAGAGTGATAATCACAGCTCGCTTCATTCTAAACACACGTTGCTGTCTGAATTGTAAGGCATCAATGAGGCACTCGCTAATGTGCTTCTGTATCTCGACTCCCGACTGCATACGAGCTTGAACGAGAGAGTGACTTCAATTCAATTGACCATTCTCGGCGACAGCAAAGGTGCAACTCCCGCGTAACCCTGAACCAACATTCTTTATTAGTCTAACACTCCTCGCAGATGCTTTCCCGACGAATTGCGACAGCACGCCCGCTCCGAGCTGTCTTGCCGATTGCTCGACGAACAGCTCTCATTCAGCAACGAGGGGCTGCACAAGCTACATCTTCTGGACCTGATTACCCTTCACTGGTTAGTAGCAGATCCCTCTAGAGGTATAGATCGTTCACTGACGTAGCATCTGCAGACTGATGCCGAGGATCCTGGAATGGTTCGTATATGTACATCTTCTCTCGAGCACGATCTGACCGATTGCATGTAGAACGGAGGCTATATCAATCCTCCTCCAGTCAAACGCCAATTCCGTGATCCTCATGCAGACTGGTGGGACAAGCAAGAACGACGGAATTATGGGGAGCCAGTACACGAGGACAATGATATTCTGGGCATGTTCTCACCCGAGGAATACACTCACACCACGCCGGGCAAAGGTCTCTTCCAAATGGGTTGTTTCGTTGTAGCTGTATTTGGACTTTGCAGCGTGGTTGCATTGAACTATCCAGACAAGCAGTCTGCACCGAGGGAATTCGAAGGCGGATTAGAGAGGGAGTTGGGTGGACCAAACGCTGTCAGGGTGAGTTTGTGAAGCGTTCTGTCCAACTTATCACTAATTGTTCCTAGGCGAGAGCTCCTGGTGATGAATAGATGAAGGATAGCGAAGCTGTACATAGGAGCACACAAGTCTAGGAGCTTTTGGCATTTTAATTTGTCAAGCACGCGAACCAAACACCAAGTGCTGTTTATGACGTGGGAGCGGCGTTCAATATCAGAGTAAAGCAAAGCTACGCTGAATATCGAGTTTCTGAATGGCTATGTATAGGTGATGAATTCCAAGCGTCGTTCAGATTGGACTATTTGCAAATGGTAGTAGATATGAGCTCAGATCATCAGATTTTGTATTGCTTCTGAACTGATTGCAGAAGGAATGCCCCAAAATTCATAGAAATGTTGATTTTCTTCGTACAAACTAGTTGTTGGTGTTCCTTGGGTAGCAGGTTTCGCTTTCCCCTTTCGGCAATACTACCTTGCTCCTTCCCTCAAAGACAACCAGCCTCACACCTGCCTCACATCTCCACATCTCCAGTTCTATTCTTCTCACAATTGGAACCCTCTTCGTTCCTCTGTACGTGACGCTTTGGTTTTCCGTAAAGGGGCGCTCGCAACTTTACGTCCTATCAAACATTTGGGCTCTCTTAAGTCGAGTTACTTCAATCGACTACCCAAGATGCGGTACCAGAACTGGGATGTTCTTGTGTTCCCAGATCCAAGCAAGATCCCTCTCCAGGAGTTCAAAACATCCTGCCAAGTCATTCAAGATCCAGGTGAGTTACCAAGAACTCTGGAAGAGTCATTTGGGACACCTCACTGACTTCAGATCAGAATCTAATAACTTGCAATTCAACCCACAATTGCTTCCTACCATCACATCATTCATTCCGGGTCTTCCTGCTGGAACCCCATTTCGTGTCTCTATTCATTGCTGGCAGAATCCGGAGATTAGTCGAGTCTTGAAGGACTTGAGAAAGCCCTCGGACATTGTTCTCTTTGAAGCTCGCTTATTCATTGATGGAAAGATGGCAGCGTGAGTGCTTTGAGACTACCGCTGTAACTGCGACACAATTGACACCCTACAGCTCGAAATGGTTTGGTCAAAATGGACCTTGGCCCACGGTTATTGATTTAAGCATTGGTATTGCCACAATACTTCAGCTGGGTCAACATAACACTGATACATTTTAGATTTGGACAAACATGGTGATTTTGAAAGACTAAAATTTCCAGCATTTCATCGTGAGCTGCTTTCACAAAGTTACTGGAATCCTGCGGACGACCTCGGTCGTCTTAAAATTGTGATCTCGGAGGGCTTCTCGCGAGAGGGATTAACATATCCTTTCGAACGCATCAAGAACATTATCTCATTCTCTTTCCAGCATGCCCCTCTAGGTACGTTGATGAGCCAGCAATTAAACATCTATCATACGTCTAGATTCCTATGCTAACGTTAGCTTATGCAGATGTTCTCGAGGCATCCTCAATCGCTTGGCCAAATTCGAGCATGTGGCGTCAAGTGTCTATTATGGGACCGTATCTAGCACAACAGCTTTCACCAAGACGTGAAGTCGATGGTGTCGAAGCTCACAGCCATTCTCCCCGACAAAATACAGCAACAAGAGCTCCATTCCCACCTCCAGGTGTTCCATTCCCACCACCAGGCTTCGGATCGATGCAACCTCCCAACCCTCCATTGTTCCAGAGACAACCTGCTTTCGACCCCTTTACTGACCGGTCCGAATCGATGCCGCCCTCTTTCACTCACTGGCGCCAACGATCATCTGCAGATGTCTCAATGCCTGACTATGCAACAACCCGTGGAAGTAGCAGCCGTCAAGTTTCCGATCCAATGCAAGGCACAGAGGCTACCAATCCAGTATTTGAGACCGAACAGAATCCTGGAATATACGAGTCCCTGATTGAAGCCATGGGCCCTAAGGCACCTTCCAACACCCCAAAGACAGGAGCAGGAACCCCGGTAACCGCACCAACTACAGCAAATGCTGCAGTATCACGCAAATCGTCAACGTCTGGAGCTGGTGACCGAGTTGACAGCGACTCCATCGAGAGAAATCTTAGAGCTGCACTTGGAACTGCTCTTATGGCAGCTAAGTCTGCGCCTGACTCAGAAGGCCAAACTCCTACCCTGACGCTAAAGCCAATCGCTATAAGCGGTATCAAGGGCAGGAAAGAGAATATGCAGGACTCCCCTCTTGGACCTGAGCCTAATGCTACGGCCAACGAGAATGGAGTCAGAGTGGTCTCTCAGACTTTCGTCACAACTAACAGTGCTGGAACCAAGCGATCCCGTGTTGTCACTCCCGCATCCGCTAAGGTTATTGACGATGAGGATGAGCCACGTACCTCTCCTTCTCTCAGAAAGGCATCTCGTGGTAGCGTCAAACAGGATGATAAGGAGAACGAGAGGAGAGTCTACAGCGGAGTCGAGACCATCTCGACGTGATTTTCTATGAATGATGGGCTGCGATTCATTCGTCTTCCTTCCTCGATATGATTTGCGTTGAGTACATCATTCTTTCCTATACTGTCTATGGGTCAAGAGGAGGGATACATACATGATACGGTATCAAGTAATGGTCTGTCGGGTTATTGTTGGACGATATGTCGTCGAAGTCACTCATTCTACCTCGAAAGCAGAACTTGGTCATAAAACCTTTATCATTAGAAAACTATTGTACATCCCTCTCAATTGACACCTGTAACTTCCTTAACCTAGTATCAGAACCACTCCTTTTTCTGAATGCTCCGGTTTTCTACTGTGATTGTGTCCGTGTTGTGTCTTGAGATGGTTGCATCGAGCGGGTATGATTCGAACTGCGTGGGTCGACAGAACAATAAAAGATTGAAGAAATAGACGCCGACGCTCTATGCCATGCGATCCATTGGTAGCAAATCCAAACCAGAAAAAAACCCATGGCCGTATAGTAACCTCCCTAATCATTAACCCAGAAAAAGATGATGAAAAGAACGTCAAAGGTTTTTTTCTCTTTCATCAATCAAAATCGTTTTACGCCTCCGCAATGCCGTTCAGTCAGTCTTTCGTGTCGCAACTTTCAAAAATCAAAATCGTGCCGCCGCCCGTATATATGTGTATGTGTGTTTGTGTGTACAAGGTGGGTGTTGGAGGAGAAAAGAGAAGGATTACTTCTTCCGGCCCGAGGCGCCGGTGGATGTTATCTTCGACGTGGACATCAGGTCGCCGATGTATTTTTGCAGGAACTTGTTGTTGTTGTCTAGCTTGTCGTGTTCTTCTTTTACGGCTTCGATGCGGTTGAAGATTTCTAGGAGGGAGATTTGGAGGGTTTTTGCGTGTCTGTTGGGAAAGAAAGGCTTGTTAGCATATATAATTGGGATTTGATGAGCAGGTAACGTACTCGTTCAGTTGTTCTCGGGCTTCTTCGCTCATCTTCTCCAGGTCTTGACTGCTCCGTCTCGGACTCATGGCTCGGGCATCATCCTCGTCGAACTCCTCGTCGTCTTCGTTTAGTTCCACCTTTGGGTGCTCTCGCGGTACTATTATCGTGCCACTTGATTTCCGCGAGTGGAGGCGTGGGCGTTTGGGTTGGAGGCTGTTGGGGTTGTCTTCGTGGACTGAGGATGATGATGAGTTGGTTATGGATATGTCGGATGTGGAGGAGGGGAGCGTCGTAGGTGGTTGTGGTGTCGACATTATGGAGAGTTGGATGTGTGTATGAAGGAGACTCGACTGCTTTCTGGGCAGTGAGTGTATGTAGGTAGTGTCTGTCTCTCAAGTCGAGATACCAGAGGTTGATACAACTCGTGCTGTGCCGTTCTCTTCGGTGAGAGACTTGAGGAATTTTCGAGGGTGTGTGGTGGGAGGCTCAGAAAGAAGGGACTCGAGCTACGGGAACAATTGCATCGCCTACCTGCATGCGGATGGAGAAGAGGCAGATGGTGGCTTGCTTCGAGGATGAGGAGTTGGGAGTAGTAGTGGAACCCAGGTAAATTATCGAATATCCTGTGTAGTGTAATGTGTGGTGGTATGCCTTTAACCGTATTTGCGCTTGACTCCTGGTTCTATTCCTCGTCTTCTCTTTCTTGGGAAGCGGTTTAGAGCAGTGAGTGGATGTGTGGTTGGGGGTGTGGACCCTGATATTGCGCGCGGTGGCACAAGTTGCAGTGGATTGCAGACTCGCAGTCGTGCGTGCAGGGATGGGATTGAGAAGGCGTCGATCTCCTTTTGCTCCACACACAACCCTGGGACGTCCGAAAATGTTGCCGGCGGGCGACGGTGACGGTTGGTGGGGGGGTTGGCTTTGCTTGGGGGCAGTGGGTTTGTGTGACAGTTGGATTTGAGAGAAACATGGTCACGGTGACGCTGATGATGCTCCCCGGCGCCTCTTCTACGGACCAACGCTGTCCTTTGGTATGGATAGGATTCCCTCTTAAGGATGCCCTGGCCCCATGCCGATGGTGATCTCTGTCTGAGGTTACGGTTTTATGGTCATAATTGGATTGACATATACTTTCACTCCTCTTCCTCTTCCCCAGCCGATACGATTGGTCTCTCGTGCGGCGGAGAGTCTCAACGCACACCTTGCTCTCCTTGCTACCGGTCATCGTGAGGCTGGCTGTCTCCCAGTATGATGCTGGCGAGCTGGTGAAGTCCCAGCGATTGGGGAGACTCCTAGTTCGTGCCTTCAATTAGACTTTCAGGGGCATCGACACTGCAGCTGAAGCCACATGTGACCTCTTTCCTTGTACTTGGGCTTGTAGTTGCATAATAGACTACTGTATCTGTCTAGCAAACATCTATTGAATCTGCCCTCAATAAGCTTCAATTCTCGCCTTTTCTTTCTCTCTTTTCTTCTCCTTTCATCCCACCCTTGGCTGCGTTCATGTCCATTCTTGAAGATTATTATTTTCGTTGCTGCTGCGAGGACCCATTTCTTCCAGCGCCTACCCGGCAATGCCACCGAGACAGGGACCCACGTCACTGACATCACTTTGCCTCACCTCGTGAAGATCTGCCAACGCCATACCCGTTCCCCCCAACCCACACAACCCACCCCATCTCAGCGAGGAAGCCCGTTGCACGATCAACGCACACAATTACCACTTTGCCTCACACCAGAAACTCGGGAGCCAATCTCTGAAACGAGAGAGAGATGATATGCACCACACCGTGCCACCCGCTGCACCAGATGCCTGAGGGCAGCAGAAAGAAAGGAAAAAGGCTCTGGTTACAGTAGCTTCATGAACTCATTCCTCATCCTGACAAGTGTCTCTAAATCTTCCATCACTCGTCAGTCGCCAGCCTCTTTGAAGACGAATGAGGAGCGTGAAGCAGCGTTGGGCCCCTCATCATGCGTTCCCCACCTTCCATCTTCTACCGTTGATCTGTTTGATTATTTCTACATCTGGGACTGGCTGTTTGTCCGTGCTGGAGACCCAGCGGCCTATGAGGATGGCAGGAGTACCATGCCGGAGGCAGAAATCTACATTTCCAAGTTTTGGCCCGAGGGTCAATCATGGGATTCTTCATAAATTACTGCCTCCATTATTATCTTCTCTGACAACTGGCGGTGGAGGATTTCCTTTGCCTCAATTTCAGCCTTTCCATCCTTGCCATTTACATATATTATCATCGTCAGGAACAAGGCAGATGGGTTGTCGACCTGTCAAGAGTTAACGAGTCGTCGTGAACATGAGTAAGAAAATGATGTAGGACCTGCGTGATGATGAGGATCATCGGTTTGATCAGCCTTGCTTGTTGGCAGCTCCTTGGTCACGGTTACCGACTTCCCTCGGTATGCTGGCGACCGCCGTAAGAGATTGGGAAAAATCTACTGCAGGTGCAAATTTCGACATCTTTCTTCAGAGTTGCAAATGTCATGATCTTGCAATAACTTCTCTTGGCTGTAAAGCTTGAGTTCAAATAATATATCAAGGGGCGTTCTTCATCACCGAAAAGAGACCCTAAATACTGCCAGAAAAAGTTTCTTCAGATGAAAGAGGCGGGGCTGCATTATAGACGGTGAAACGATCGTCATAATTCTCCTCTATCTCTACTGACTGTTTCAATCCTTCAGTTCGGCATCTTTGGTGCATGGCTTCCGACAAGAGTTCCCACTCCTCGGCAGCGCCATCCCGCGGCCACGCTTCGTTTCAAGCAACAAGAAACCGTGCTTGGTGTGGAGACCCCTTTTCTTCTTTTTGAGTTTTATGCTCGAATCCCCGTTGGATCTTTTCCTTTTCTTACGGTCTACCCCTCAACGCCCGTGCGAGTCGTGACAAAAAAGAAATCTTCTCTCATGATGATGATCTTTCGGGCATCAGAATTACTGGACATGGAAAGTCCTCCGAACAAAAGTAATTCGGGTATTCTCAAGTTCGCAAGGCTCGAGCTCCTTTTTTTGGTAGTTCAAAGATGGGCAAGTCATCTTGCTGACTTCGCATAAGGCTACGCTACCTTGGCAGAATGCTCGGGCTTCCTTCCATCTTCTGGTGAGGGGATCGTCACTTTCTCTCACCGAAGGACCAGGAGCAGGAGCTCCGCCAGTCTGCAAGGCGAGTCGAAAGCAAGGAATGGATCAATCGCATACCGGAGAAAAATTGGGGAGGTCAAGTGTTGCATTCTCCACGTCTCATGCTTCTCGGCGCATTCCCACTGTTCTGATGCCCAACTCACGTTCAGGTGATGCTTAGTTACTGCGATGTTTCTCTTTCGATGTACAACGACGGTCAGAATGGTCCGTGCCGGAGCATACTCACCGTGCTCTGGCAATCACATGGTGCTATTCATAGATCCATTGGACAGAACTCCAGGCGTCGGGAATTAGAGCCACGATTTCGGCAGCAGGTAGTATTCCTAGGCAGGGCTGCGATGGAGGTTTAATCAGATTCGAGTTCGAATCAAACTTCTTGCAAAATCGTTGGTCCTAAGTCCTAGCCATGTAAGATTACCTTTGCTTAAGGTTGCATCAAGGTTCGGGACTACAAGCCCATCCAAACTTTGCTTTCACGACATGAATCAACACAACAATACGAGTCTGGTGTCAGCTTTTCGATCAGCTCTTGGAGGGTCGCGTGCTTGATGGCAAGTCCAGTCCGGAAGTCTGGAAAGCTTCGTCTTGAGAGATGCTGTCGTAGATCAGCGCTCCACGGACGAAAAGGTTCCTCTTTTCAACCGATACTGTCCTGAGGCCGAATGATTCCAGTGACTGGATCTTCTCAAAACTTTAGCAAGTGTAGCGGGGATGACGGCTGCCTGTTGAGTTCTTAAGCCGTGAGACTCTAATGCAAATGCTTTTTGATCGAGTGTGTTGCACGCGAAGCCACGACACGGATACTCTTTACAAAGATACAAAGAGCTGCACTCGTCGCAACCAGGAAAGATTTCATTCCCGTTCAGGCTGAAAGTTAAGTAATTCTGTCCTAGGATTTGTGAGAGTTTAAATAAGTCAAAAGCCAAGTGGATGGTACAAAGGTTTAAGTACACCGCTTCAGTGGACTCTCTTGATCATATGTCTGTTTCTTGCTACTCGTTTATCCCACATTGTCTTAAAGAAGAGAAGAACTTATGCTGCTTCAAAGTACTCAACTGCAGACAGACTTCTGATCTTGAGACAGATTCTATCTATACACTCTCTTCAAACTGAAGCAGCATGCCTCCATATTCCTAGCAAGCTAACATATGATCAGGGGGGTGCACAGCACAAAGGTTTAAGTAAAGGACCAGGATCAAATGGCTTCCGTCATGACCCAAACGTCACTTCCATTTCAGAGATTTCGGTGCAATTGATCGCATACCAGGACTTAGGAACGTTCGTCGACAGCGGCTTGGATATCTGCGACGATATCGACTCGAGGTCTCAGACTAGTGCCTCCGATCCAGAGCCACATTTTAGAACCAAATTCAAGCCCCACCAGCAATAACAACAGCCGGTCCTCCCACAGCGAAGAGCCTCTCCTTCTTCATCAACAATGCACAAATCACCGTAATTGCAGCGGCAGAAATACTAATGATATAAACCCGACTCATAGCATCCGTAATCGCCCTCGTCGCCTCTCTCTGCAAGCCCGGACTCAAAGACCTAAACAAACTACTCTGCGTCCCCGCAACTGCACTCCTGATATCATCCTGAGAGAACCCCAAGCCTCGCAACACACGACCTAGGTTCCTCATCGCAACACTCTGGAAGATCTGCCCGCCTATCAATAGACTCCCCAGCTGGAACCCCAGCTGCGAAAGATTGAGCATCGAGATAGCGCGTTGGACGTCGAGCCCCGAACCCGTGCGCGTCATGGTCGTGACGCCGCCGACGGTGTAGCCGGCGTTGAAGACTAGTCCCGTACCGGCGCCGAGGATGATGCTGTAGCCGTAGATGTTCGGGATGGGGGTTGAGGTGGTGACGGTGAACATTGTGGCGCTGCCCGTTGTCATGAGGATTCCGCCGACGAGGTATACTGCCCAGCTAAGGAAGCAATTAGTGTGTGGAGGTGGAAGTGAGGGGAGGGGGAGGCATTACTAGTAGTTTATTCTTGGGAAGAGAGCCCCGGAGGCCATGTTCATGGCAGCTAGGAAGGTGATGTAGGGTAGTAAGCGGACGGCAGCCATGAGTGCCGAGTCACCATGCACAAAGGCGAACCAGAGGGGAATGTAATATACCGGAACATATATGTTAGCCACAGCAGCAGCCATGGTGAGGTTTAGTAGCACCAGCGTCCTATCCTTCAGAATGTGTTTTGGGGGAAACATCTGCTCTTCAAGGGTAGTGAACAGGACAAAGTACTGCTGGAGAAGCATCAGGATGAATAACACTCCTGAAACGACGAATGTTGTGATTGTACGACCATCGTGCCAAGACCAGATTGAACCTGCGAACGTCAAGGCCATGGTGAAGGATACCAAAGCTCCAGTGGCACAAAGGAATCCTGCCCAGTCCAGAGATTTGAATTTCTTGAGGGCGGAGAGATCTGGAGCGCCTGGTGGTTTGACTGGAGGGAGGTAGAAGACGTATACCGGTGCACATAAGGCTGCAATGATACTGACAGCATCAGTAAGCAATAGGGTAAGTGTCTAATTTGTCAGTAACTCACAGATTAATATAGAATGCCCACCTCCAAGTCGCAGAAGATGTAGAGAAAGCCCCTCCAACTACAGGACCAAGAACGGCACCTGTTCCCCAGACCACACCAATTCCCGAGATGTAGCGGCCACGTTCTTTTTCGGAAGTGCAGAGGGAGAAATAGTTGAGAGTACTGGAACTATGTTAGAAGCACTCGGACGAGATTTTTGACCAACATACCCGAGGAAGATGCCAGTCCCACCAACGCCAGCAATCATTCTGCCGACAATAAGGCTATCCATGCTAGGAGCTGCACCACATACCACAGACCCGACTTCGAAGAGAAGGATACTCGAGATGAAGAGAATCTTGAGGTCAAAATTATCATAAAGGGCAGCCCTGCAAGAGAGAAAAATCAGCTTTGGATTCACACCAGAGGAAACAGGATCTTACGCAGGCAATATCGCACATACAGAGCCCAGAGGGAATCCGGTACCAACCCAAGTGAGACGTTCAACATTGTCGAATCGTTCGACGATAGCCGATTGGATGTCTGCAGCGATTGTAGAATCGAGACCATAGATGAGGGCCCCGGTATAGAGAGAGATGCAGACTAGGACCCATTTGAATCCATTTACGGTCCTCGGGCTGTTGTCTTCGTTCTGTTGTAAAGACTCTTCGGGGCTGTGTTTGGATTCTTTGACGCTTTCGCCAGAGTGATTCCTTGAGTTTGGAAAGACACCATCTTCGACATCCTTGGTGGGATTCATGGCAGATTGGGTGGGCCGGCACGGAAGGAAAATGGAATGAGGAGAAAATAGGACTGGTGATCTTGCTAAAGGCAGCTGTTGAAGGAGTGCATGAATGTTCCTTAGTGTGCTGGAATTGAATCACAGCGCGCCATGACATGGGATTTAAAGACAGACCTAAGTTGACTTCGATCTATCAGAATTACTATCTGTGATGTTGCATTGACAAGCAAATCCACGGCCAATTTGGCCAACTGTAGCTCCCACCTGCCGTGATGAAACTTCGGGAATCAAGAGACAGAGCATAGTGAGGGCAAAGAACTTTCGCTGATATACATGCATTTTTGGTGATAATCCCCCCTATGGATGATAAAACCTTTCGGACTTTGAAAGATCGGGCACAGCAAACAGCTTTTCGCGGGTAAAATCATTTTTCGGTAGCAAAAGCAGCACAAAAGGACAATCAATACCCGCAACGCAATCTCTTTCAGCCATATCACGACCCACTGTCTCTTAGGTTCGTCTCAACATGGTATGCGTTGAAAGAAGGTTAGTCCGTGATATATAATCACATAATCACGGCCAATTTCGCCGGCTCCACTTTGTTAGCGAGAAGTGGAACTCCGCTATTCAGGAGGAATGCACAGAGAAGAACTCGTCTGAAATCAAACAGAGATTATATGCTTCATTAACTAGAATAAAATTGTCGTCCATGTAAAGTTGAAGCCATGAACTCTGGGCAACCGTCCGAGTCGTGGACGTCCCTTGAAGGTTCATCGTCTGGAACGATGCGACTCTGCGGAATCTGTCATAAACCATTCTTGAAAGGTTGATTTCATACTTCCCTATTAGGATGAAAGGTTAACAATCGAGTGCTAGAGACATCGTATAACCGACACATCTCATACTGTCGCCGTACCCAAACTCGTCCTCGCACTCGTGTAAGATCATGCCGAGCGTGTAGTCTAGCCAAGACGAAATGCAACTTCCACTCTCCATGTTTGCGATGTACGAAAAGAGACCTTGATTGTGTGTACGACACAAAAGTGTCTGCTTCCACAAGTACAGCCCAAGTGGACGGGGAAGACCAAGCCCAGATCGATACTTCAGACTTCCCTCCGACGTCTTTGCCGGGATGTGACTTCAACTTGAATCATATGTTCACACCTGGCGGAGCAATCGACACGGATGAATCGCAATTGCGAGTTGACATGGACTGGAATACACTTGGGCTCACTGCTGCTGACTTGGAACTTCCTAAGGATAGTCTACCCGAACTTCCATGGTCTACATGGACCCACCGAGACGAATATGCACTCATCCTTTCCGGACACTCAGATCCCTCTGAGCGACCATATTCGGAATATTTGTCTCCAGTCCCGACATCGGACCCGGTCTTGCAATTCACAGCAAACATGCTCATACAGATGCTTCGTGCTTTCCCACAGATGATGCTTCGCAGGGAGACTCTCCCTGCTTTCATACATGGGCACTGGTATCGTCCCTCAGGTACCACAGGCCTCGCTTTGCCTGAGCCATTGGTCAACTGTATGGGGCTAGCACAGGTTTTTGCTGCTCACAATCCCGAGAGCAAGCCATTTCTGTGGCGAACAGTCAAGACGGAGCAACGCTCCTTCATTGAAAAGGTTCGATTCCAAGTCCATATGCTTAGATGTCTGACAGCCTATCAATCTGAGGTTTCCAGTCCAACTCCAGCACATATGAGCACTTTCTGACAGTATCAAACTAGACGAGACCACGGCTAATTCTCTGAACAGCAAGATAAGCGCCAGTTCTCAAGGGATGGCTTGCTTGCAGCTGTGCAAGCTCAGATCATTTACATCATTATGAAAGTAACTGACAACTCAAAATTCGAACAAGACTTGAATCTCGAAATGATAATCACTTTCCAGGTAACCCATCTCTTACCCGTGCTGGTACAATGTCTAATTGAGACAGGCACTTTGTGAGAGCTTCAGAGAGCTGTGCAATGAACCATTTTGCCAGGACGAAAGAATGTATCCAAGCTTTAGCTGGGAAGATTGGGTGTTTGCCGAATCAAGAAGAAGGTGATCTATGATATCCACTGTCCAATGTCTATTTGACACCCTACTAACAGTGGCCTGATAGAACAGTTTTGGTGTGGTTCTTGATCGCTCAAACGGTTCGCATCAAGATTGGTGTACCATGCGATGCATTTGAGGATTTCCGAAATCTTCCCCTCTGTTCTTCCAAGTCACTTTGGGAAGCAAGAACGCGTTTGGCTTGGCAGTCAGAG
This sequence comes from Mollisia scopiformis, assembly GCF_001500285.1. NCBI lineage: Eukaryota > Fungi > Ascomycota > Leotiomycetes > Helotiales > Mollisiaceae > Mollisia > Mollisia scopiformis. The sequence goes on from NW_017263583.1 coordinate 612,970, forward strand.
TATGAAGTGTACAAGAACATGCAGCGAACGGAACTGGAAAGCTTTGGAGATCTTATCGATGCCTACAAAGAAAGGGACGTAGGGGCAAACCAACTAAGGCTGGATGCTTGGATTGCCAGAGCCGATAATCTTGGTGTCTTGCTTAGTCTGGGCGCGGTAATTGCTTCTAGAAAGGAAGGATGAGCTTGTTCCCTGTTTACTCTGAGGTTCCTGATAGCGGATTGAACTAGCTCACCCCTTCAGCTGTGAGACGCAGGGCCATGCATATATGTTGTGGCTCCTTCATCTAAGTTTGCTCTGCCCAAATTGGTACTGGAAGCTTGATGGGAAAATACGCTATGAAAAGAGTGGACGGAGTCTAATTGAGGTTACATGAATTTGATGCAGTAGGTAATGTTGCTCAACTCCCTCAAGACTCCTTGGATATTTCTCGGTACCTTCCCAAAGAAGGGGTACCGCTTCACTAACATAAAGTGACCTCGTGGATACCTTAATTATCCGCAACGCTTTGCAGAAAAAAAGTGTTCATTTAGCCCTACGGGAGCAACGCCTCGTTATAGAACGACATAAAGTCGATAAAACACTCGTTATTTTAACCTATATTTAATAAGTAAAACTCGTTGTTTTTATCGATGAATAACGAGTACTACTCGTTATTTTTTAATGAAATTATTAACGATTCGAAGTCGTTAATGCCATCTAAAAATCTAGCACTTTAGAGAACGACAATATGTAGTTAAACATCGAGTTTAGCTACTCTAAAGTACCCCCTTATTTCACTTCCTAAATATGCCACTACGCCCAAATCTCATTTACTTGCCCTCCTCTCAAATATACCACTATTCCCAACTTTTAGTACTCTAGCATATCCACCTATTTTTCTATCCTTTTATATGAACCGTTCGTACTCGCTATGCTCTAGCCCTAAAAACCGAGTTAGATAAGGTATTAAAAGGAGTCGATATACGTACTTGCAAAGAGTCCAGGAGTCTAGGAATCTAGTGCCAAGAGAAAGAATCCAATACCAAGAAAAAGTCAAGTGCTAGGAGAGAGTCCAGTGCCAAGAAAAAATCTAAGTCCAAGATCTAAAGGAATGCAACTAATTATACTAATAAATACAAGTTATCATAATAATATAGTGTAGTTGATGATGCAGTGCAGCTGATAATGCAGTGCAACTGATAATATAATGCAACTAATAATACAGTATAACTAATAATGCAGTACGTAAAGATAGAAATAATAAAAAACTTCTAAAGTAAAAGGCCACGTTACAAAAGTGAAAGGTGAACACGCCAAAAAAAGCTTAAGGTAAGCATAGAGCATGTAAACAACCTCGATTCAGCCAATAAAAAACGCGTCTGACCCACTATCCGAGCTCTTGAAGTCTCCACTCTACTGCAAAAGTTGCACCCTTTCATGATTCTCATTCCTTTACTTTAAATAAGAAACTATCATAAAATATAATACAATACAGTACCAAAAGTGTAAGTGCATTACTCACTACTACTCAAAATAAAAATATACTCTAAAATTATAACAACAGTGAAATCATGACAACAGTGGAATCATAACAACAGTGGAATCATAACAACAGTAAAATTATAACAACAATAAAAGCAATGAAAGCAATGAAAGCAATGAAAGCAATGAAAGCAATGAAAGCAGTGAAAGCAGTGAGAGCAGTGAGAGCAGTGAGAGCAGTGAGAGCAGTGAGAGCAATAGGCGTAGTGATAATAAAAGTTCCAAATTAATAAGCATATATTGATAAATATGGAGTATAATGAAGTAGTCTAGTATTTTTGCAGTGTTTCCAAGCATTAATTAACAATATCACTCGTTAATTAATTATAACTACTCGTTATTTAGCGTACCAAGTCGTTCTATAACGAGCCGTTGCTCCCGTAGGGTAGGTGAATCACATTTTCGATCAAGTTCCTTCTGTTTTTCTTATCAAAAGCAATACTGGCTACTTCACTGTACACGGAACGGCCTCGTTGTACATTATTCACCCGCAAAGTTTTGCGGGCAAGAAGTGTTCTTGCAAGCTATATATATGACCGTTTTTTCTTCTTCCTCTCCTTCTCTTCTACAACAACAAAATAACCTTCACACCTTTCAACAAACAAAAACAAAGGCCGCCTGAAACTTACGATGGCTCACCACAATGTCAACTTTCTCACGTTCCTCGATCAAATTGTAAGCACCCTCCTTTACACCACCATATGATCGAAGCTTCGCGAGGCGAAGCGAGGCCTCGTGAAGAGAGGTGAAGTGATGTTCATTAACACTTTCACGTAATTCACACTTTCGCGTATTTTATAGGGGGCAGCTTTCAATCAAGACTTCGGCTAACCCCTATGTTCTACAGCTTCCAGATCGAAGATCACCCGATGTCAGACAGAACGACATCGTAGGCAATGCGATCAGAAACACCATCGACTTCTGGACTAGTGGTCTTGACATGAGCAATTACTCTGCTCATGTTCTTGTCATCGCCAACGAACTCATCTCCTTGATCGCCCTTGGTGACGGACAACAAAGATGGATGGTCATTTTGGCATTGAAATGGCTAGTCGAGGAGGCAGAGTTCCTTGTGGAGGAATTTGAGGACATGGAAGATGAGTTGGAGATGGTGTTCCTCTGCGGGTTGATGGACGAACTTCAAATGCTTTGGTATGGGGTGATTCGTATTTGATGATGGGGGCATATGCGATTGGACATGGGGATGTAATTGACATTCGGAAAACTTGAACCATGGTTTTGCATGCATGGAATTCACAAAAGTCACATACTTATTTGAAGTGAAATTACAAGTGAGAAGGTGCAAAACATATGTTCTAGTCCATACGCAAACACTTACTATTCATGAACCTTACCTTTGCCATTCATAAATGGCAAGGTGTCGATGTATGGCACCTCTAGTTTATGAACTGCCCGGCCATTCATAAATGTTTGAAGCATATCCAACTAGTCATAGCCAAATAACGCCACTGATAATTAGCCCGGAAACAAAAGCACCACAGCACTTGCGCCTCTTAACAACCCTACACTTGCATTCTACTAATCTACTAAATTCCTAGAGTTCTATAGTGCTATAGTGCTATAGTGCTTAAAGTTTCCAGGTATAGTAATGCAGTAGGCTTAGTTGATGAAATGTTAAGTTGTTATAGTGCTGAGCTGCTGAGCGGAGGTGCCTGGAGTGCTGTTTCGACTGGCTAATTCGTTCATAAACTATGGGTGTTATTTATAAACATCCTGACATTCATGAATGGCACGGGGTCAGTTCATGAAGAGCCAGTGTTTGTGTATGGACTAGAACATGTATAACTATTTTCTTTCTCTTCTTCTCACTCTTTTTTATAACAACAAATGCCTTCACACCTTTCGACAAACAAAGACAAAAGTAACTTGCCACTCATGATGGCTCACTAGGTACAATGTCAATTATTTCACGTTCCTCGATGCTCCTTTAGGTGAATGATATGTTTGGTCAAGTTCCTGCTACGTTTCTTGTCAAAACAAGTACTAGTTACTTCAATGTAAGAGCTGAGGCCACGACACACGGCCCACTTAAGCGAGAACCTCAAAATTACACCTAGTTTTATATCTATTATAATAACTACAATTCTTAATGG